>NW_021319309.1:8483426-8520423 GCF_001605985.2 Dendrobium catenatum | reverse complement strand
GTTGTCAATCCAATTCTACTAAGTTTTTGATTAAAACCAAGAGGTAACTTTCTCATTTTAAGATTTTTTTTTTCACTAGATAAGGGAATGTTTTTGTCTTTTATTCATTTTGTTTTTTTTTTTTTTTTTGCATCCATACTTTTTTTTCTTTTAAAAAAAAATTAAAAACAATAAAAATATTTTTATCTCCCTATTTTTAAAGTGTTTTTCTAGTGAGGGGAGATTAGGAGAAAATGTTCTTTTTTGAAAATTCAAATTGTAGTGTTTGCCATCATAAAAAATGGGAAGATTGTTGTGGATCAGTTTTCATGATTTATGATTTTGATGATAGTAAACACTCTTATTTCTCCATGACTACTTTCTACTAACATTTCAGGTTCACACGATCGGACTGCAATTTGGAATCAGCTCAAGATTGGGTAGACTAGGTCTGAGTCACTTTGTATCTTTTTTCCTTTCATGAGTCTATTGTATTTGGTGTGGCTCCTGATGTTTTTTAGCTTGGAAGATTTTCTATTGTTCCCTAAACATTTATATTTTATGTAACATCATCCTGGATGATATTTATATCGTCCTAGACGATCTGTCCAAAAGCTGAAATCCTGATTAGGGTATCCTCATTAAAGCATCCGTCATTATACAAAACACATCATCCTGGACGACTTTGTATCAGCCAGGATGATAGGCTCAATTCAGAAAGAATCTGCCGCCAAATCTGTTTAGAAATAACCTGATTTTGGACATCATCCCAGTGGATCATCCTGGACTATAAAATATCATCCTGGACGATCCAGGTCAATTTTTTCAAAATTTCTCAGGCAATTTTGGAAAGCAATTAATGAAGATTTCATCCAGGCCGATCGCAAGATCGTCCGGGATGATTAGACATCATCCAGCTTCATTTCAGAGCGATATTCAGGACAATTTTCCTCATATTTAAACTAATCGGCAAGGCCGATTTGTCTATCGTCCTGGACGATAATGGCAGAAACTTGCATTAATGAGCTCGTTTTGAGAGCTTCTATTTGAGCTAAGGCAAGGCACTTTGTAAGTGTCTTTGGCAGCCTGTAGCTTCATTCTTGTGGGGGAAACTTAAAGAGAGAGCTTGAATGGGAGAGAGGAAAGGGTGGAGTTTGAGAGGGAGAAGATCCTGTGAGGGGGAGGAACTCAAGGGAGTGTGGTGGGGGATCCACACGGTTGCTCCTGCGAACTCGCACCTTAGTACCATCAGATTCAAGGCTTGTATCGAGGTAAGTTCACCAAAGAAGAACATCTCTTTGGTGTCAAAGGACCCAGCGACTCCGCCGCACCGGGGAAGGTGGAAATGATTTTATAAGGGCTTCTTCGCCTAACTGTGGGGACTAAAAGAGAGACACTTTTTTAGTGCAATACTTGGAGTGTGCCTCCAAGGAATGGATGTAGGTCAAGGTTTGACCAAACTACTACAAATCCGGTTTGTTCTTTTCTTATTATCGCTTACGCATTTATTTTTCTTCCGCACTTTATTTGTGGTGATTTTGGTTGGAGTTTTATCTTGGGTTTTAAAGTTTTCCAATTCATCTCTCTCTTGGTTAGCTTGTGCCAGTTCTATAGGGCTTGACATCCCTAACGAACTTTCAAGTGGTATCAGAGCCGTTTTCATAAAATAAGTTTTGAAAAGCTTTTGAATTTTTCGATCCATGGCTAATCGTAATGTTGCGGAAGGTTATTCAATCACCAGACCTCCTTTATTTGAAAATATGTCATTTGATTTTTGGAAAACTCGCATGTCTATTTTCTTGCAATCGATTGATTTTTGCATGTGGCATATGATTTTAACTGGTTTTTCATCACCGTTACGAATTGTTAATGGAGTTAAAATTGATATTCCTTTTAGTCAATGGCATAGGGAAGAACAACTTAATGCTCAATTAAATGCAAAGTCTTTAAATTATTTTTTCTGTGCTTTAAATTCTGATGATTTTAGGTTAGTATCCACGTGCACTACCGGTAAGGAAGTTTGTGATAAATTGCACCCCATATACAAAGGCACTAGTGAAATCAAGCAATCCAAGTTGAATTTGTTAATGCATGACTTTGAATTATTTTTCGTGACACCTTTTGAAACGATCTTAGACATGTATACCAGATTCATTCAAATTGTAAACTCATTACATGCTTTAGGAAAAGATATTTCAAATTTTGAAAAAGTCAAAAAAATTCTTCGTTGTTTACTTGAAAAATTTGATGCCAAAGTTGTTACTATTTGTGAATCAAAAGATTTGAATGATTATTTTATTGATAATTTTTCTTAGCTCACTCATTGCCTACGAGCAAAGTTTAGGTCAAAGACTTTTGGATGTAGTTGAAACTATTATTCTAAAAGCTGGAGATACATAAAGAGATAGACTAGTTGGTGACGAAGGTAATGATGTGTCAAGCAAATCACAAAGCTCACCTAAGCATAAGCAAAATTGGAAAAAAGGAAAAAAGTTGTAAGGCTGTCCATATTTCTTCTGACGTTATTTGCTTTCGATGTAGCAAGCCTGGACATATGAAAAATCAGTGCCCTAATTTAAGAATTCTTCCTACGAAAGAAAAGGGCAAGGCGAAGCAAAATTTAAACTAGGGAAATAATGAAAGGCAAAAAATCTCATGGGCAGATCTGGTCTCTGAAGTATCGGACCAGGAGAGAGATAATGGTTAAGAGGCTTTCGTGTTTTTGTGTTTTTTTTTTTTGTTTTTTAGTTTTGTTTAATCTTTGAAATTTTTTTTTCGTGAAATTTTTTCTCTGATCAACACACACATTCACTTTTCTAAAAATGAAAAATCTACTTCTTATTTTTTTTTGAAATCTTTGGTATGTTGTGTTTGACTTCTCTAAAACAGTCAAAGGAAGTAAACTCGTGTTTTTGTTTCTCTTTCTCTCTTCTTAAAGAGGTTATTTTACTTTTGATTCAAAATCTTCATCATATTTTAATTTGGATTTTAAAACTATTTTTTTATCTCCCTACATTTTTTCTATCGCATAGGAATCTTTTGCAAGATTGTTGAATCCACCATAAAATTTTCTTAATCAAGTTGTTCGTGTTGTCAATAATTTGGGTTTACTTTGGTTTTGAAAATATAAGAAATAAAGTATATTTTTTGAAAATAATTAAAAAAAAAGGTGGCCAATGATGTCAAACCAAAAGATGCGCAATGACGCCAAATTAAAAAAAAAAAATACACAAAGTGTATTAAAATCAAAAGACGCTCAAAGATCCATTCAAGTGATAAAGGGCATAAAATGAGCCCATAAAAAAATATGCTTATTTTTTTCTTATACTACTAAAAACTTAAGAAAATCCTTAATATGTTCGAAACTTGTGCTTGAAAGTTTTGGTTCCTGATTCAGAAATTCGTTCATTGATCTTCTATTAGATATGTTTTATGGAAGGAGTTTTAAAAAAGTAATGTTTCTTTTTCCTGTTTATTCCTTGATTTGGATATTGGATTAAAAAGTTTTTGAGCCTTTAAAAGAACTTGAGTTTGGATTATCAAATTATGAATTTCTAACCTTTTCTGGGCTATGCGTTCTCAATCCAATTCTACTAAGTTTTTGATTAAAACCAAGAGGTAACTTTCTATTTTTAAGAATATTTGTTTTTCACTAGATTAGGGAATGTTTTTGTCTTTTGTTCGTTTATTTTTTTTTATGCATCCTCTCTTTTTGATAATGTCAAAGGGGGAGAATGTAATGTTTTGAATTTGTATCCTTTTTTTCTTAAAAAAAAAAATTAAAAACAACAAAAATATTTTTATCTCCCCTTTTTTTAAAGTGTTTTTCTAGTGAGAGGAGATTAGGAGAAAATGTTCTTTTTTGAAAATTCAAACTGTAGTGTTTGCCATCATCAAAAAGGGGGAGATTATTGCGGATCTCTTTTCATGATTTATGATTTTGATGATAGAAAACACTTTTATTTCTCTATGACTTCTTTCTACTAACATTTCAGGTTCACACGATCGGACTGCAATTTGGAATCAGCTCAAGATTGGGTAGACTAGGTCTGAGTCAGTTTGTATCTTTTTTCCTATCTTTTCTCTATGACTTATTGTATTTGGTGTGGCTCCTGATGTTTTGTAGCTTGGAAGATTTTCTATTGTTCCCTAAAGATTTGTATTTTTGATAACATCGTCCTGTATGATATTTATATCGTCCTGTACGATCTGTCCAAAAGCCAAAATCCTGATTAGGGCATCCTCATTAAAGAAGCCGTCATTATACAAAACACATCGTCCTGGATGATTTTGTATCGGCTAGGATGATAGGCTCAATTCAGAAAGAATCTGCCGCCAAATCTGTTTAGAAATAACCTGTTTTTTGACATCGTCCCAGTAGATCGTCCTGGACTATAAAATATCATCCTGGCCGATCCAGGTCAATTTTTCCAAAATTTCTCTGGCAGTTTTGGAAAAAAATTAATGGGGATTTCGTCCTGGCCGATCGCAAGATTGTCCGGGATGATTAGACATCGTCCAGCTTCATTTCAGGGTGATATTCAGGACAATTTTCCTCATATTTGAACTAATCGGCCAGGACGATTTGTCTATCGTCCTGAACGATAATGGCGGCAACTTGCATTAATGAGCTCATTTTGAGAGCTTTTATTTAAGCTATAACAAGGCACTCTGTAATTTTCTTTGGTAGCCATTGTAGCTTCATTCTTGTGGGGGAAATTTGAAGAGAGAGCTTGACAAGGAGAGAGGAAAGGTTGGAGTTTTTGAGGGAGAAGATCCTGTGAGGGGGAGGAACTCAAGGGAGTGTGGTGGGGGATCCACACGGTTGCTCCTGCGAACTCGCACCTTAGTACAATCAGATTCAAGGCTTATCTCGAGGTAAGTTCACCAAAGAAGAAGATCTATTTGGTGTCAAAGGACTCGGCGACTCCGCCGCACCGGGTTTGGTGGAAGTGATTTTGTAAGGGCTTCTTCGCCTAGCTGTGGGGACTAAAGGAGAGACAATTTTTTAGTGCAATACTTGGAGGGTGCCTCCAAGGAGTGGATGTAGGTCAAGGTTTGACCGAACCACTATAAATCCGGTGTCTTCTTTTCTTATTATCGCTTCCTCATTTATTTTTCTTCCGCACTTTGTTTGTGGTGATTTTGGTTGGAGTTTTATCTTGGGTTTTAAAGTTTTCCAATTCACCTCTCTCTTGGTTAGCTTGGGCCAGTTCTATAGGGCTTAACATCCCTAACAAACTTTCAGCGTATTTGTAAGAATGTTGTTCCTACAGGAGAATTTCTAGTAAAAAGAATGCTTGCCAATAGCAATTTATGTCCAAGAGGATGTGGTAGAGTTGAAGACATCGATCATATAATTGCTAATTGTTCTAAGCTGGTTAATGTGTTAGATGTATTGAAGGTATGGGGATTCAATGTACAAAAGTATACTAATTTCAAAGAATGTATAAATGAGCTAGAAGTGTTATCTGAGACAAACAATATTGTGGTCAAATTATATATAACACTTTTATGGCTCTCTTGGAATGAAAGGAACATGGTAAAGCACGACAAAATAGTTGATAGTGCAATTTTTATAGGTTCTAAAGTTCTCAGTTTTGTAAGCAATGCATAAAAAGGTATCCTCTCAGATCACTGTGATGTCAATTGGTCTTATTGACTGTTTTCAAATTCACGGCATCCTCCACCTCCTGAGTGGTATAAGGTAAATATTGATGCTTCTATTAAAGAGAATTATATGGCTGCTATTGGAGGGGTCGTTCGAGACAATAGAGGTGGATTTATTACAGCTTTTGGATGTAGTGGAGTTCATTGGGATATTGCACTGATAGAGTTATCGGCTGTCAAAGTTCTTAAAGATAAGTTTATGTAAATTTTGAAAGATGCTAAAGGTTTTATCATAGAGGGAGACAACATGAATGTGATCTAGTTTCTTCAAAAGTTGTATAGCAAATTGAAGGTACTTGGAAGGAGCAACCAAGATGAAGATTCTTTCTTTTTTTCTGATTGGAATAATGTTTTTTTTCCATTTTGTTCCTAGAGGTTATAATAAGTTGGCTTATTATTGTGCCAATTTAGCTTTTTCTTATGATTTCCTTTGGGATTTGTTTAGTGAGAGTGAACTTCCTAAACCTTTTACTCAATTGGTGAAGGAAGAATGTGACTCTCTAGTTTGTATCTCAATTTTTTATTCCTTTTTCATTTTTAATGCTATTTGCATTTCTTCAAAAAAAAAAAATAAAGAAGAAGAAATAATTCAAATAATTAGTATTTAATAATGCGAGCTCCCTATCCTTATAAAACTATTCAATAAATAGGATGTCAGTTTTAACACCATTAACTACATGACATGTAAGTGAATAATCAGTTTTAATCATATGCCCAATTTTATAGTTAATGGATTACAAAAATGTACACATATGGATTTTCTAGAAATTAAACATGATAATTTTAAACAAAGCTTGATAGGTTATTAAATAACCATAAATAGTATTCCTATTATGAAAATGCACCAATGGATCTATACTTGAATATTTTAAAATCTAAATTACAATAACGACTCTAATACCACCTAATAGTTCAAGGAGGTTGTGAGACCTCAACGAACTAGCCCAAGGAACACAAAGAGTGGGATGAATTGATGAATTTAAAAACTAATTGATTAATATAAATAACAAAGACAATATTTTTAGATTTTTTTAATATTAAAAAAATAAACATGTACCATTTTTCACCTAGTACGGAAGCAAGATGAATTTAGCAAAACATGAAAATAATGATGAGGAAATTTTAAATAGTGGAGCTAGTTATTGAGTACTATTTTTCACCAATCAGTTATAATGAATATAATTTGAAAATTTTAAAATGAAAAAAAAATAAAAAATTAGAACAAACACATCAGTGATTTGTAGTGTTTTGGACAAATAATGACCTACATCCACTCCCTGGAGTCCTTCATTTCGTGTACTACACTATCATTATAGTGTCTCTCCTTTTAGCCCCACAACATGGTGGAGAAGCCCTTACAAAAATCCTTTCCACCAAACTCGGTGCGGTAGAGAGTTAGAAGCTTTAGCACCCTTTATACGATGGCATCAGACCTTCTATCTTGTTTTCCCTCCTATAGAAGGCAAAGTACCTTGAACTCCTTTCTCACCCTCCTAGTGATAGAAGAAAACCATGTTCTTGATCTAAAGAATTTCTTGCCATATGCACCCAAGAAACCTAGATAGACGCATGGAGGAAGAAGGCATGACACTTGCTTGGATCAACTGTGTGAACCCATCATATTACTTCTCCATTACACAAAATCTCTCCCTCTTCTTCCAAAAGTTCACTCTCAAGAACACTCAATGGCCAAGAAGTTTTTAAACAAGTCAAAGAATGAGAACTCATAAATAGCACTAAATTCAATTATTGTGACTTTAATCATCCAATACAATTATGGATCATCTTATATGATTAGTTCATTGTATTCCTATTAGTAATGTATGAAGAGATAAGTGATGTAAAATCAGTTCAATGAATTGAGTTGATCGTGCAGGATGATTTAGAGCATCAGAAAGTACACTTTGTTCAAATGACTTGGATTATCGTCTAGTACTGTTGGCAATAGTTTAATTATCATCCCAATATTAATTGGGTCATACAGTATGATTGGTCAAATCATCTTATATAATATGATTGGATCAATTACTCCAAATTTGTTCCCTAATCATATAATCAATTTAGAAAAGATTTAAATACATCTTATAGTATGATACCTATCGTAAACATTATGACCACAAAATTTGAATTTTAAAAAAAAATTGGTTAAATTGTGATTGGTGGCTGAGATCATGATTTCAACTAAATGTCGCATACGATATACATCATACAATATGATTAGTTCAACTTGCATACATTATCAAAATTATCCATTTAAACCATTTTTAATTAACTGATCATAAAGTATGATATAAATCGTACAATATAATTAGTTCATAAAATTTAACTTCTAATATTACCATTGAGTGACTCTCTTTATTGTGTGTGTGCATAGTTTCTAGGCTTAATATCCACCTAATAAATGATTTGATTAAAGAATAATAAAAATACATAAGAATTTAAAATATTCACTCTTTACAACATGTTTAAACCTAGTATACCCAATCTTGAGTTGATCAAACTTGCAAGTGTATAGTGGACTTGAAATATTAGTGCATGGAAAAAAACCAGATATACAATAATAGCAATTAACAAGACATAACACAATAAAAAATCCAATAATATTTATTATCATCAAAATTATAGGGCTTGGGTCTAGATTTGCAACAAAATTAACATTCCACAGTAATCTTAGTGTTGAATTGATCATTTTACTTTTAATGCTCTTATTGGATTTATTTGATTGGGCCTGATAGTGTTTAATGCATATATCAAGGCTTTTCATTCCCATGAATTTCATTAGACAATCCTAATTTCATTATATGTCTTCATATACAATAACCCGCGATTTTAAACCTTTAATTCCAATAGTTAACACTATGCCCCATTATTACTATCAAATAGTTAGAATTAATATAGAGATAACACTATGTCCAACTATTTCTAAATAGCCCATTACTTATGCCATCTAAAAAGTGTAGGTACAACTACTTGTTGATTGTATAAATTGATCCATCCATGTATTTAAGTACAATTTATCAACAAAAATTTTAAAATTAGAAATCAATTTATCTAGTGGTAAAATTTTTGTGTTTAGGCCCTCTCTAGATTCATTTTAATGAGCCTTATCAATTAAAGTTTAGTTGCAAGTTAAAATAAATAATACCCAATTCTATTGAATTAATATAACATAATTATTATCTAGTTTAGTAATCTTTCCTAAGAACCATGGATTTAGTTAAAATTTAACACGGTGTTATCTCATGGCATTCCTAACATTCCTCATTATTCTCAAAAAAATTTAAATTTGCCATTTACCTTAATGAAATGTTCAAGTTTGTACGTCATATTTTGACCCAAATATTCAAAATTCCATAACTCTAAATCCATAAGAAATTAGGATGTTAAAACTATGTGGATTGAGCTTATATGTGGAAGGGTTAGTTAGCCACTAAGTGTCCAAAAATCTAACCCTTAGGTTATCCTAAGAATAGCCCTTGAGGTCATATCTAGTTAATTTAGGAAAACTTTAAAAAGAATAATCCTCTAGTTTTTTTTTAGGAGAAACTCATGTAGAGGTCTACATGTTAATATAAAATCAATATTATAAGGTCCTTAAAAGGAACCTTGAGCTTTACTACCGCTCAAAAGATCTACAAGACAAAAAACAAAAAAAATCCTAAAAGCTCAAGGTCCCTACTAACCCAAGTACAATAAAATCTAGGTACATTCTATAGTGCTCAAGGCTGAACACCCAAAATAAGGGGAGACAATCCATATCAACTCTCACTAATAGCTCCCTGATCCCAAATTGAATGAAGCAATTCAAAGCACAAAACTGATCTTGTAAAACACAGAAAGGAACCAAACCAAAAAAGTAGAACAAGAAAGGACAATTATAAAGAAGAAAAAATACCACCCTTGAAATAGGTAAAGCTTCTTCCTACAATAAAACAAAAAACAATTAGTGTAGGTAATAAGGGACCAGAGATTAGCCATAAAAACATCAATTCTCCATACTCCAGAATACACTTTCGACCACCATCTTAAGAGAGAACCTCCCCTCAACATAACAAAGACACTATGAATCACCCCAGAGTAAATCCAGAGAGAACCACCCAAAAAAACCCCACCAGTAACAGCAAGGAAAGTAGTCAAAAGAGTAGAGCAAGTGTACTAGCTAAATTTATAAAGGATATACATAGTATCCAACATAAGCCAACAGAAACTACAATATAAACTAAAGATGCTCAAAACAATCCAATTTAAAAGGTTAAGACCATCAGAGATAAGCCCAGAGGAGTACAGTTAAGGAAGCAAAAAATAGCCAATAATAATCTAATGCAGCTCCATCCAACCCCACAACTTAAAAAAATCCAAGCAGTAGGAAATGGATAACACCACCCAGCAGCTAACAAAACTTCACCCGATCTCATATAAATCGTCAAAGCAGCAAAACATAAGAACCCAAAATCTTAAAGCAGAGAACCCAGAAATCCCGTGGAAAACAATTGGCTAAGGGATAAAAACCAAAATAAAACAAGAATTAGCACCAGCACACCCCCCATCAAGACAACAAGAGAGAAATCGCAGGCCGTTCAACAACCCAGGACAAATCCCCACCCAAAAATAATAGAGCTCAGTAACCAAACCCAACAAGTGAAGCATATTAACCGAGCACCCCAGCAAACTCCAAAATCCCCCCAGCCAAAGCCTAAGTAATGACAAGAAAAAAATACCCTCAAGTAAGCCAACCGACAAATAAAGGATGAAACCAGATCTCCACCCAGAACCACAATGGCCAAAATACCAGAAGGACATGACCTACAGAACCTCAAAACCACACACCAAACTGTAAGAAATCAGAAAGGGAGAAAAAGAGGAGACCAACCCATCAAACTAAACCAATATAACAGAGCAGCACCACATGAATGAAAACCAAAAAGAGGAAGAAAAACAATTAAGTCCTAATAAAAGGAAAAGAAATTCTGTCAAGTCTTAAAAAAGCCACTAAGAGGCATAAGAGAATTGGCTTCCACAAAATCCTTAAAACCATTAATACCCACACCAAATAGAGCTAGCCACCTAGCACAGGCATTACCATCTCTAAGCACTTGAGTAATCAATCTGAAAATGAACCATTAATTGCTTGATAGCACGAATAATATAAAAGGCATCATGATCACAAGGAACATCCACACCATTTAATAAGCATTGAATGTTAAAGAGACACTCAACCTATATTTTAATATTAGAAATATGAAGGGATAAGCAAATATTTAACACATAGAGAATAGAAATCAAAATATCCAATCGAGGATTACCTTGAGAAGGTCCAGCAAAACCAAGAATAACATTACCCTCATCATCTCTAATGATGCCACCACAACCTAAAGTATTATTATCCACCTCAGCACCAACATTCAGCTTGAAAAAACCCACCCTCGCTTTAACCCAATATACCAGATGAGGAGTGGAAGTAGAGGAAGACAACTAGAGCTTAAAACCAAGGTCAGCAACAACATGATAAAAGTGTTTAAAACTTTTCATAATAATTAATTTAACCGAGACCATGCTATGTAATTTATCTTTCACATTGTGAATAACCACAGAAGAATCAGTCTTAATACCATTAAAAATAGAGTTGTTTCTTTCCAACCAAAGATACCAAAAAATAAGGGAAGAAATGACATTCCTAATATGACCTTTATAATACACAAAACAATCCTTAAGGAGATCATAAATAGACATGTTCCACTTAAAAATATTTAATTTAAAGATATCATCAAACTGGCACCAGGTTTTAACCGCAATAGGCCCAGACACAAAAATATGATACATGCTTTTAGAATGGAAACAACATTGACATTTAGAAGGAATGACAAAGCCTCTTTTAATCAAATTGTCATTTGTAGGAATAAATCTATTTAAAATTATGCAAACAAAGGTCGAAACCATAGAGGGGATGCTTTTATGCCAAATCCTAGATTAAATAAAATTAACATTTTTTTTAATTCTAAAATCATGCCAAGCATCTTTTAATCTAAACAACCATCATTAACTAACTGACATAAAAGATCATCTTTAGTATCAACATTAATAGGAATAGTGAGGATTTTTTGAATAATGCAATCAGGAAACACCTCAGCAAGCTTATCATAATCCCAAGAGTTATCAGTGAAAAAGTAATTAACCTTAACAGTAGCATTTGAAGTAGAATTAATAAGAGAATCAATAGAAACTGAATTCAACCATTAATTCTGCCAAAAAACACATTACCATTACCAAGACCCCAAGAGAGATGATGTTCCAAATCCCACTTAGTCTTACACATCCTTTGCCAAATTTTAGAATCTCTAATATTAACATAACCAGTAGAAGGATGCTTCCCAACATAATACTTAAAGTACATAAACTTAGCCCATAAGGATGAATTAGCACGGATATTGAACCATAACTTATAAGAAAACGCATGGGCCAGATCAGCCATAGTTTTGCAACCAAGACTTCCTTCTTTTAAAACACCACAGCACTTATCCCAGGAGGCCCAAGTAATTTTAGTGTTACTAGAAGAGCCTTTCCAAAAAAAAAAAACTTGTTAAGGATAATATCAGTACGGTTACACACCCATTTAGTGGGGAGCAAAGTTTGAAAAGAATATACATGAAAAGATCAAAGCATACTTTTAATGAGAGTAAGCCTACCCCTAAAATTCAAAAAATTAGACTCCCAGGACATGAGTTTATGCTGAACCGAAGAAATTAAATCATTAAACAAGAATGATGTTTTCCTACCATTAAAAAGAGGAATACCCATATACTTGATAAGAAGCTGCCTATGAACAAAATCAGTCAATTCCCTAATAACCAAGATACGATTCCTCTTCATATTCTTAGAAACAATGAAACAACTTTATGATTATTCAAGGACAAACTGCTATCAGTGTAAAAAACATGGAAAAAATCCTTAAGTTTATTAATATTATTATTAGAAGCATTCATGAAAATGATAAAATCATCAACAAAATAGAGATGAGAAATAGGGAAACCCCCCTTGGTTCTGAAATACATATTGGTGTGTAAATCAAACATGTTAGAAATACACCTAGAAAGATAGTCAATAACAATAATGAAGAAGAGCAGGCATGAGACGAATTGAAAAAACTAGCACTCTTGCCATTGATAAGAAAAGAAAAATAGGTTCCCTCAATACAATTTTTAATCAGATTAATAAACTCAACATTGAACCCAAAAGAATGCAGGATGTTATAAATAAATTGCCAACTAATATTATCATTAGCTTTGGAAATGTCCAACATGAGAATAGAATTAACACCCCTCACCTTAATACCAAAATCATGACAAAATTCTTGAGCAAACCAAAATGTTGTAATAGATAGAGTGACCTTTAACAAAACCAATTTGAAACTGAGAAATAATCTTATGTAGAATATTGGATAAATGAGACATAAAGATTTTAGAAAGTAATTTATTGAAAAAAGTGCAAAGACTAATAAGTCTGTAATCATCCCAATTATTAGCATTAATCTTCTTAGGGATAAGCACAATAGAAGTCAAAGAAAAAAACTTAGGCAAAGGGGTAGTGTTGAATAGAGTTGCTACTTAGCTTTGCATGTTTTATATTCTTGCAACTTGTATGTTTTGATGATAAAAAATATTATTATTTTGATTATTATATTCTCCTAACACATTTTTGGAATAATTGTTTTTGCTCTTGTGTGTACTAACATTTTAGGAAAATCATACTCTAGATTGTTGAAGACTTCAAATCAAGTGCAGCTTAAAATATTTTGTAAATTGAAGTCTCTATTTTTCTTTTTATAGAGTCTGAGAGAGTGTGATTGTAATTGAGTAACTTAGCACACACACACCGGGGGAGAGCTTTAAAATTCATAACTTTTGAAACTGATCGTACAGTGTGAACTATGTTCATACGGGACGATCTGGTTAGTTTTTCACCTAAAAAGAGCAATGAAATGAATGGGGAGAGGGCAAATTTTTTCTAGGTACTATTCATCTAGACGATATTTACCTTCATCCCAGGATGATGCTCTCTAGATGCATTCATTTGCATGATATTTACTTACGTCCCAGGATGATGCTCTCTGAATGCCTTCATCTAGACGATAATTACCTTCGTCCTAAGATGATGCTCTTTGGACGCATTCATTCAAACAATACTTAACATACGTCCCAGGACAATTCTCTTTAAATGCATTCATCCAGATGAAAATTATGGTTAGTCCCAGGACGATGGATTCTGGAATAGTCAAAATGAACTATTCGTCCAGACGATTAATGTGGTTCATCCTAGGATGATCTTCTTTATTCTAAAAACTTATGAGTCATTCTTTTTTTTTTTTGTAACAATAAACTATGTAAATAACCGTTCGTACCGGACGAACATTATTCGTACAGGATAATGATCGAGTATGAAGGGAAATCATACCAGTTCACATTTAGTTCATACACAATAGTAGTTACACTATTTGTCCGTATGAACTAGGATCATACGGGACAATCAATAATGTACATATTTGAATAATTGTAGTTTTTGGATGGTTTTTTGTGTCTTTCATATAAAAGGTCCACTTAAGACTGTCATGAAATTTTTTTGTCTAATGGTCTTCATGTAAACTGAAGGGAGATAAAAGGAGAGATGTGAGAGAGTGTTTGAAGGAGAGTTCTTCCTACTAGAGTTTGAAGGGTTCTCTGCCTACACTTGGAGAAGTGTGAAAGGAAGAAGGTTCTCTGCCTACACTTAGAGAGTGTGAATAGCCGACAGTTCTCTACCAACACTTGGAGAGTGTAAAAGGAAAAACGTTCTCTGCAGCACTGGGTTGTGGTGGAAGAGAGTTTTTGTGAAGGCTTCTCCGCCTTGCTGTGGGGGCAAAAGGAGAGACACTTGTGGTAATAGAGCAATACCTGAAGTGGGATACTTCAGGGAGTGGATGTAGGTCATGTTTGACCGAACCACTATAAATCTTGTGTCTTCTATTTTCTGTTCCTTATTTACTTTACTGTTTTGTTTATCTATGGTTGAAAACTCATTTTCAAAATTTCACTAAAAGTTTTTATCGATTTAAAATAAGAGGAAATTTTTAAATTACCAATTCACCCCCCCCCCTCTTGGTTAGCCGTTGGGACATAAGCTTAGTTCTAACAACCTAATTCGTAATTAACAAGTTTCATTAGGTACCAATAAAGAAATCCAAAATAGTAGTATAAAGATCATCCTTAATAATATGCCAGGATTTTTGAAAAAATTTAGTAGTAAAACCATCAGGTCCTGCCACAGAGTTACCGTTCATATTAAAAACAATATCTTTTAATTCCTCAATCAAAGGGGAACTAGCAAGCATGTCATTTTCAGCCTAAAAAATAAGATAAGGGATAATGTTAGGATTAAGCAAATTACTAGGATTAAATTGCTTGTTAAGCCTATTTTTAAAGTGTTGAACAGCCAATATGGTTCTTGCTTCTATAAAAAAAAAAAAAAAAAAAAACAACCAATATGGAAATTCCTTGCCATTCTCAGCAACAGAACCACCATCACGAGCAATTTTCAAGATAGAGTTAGAAGCACATTTATGGTTAACCAAAGAATGAAAATACTTAGTATTATTATCACCTTCCACCAAATACATTGTAGTAGCCTTTTATTTCCAAAAGGTCTCCTCCTGAGCCTGAAGATTATAAAGATTTGATTTAGCCTCTCTAAGAGAAGCAAAATTGGCCTCATAAGGAAGGTTCTGACAAATACTTTCACAATTATTAACCATCTCTTCAGCATTTAAAATATTAATAAAGATATTTTTGAAAACATTATGATTCCACAAATTTAAAAGTTATTTAAGTCGTTTTAAGTTAACCCAAAATCTTCTCATACCCCCAATAGAATTATCAGGATATAAAATAGCATTCCAATTCTCCTGAACAACTCCAAAAAAAGAATCATGTTGGAGCAACATATTTTGAAAGCGAAATTGAGGAACAACATTAACCTGTCTAATATTAAGAGTAAAGGAGAATGATCAAAAAGAGTATGACAAAGATGCTCAATAAAAATAGTGCTAAAAGAATTGATCCAGTTATCATTGAATAAAATGCGATCCAGTCTTTGCCAAAGGTGACCTCTATGCCAAGTAAGCTGATTACCCGAAAAACCAATGTCAATGAGATTACAGTCAATAATCATATTATTAAAATCTTCCATAAAATAAGAATTAGGAGAAGATCCCCCAAATCGCTCGACAGGATTACAGATAGTATTAAAATCACCCCCCACCATCCAAGGACCATGATACATATTATGAAAATCTGTTAATTGCACCCACAAAACTTTCCTCAAGACACAGGAAGAAGCCGCATAAATGAAAGAAGCACAACACTTGACATTTAAAACATCAATACGACAATGAAGCACTTGAGTAAAATTACCAAGAACATCAATATGAACCGGGTCTTCCTAGAAAACCCAGATCTTATTAGCACAATTAGCCATAGAATCCTTAAAACTATGAAATCTAGTAGTAGTAAGTAACTTAGAGACATTAACAAGCAATTCAAGTAAAACTAAAATGGAAATATCATTAATACGACAAAGGTTCTTAACCCGCACCCTAGAGGAGGCACACCTAATTCCCCTCACATTCCAAATGAGTTATTTAAATATAATAAACCCAAAAATTAGCGACTAGTTTAAGAACAGGTATTTCTACCAGATTTTAAAACAAGATCGGTATTCCTTCCCTATTGTGACATATGATTCTTGCTCTTCCTACCACGTTTACCTTTCCCTTTAATAAAGCTAATGTCTAAATCATCTATAGAAAAGCATTTAGTAAAAAATTCTAGATCCTCGGTATAAGTAAGATTATCATAATGCATTTTAGAAAAAGTAGAGGACTTGCATTCAAGATTCTCACCTTTACCGTTACCTTTGTCGGGAAGCTCTCCTTCCTCCAGCAATTCTTCCTCCTCCAATTCCATTTTATTCAAACCAAGCTCAGCATTTTTAATTTCTACTAAATCCTTTTGACTTGTCCCAACATGACTGACACAAATAATCTGAAGATTAGAAGTAGCCGAAACCTGATTTTGCTTAGAACAAAAACCATCATCAACATTAACATGTAAAATAGAATTTAGATAACAATTTAAAATGGGAGAAATAGGATTCATAATATTTAAGGAGAAAACATCATTCAACCCTTAATTTTCCAATATGATACCAACATTAGGTGAAACATCCTCATTACCACTCATATCAACCTATTTATAAAGAGAGTCCTTTAGGGAGGACGGAGCTGTTACAGGAGCACAATTCATAATAGGTAAGTGGTCAATCATACTGTTTAGATAACCACTCACAGAAAGAGGAAAGGGCACATCATTATACTAAGAAATAATTCCATCATTCTCAGCAAGGTCCAAGTTATCATTACCATTAGGAGTAACATGATGCAAATTTTCATTATCAGAAGGAACAAAGCCTTTTGTTGAGATTGTTTGGTTCCAACATTAACTCTGCGAAGGTGAGGATGCAACCTATAGCAGTCGTTAAAAGCATGGCGATGCATTTTATAGTGTGAACAGAATATAGGTAAATTCTCAAATTCTACCTTTTGAAAATAGCTGTTAAGCTCTGATCCTATCCAAACCTCCGATGGATGTTTCTTAGAAACATCAAGTTTAACAAGGACCCGAGCAATAGAAGGATGAGAGATGGAAGCCACGGCTTGATCAGTTTGTAAAGGCTTTCCAAAATAGATGTAAGACCAAATAAAACCTGGGTATTAAAAAAATGTAATCTCAAATTAGGAAAGACAATCTAAACCGGCACAATAGAGGAATCCAGAAGAACGTCAAAATTAGGCATCCATTTGAGAAGACGCAATTGACACCCTTAAAAGTAGTAAGATCTACGAGCAAAGATATGACGGTAATCCAGATCGTTCATTAATTGAATAGAGACGTGTCTCGGATCTAGCAAACTGACATGAAACAAACCAGACAGTTTCAAACTCACAAAAAACTTGTGGATCACATCAAGATTAGGGCGACATAAAACAAATTTATCTACCAGAATAAGGGAAAAAGGGGCTAAAAGTTGAGATACAACTAAGTCATTGAACAAAAGAGCTGGACAAACCTTAAAAGAAGACTGCACAAAATTAAGCTTAGAAGAAGAAGAAGATGATCCAGAGACAACATCCTTAAAAGATCAAGCGCGACCATCAATAAAGGCAGCAATCAGAAGGAGAGATGACGACGTTCTACTGAAGGAAAACTGAATAAGAAACTCAAAATAAAGCAACTAACAAACACAAACAAAATTAAAGAAAGAAAAAAGCCAGCAAAAAAATGAAACCAAAAGCAAGGAAAATGGCCAGGACGAATGCAAGAATGGAAACCCTAAAATGCCTCAGAGTCACTAGACGTCGCAGAACGATCAAGCAGGGACATATTAGAACAATCCTCTAGTTGTCGCAAAAATTTTTTACGAACATCCTTGGGTCCGCAGAGACCCATGGATTTAGTTTCTTATATATCTTTGAGTTCATTTGGTTAATTGAATAGTAAACCATAGAAAAAAGCCCAACAAGTGACCTACAAGTTTAAAAAAAGATAAATAATATAGAAAAAAAATACACTAAGTTACATTACATTCATCATGAAGTCCATAAAAAGAAAATAATCATGCCTTAATCATGTGTTAAATATAATATATACACATTGGAATATTAATAAAATAATAGAAAAAATTATTAAATAAAATATGTCCAAATATATTGAATTGATTTTGTGGATTAAAGTGTAGGTCTTTGTTAATTTAATTCTAAATTTTCATAAAGTTTTGTGGTCATCTACTGCAATAATAAACAAACCTCAATTTCGTTTTGTAAGAGAGGCCTCATAAAAAATTAAATTTAGAAAAATCATAAATAATACAGAAAAATTGATCAAAAAGTTTAAACTAAAATACAACCCATTTTTAATAAATCCATGAATAATTTATTAAAATAATTTAATTTAAATTCTAATCCTAAAGCTAAAGTTAAACTTTAGTCTAACTCCATCATAAAGTGGAAATAAATATAAGAAATAATTTAAAGATTAACAATAAAAATATCCATAAACAAATTAAGTAAAAATTTGAACAAAATTCAACTTTATTAAAATAAATCTTAAACATCAACACGAATAATATTATTCAAAAGGTAATAAAACATACATAAATAATATAAATTCATAGTCATATTTAGTAACTCTCTCCCTTTTTGGATAAAAGATTTACATTCCTCTAAGGCTTAGGATATGTTGGTTAGTGAACTTATGCACCCATTGTTCATTTAATAATATGTTCTTAAATAAAATAACAACAACAACAACAACAACAACAACAACAACAACAACAACAACAATAATAATAATAATAATAATAATAATAATAATAATAATAATAATAATAATAATAATAATAATCAAAATAATAATAATAATAATAATAATAATAATAATAATAATAATAATAATAATAATAATAATAATAATAATAATAATAATAATAATAATAATAATAATAATAATAATAATAATAATAATAATAATAATAATAATAATAATAATAATAATAATAATAATAATAATAATAATAATAATAATAATAATAATAATAATAATAATAATAATAATAATAATAATAATAATAATAATAATAATAATAATAATAATAATAATAATAATAATAATAATAATAATAATAATAATAATAATAATAATAATAATAATAATAATAATAATAATAATAATAATAATAATAATAATAATAATAATAATAATAATAATAATAATAATAATAATAATAATAATAATAATAATAATAATAATAATAATAATAATAATAATAATAATAATAATAATAATAATAATAATAATAATAATAATAATAATAATAATAATAATAATAATAATAATAATAATAATAATAATAATAATAATAATAATAATAATAATAATAATAATAATAATAATAATAATAATAATAATAATAATAATAATAATAATAATAATAATAATAATAATAATAATAATAATAATAATAATAATAATAATAATAATAATAATAATAATAATAATAATAATAATAATAATAATAATAATAATAATAATAATAATAATAATAATAATAATAATAATAATAATAATAATAATAATAATAATAATAATAATAATAATAATAATAATAATAATAATAATAATAATAATAATAATAATAATAATAATAATAATAATAATAATAATAATAATAATAATAATAATAATAATAATAATAATAATAATAATAATAATAATAATAATAATAATAATAATAATAATAATAATAATAATAATAATAATAATAATAATAATAATAATAATAATAATAATAATAATAATAATAATAATAATAATAATAATAATAATAATAATAATAATAATAATAATAATAATAATAATAATAATAATAATAATAATAATAATAATAATAATAATAATAATAATAATAATAATAATAATAATAATAATAATAATAATAATAATAATAATAATAATAATAATAATAATAATAATAATAATAATAATAATAATAATAATAATAATAATAATAATAATAATAATAATAATAATAATAATAATAATAATAATAATAATAATAATAATAATAATAATAATAATAATAATAATAATAATAATAATAATAATAATAATAATAATAATAATAATAATAATAATAATAATAATAATAATAATAATAATAATAATAATAATAATAATAATAATAATAATAATAATAATAATAATAATAATAATAATAATAATAATAATAATAATAATAATAATAATAATAATAATAATAATAATAATAATAATAATAATAATAATAATAATAATAATATGGTTTGACCGAACCACTATAAATTGGTGTGTTCTTTCCTTTATTTTTTCTGCACTTTATTTCCGCATTTATTTTTATTGTGGTTAATTGCGTGGATGAATTTGATTATATTTCTTTTTATTGTGAATGAAATTTGCTTCCACATAAAGTCATAAAAAGATATTTCTTTTCATTAAAGAAGTTTTTTAATCATCCAATTCACCCCCTCTTGTCGTTTAGTAATTTCATGGTGCGTGGGTTGAAGGATCTGCTGGGAGATTTTTCCAAAGGGTGGAATATGAAAAAATTGATCTTATGTGCTATTAATGCGGAAGGGTAGGCCATGATAAGAAGGTTTGTCCGGAAAATGTCACTCTGGTGATGAAGGATCAAATGTTGAAGAATATGGAAGCAGATAACGGGCAAGACAAATTGGTTGGACATGAAAATAAACATTCTGTGGTTAGTACCGAGTATGGCACTTGGATTCATGTCCAATTCAAAAATAGAAGAATTAGAAGAAATACTACATTTAACAAAAATGTAAAGGATATCGTGAACAAATCAGAGCATAAAAATTCTGATGATCAGCAGGTTTCTCAGTCTAAAGAAGTCCAGCTGAAGGCAAAGAGTGACTGTAATGTCTAGAAAGCAGGTGGAGTTCCAGAGAACGATTCAAATTCAGGAAATGATGCTGAAACGGAGGTTTGTGTACAATCAACAAACCGGTTTGCTGTTCTGGTTGAGGAAGAGGAAGGATAAATTTTGGGTAATATTATAAGTAATGTTAAGATGGTTGACAGAGGCTCGGAACCATTGGATCCAGGGGTAAGTCATAATGCTCTGAATTCTGGGAGTGGTGGTTTCAAGGTTAAGCTAGCAAAAGAATTGAAGTCATTGGGACCCGTTGGCAGTGATTATCAAACAAAGAAAAAGAGGAATGGAAGGTTGAACCCCAACAGTGGGGGAAGATCCTCTAGACCTTTTTAACTTTGTCTTCAATTCTTTTTTGGAATTGCAGGGGAGCGAGGAAGAAAGAAGCTTCCTTGTATCTTAAGGAAATGGTTAGAGATGAAAATGTTTTCTTTATTGGACTTTTGGAGACTAAACTGTCCAGCATTCATAGAAGGGAGGTTGATTGTCTTTTGGGTAATGAATGGGATTATTTTCACCAACATGCTGTTGGGACTTCTGGTGGTATTCTGGTACTGTGGAAGATAAAGTTGGTGTCATTTAAGGTTTATGAAGCTTCTTCACAGGTGATCATTGGTAATCTTTCGGTTCCTAGCTTGGGAATTTGGAAGATTGCTACTGTTTATGGAAGTCGTTGCTACAAGGAGAGGAGCGATCTTTGGAATCAGTTGGAAAAGAGCATGGAGAATTCTATTCCTTCTATTATAGGGGGGGACTTTAATTGCATTTTAAATAAGGATGAGAAGAGAGGAGGTAAGAGGTTCTTATTTTCTAGAGGACCTAGAGAAATGAAGAGTTTCATGGTGAACTCAGATTTTCATGATATTGGAAGTGTTGGGCCAAGATTCACGTGGTGTAACAACAAAGAGGGCACTTCTCGGATATGGGAAAGGTTGGACAGATGTATAATGAATTCGATGGCTATACAGAAGCTTCCTTTGGTAGTAAACAGACATTTGGCGAGGATGGCGTCTGACCATTGTCCTATTTTGATTAAGATGGATGAAATGATGCGGCCTAAGGTGAAAACCATCAAATTTGAAGATACATGGAGGTCATACCCTGCGACCAAAAGCATAGTTTATCATTCTTGGAAGAAGAATGATGTTGGTGATGAGTATACAATTTTAAAAAAGAAGCTTAATCGTACTTTGAAATCTTTATTTTTCTGGAGTAAAAATAAATGCAAAGACTTGAATGTTTTAAAGGAAAGATTGAAGAAGGAGATCCTTGATTTGAAAAATTAGGAAGCTTCGAATAGTAATTGGTCTGCTGATGACCTCTTTGAGCTTAGAAATAAAGTACATGAACTAAATGTTACTTTGAGAAGACTCTCTACTTGGTGGAATCAAAGGGCTAAGGCTAGGTGGCATGAGGAAGGAGATGCAAATTCCAAGCTTTTTCATAACTTTGCAACGGCTAGAAGGAATGGGAACCGTATTTTTCAAGTTAAAGATGAAGCAAACAAGTTGCTAGAGGAGGAGGATCAAATCTAGAAAGTCTTCACAAAATTCTTTGAGAAGAAATGGAAATATAGGGAATGTGAAGTTACGGGATGGCCTTCAATTATGGAGAATCAAAAGTTAACTGATGCAGATATGGAGCTGTTAAATGCTGAATTTACTGAAAAGGAGATGCAAATTTCGGTGTTCCAGCAAGGGAATAATAAGTCTCCATGTTTGGATGGCATTACCTCTTCCTTCTACAAATGCTATTGGAACATTGTGTGGGAAACGTTATGGAATGCTGCAAGATGCTTCTTTAATTCCAGCCATATGAATAAGGAATGGAAGGACACATTGATTGTCTTAATTCCTAAAATGAAGAGTCCCTTGACTCCTTCAAATTATAGGCCCATTATCCTATGCCAAACCAATTATACAATTGTGTCTACTATGCTTGTTAATAGATTGAAGAAGGGTATTTCTAATTTGATTTCCGAAGAACAAGATGCTTTCATCCATGGAAGATCTATTGTTGAACATTGTTTGTTAGCTCAGGAGATTTTTCACAAGTTTAAAATTTCAAAGAACAAGAAGGGAATGATGGCAGTAAAGTTTGATATGGAGCAAGCCTATGATAGCATGGGATGGACAACTCTTCGACATATTTTAAGATGGTATGGTTTTCCTACTGTTTTCTCTAACCTTCTCTTGGAATGTGTTGTAGATGTGAGATTTTCTGTTATTATTAACGGGAAGAACTCTGAATGGATTAATGCCCAAAGTGGATTCCGTCAGGGATGTCCACTTTCACCATACCTATTCATCATTTGTTTCCAATTGATCACTAACTCACTAGAGCAAAGGGGGAAGAGCCTTGGCATTCAAATTTCAAGTGGAGGACTGAAGATTACTCATTTACTTTATGCAGACGATGCTCTCATTTTTTCTCATGCATCTGTTGAGCTTGCTAAAACTTTGAAGACCATTGTGGAGAAGTTTAGTAAATGGACTGGGCAAAAAATTAATGTTAGCAAATCCCAATTGCTATTTGGTAAGGTGTTCAGTTTCCATATGAGGAAGAAGATTGGCAGAATTCTTGGTTTCAAGATAGTGAAGGAAATGAAGTACTTGGGAGTAAAGATATCACTTGAAAGAATCAAGATGGCTGATTATCAAGAGATTCTTAGCAATGCCATGGAAAGACTTAATGCATGGAGTAGGAAATCTTTATCCTTGGGAGGTAAACTGAGTCTCATAGAAAGTTCTTTGCTCTCTATGACAAATTTTTTAATTACCCAGTCTTTGGTACCTAAGAGGCTACTACGTGATTTGGAAAAGTTGTGTAGAAGTTTTATTTGGAATAATAAAGATGGTACTAAGGGGATGCATTACATTGCTTGGAATGATATTTGAAAACCAAGGAGTTTGGGAGGATTGGGTTTACATTCTCCTTTACATAGAATCGGGTCTTTAAGATCCAAGGTGACATGGAACTATATTCAGAAGCCTTACTCTTTGCTTCACCGTGTCATGAAGAGGAAGTATGGTGATAATTTAATGAATGGAGCTCAAAGGAACATCAGTTCTAATGCCTGGAAAATTCTAGTGGATGGTGAGAATAATCTGATGATGGTGGTTCGTTGGAATGTGGGGGAAAGGAGATAAAATCAATATTTTAAATGACACTTGGCTGCTGGATAGATGTATTAATCGTTGCCCTACTTTTGCGGATTGCAACTTACTGAATGGTATGAATGTACAGTAGTTGATATTACCTAATGGTATGTGGAATTCTGATTTGTTACAAAGAGCATTTCATCCATACCTTATCTCTTTAATCAATCAAGTTCCTATTGAGCTTGGTGAGGAGGTCCGGATGGAGTTGATGAAGATGTGTTCGGGGAAGACTGTGTCTGCCATGGTATACGAACAAATGTGGCTAAATAAATGCAATTCGGAGGATGTGGATTATTTCAGCTGGTTGAAGAAGTTGAAGATGAACAAGAAAATTGAAATTTTCTGGTGGAGACTAGGTAAATCAGCTATTCCAACTAATATGTTTCTTATGAATCACAGAATTTTAGATAATGCTCTTTGTCCTAGAGGTTGCCAAGCTAATGTAACGTATGAGCATATTATGGTACATTGTAAGTACCTGATTGAGATCATTATGAAGCTGCGGGAGTGGGGAATTTTTATTCCTATATTTTATTCATTGAACTGCTGTTTGGAAGACTTAAAGAAGATGTTTGTCCATAATTATGGGATTGTTCGGGTGTATTTCTCTATTGTGTTTTATTCTTGGAAGAACCGGAATGATATTAAGCATGGTAAATCTGCTATGCCATGCTCCATTATTGCTTCTAATGCTCTATTTTTTGCAGTTTCCAAATCTGGTCCATTTCTATCTATATGGGGTACTAATCTCCTTAGGGAGTCTCAAAGAACTTGGTACCCTCCACCGAAAGAATGGTTTAAGGTTAATGTAGATGCATCTTTGACAAGCTCTAATCTGGCTGGCATTGGAGAAATTTTTTGGGATTAAAAAGGATGGTTTATTAGTGCCTTTGGAAAGAATGGAATTCATTGGGATATTGGCCATCTTGAGCTACAAGCAGTCCGCACCGTTAAGGATTTTTTGAAGAGCTGGATGTTGGAATGTAAAGGGCTTATCATAGAAAGTGATAATATTAATATTATCAAATTCATTCAGAATTTTTTGAAAGAGAATAAGGAGAATGTGGAGAAATGGCCACATAAAAATTTATGTTTTTTGAATGATTTCAATAAGGTTATCTTCCTCCATGCTTATAGAAGTTGCAATAAAGTAGCAAATTGTTGTGATACTATGACATTGGAGAGTAGTTTTTTCTTTGATAGTTTTTCTTTTGATTGCATTCCTTCCTTGTTGTTAGGTTTAATCAAGGAGGAATGTGATACCTTCAATACTTGTACTTAATTTCATTTTTTTTTGGTTTAATGCTATGTGATGCATTTCTTTCAAAAAAAAAAAAAATCCATTTGGCGGTAACGGTTGCAGCCACTGATGGCGGCGGATGATAGACGGCATTCTGCCAGTGATTGTCCTAAGGATGATCGCGGATCTTCATCTTAGAAATGATGGTGATGATGGTGGCGGAAAGCCGCTGACAAGGTCAAAATATGAACACGGAGGTTGAAGACCGACGGCAATCTTCATCGTCGAAGTCTCCTTCATTTGCAGGTAACTAAAAAATCAATGAAATTGGAGTTGGATTATCATTTTTGAATTCTAAGTAGAGAATTCAAATTCCTTTGATGAAACGTTACTGACTTTTGGTGATAAAGGAGGTATCAGAATTATCGCCTAAGGTGATAAGGCATGTGGAAGGTAAAGGTAAGGCTATAGTTGATATGGTGGATATGGTTACTCCAAATAATTTGAAATTATCTAAAATTCCTTCTGATATTGCTGCATCTACTTCTGGAATGAAAATTTTTATTAACCGGTTCGTTAATTCGAATGCAATGCCTAGACTAAGTTGTAGCATGATAAATGAAAATTCTTAGAATTTGGTTAACAACTATATTCATTCTGTTCTGGAAAGGAAGAATGACTTGGATGAAGTTAAGATGTCTGATGATATGCCTAAAAAGTTTGTAGGCTCTGGTGAAGTGAATCCTTGGAGTAACAAACCATATGTTAAATTGAATTTTAATGAAGAGGAGGTGGTTCTATCTGATGATGGAAAGGCAGTAAGGCTTAATGTAGAACTGGAGGAGATGAACTCCAAAAATTGTCAAATTCATTGGTAATAATGGTATTCGGGAAAGATTTACCATCCCATATGGTGGCTTGGGAGTTAAGGAAACAATGGAGTCAATTTGAACAATTCCACTTTACTGCATTGGGAAGTGGATGGTTTTTATGCTCATTCTCATTGAAAGAGATGATAGAAGCAGCTCATTCAGGAGGACCTTGGTTTGTGAACGAACATATTGTAGGTATAGAGAAGTGGTCTCCAAAATTTAATACTTCATCTATAAAGGGACTTTCTTCTCCAATTTGGATTAGAATGCCCCACTTACCTTTGCTATGTTGGGATGAAAAGAATGTAGCTTGCATTACTTCAAGAATTGGAAAACCACTTATGTTGGATGGTAATATGTTTCATTGGGGAAGGAGAGAATTTGTTAAAGTTTGTGTGAGAATCAAACTTGATCAAACTCTTCCATTAGGTGTATGGGTGGATAGCATGGCTGGAAGATTCTTCCAAAATGTGGAGTATGAGAAGGTATCAAACTTTTGCTTTGTATTCGGGAAGATTGGACATGTGGATAAGGAATGTATTCTAAAAGAAAAAGATCATAAAGTCATGAAGGTTGCTGATGATGTTATGGAGGGAAAGGTGGGGGAAGGAAACAAGATGTTATCAAAGAACCCTCTTATGGTCCATGGATTTTGGTCAACAATAAGAGAAGGAGAAATTAAAAACAGAGAAACTAGTTGATTAAACCAAACACTTCCAGATTTGTAAAAAAATCTGTTGTTCCAATGGTAGTTGTAAAATAAGCTCAGACTGTTATGGATGATGGCATTTGTAAAGACTCTATCAAGGAGCTCCCAGGAAGATTATGTAAAGTTGCTGATCAACTAGAAGAGGGGGAGATTAATTTGGAAGGATATTTAGTGGAAAAGATGGAACAAAATAGTGATCTATTGGAACAAAAAATGCTGTGTAACAAAAATTTTATTAACTCTGATCGATATCTTTCTCAGGTTGTTTCAAATAACATAAATGGGAAGGGTTGCTTGTGAACTCAAGTAAATCCTAAGGGATTACCTGTGAACTCATGTACTCCCCATCAAATTACTGATTTCAAGCTTCAAAAAGATATAAGAGCACTTGAAGTGGAGCAGTTGGAACAATTGATCATTGCCAACAAATCTGCTGAATTGGTAGCAGGAAAGAAATGGGATGTGGAAGTTCCTCTTGTTCAGAAGAGGAATAATATGTTCGCTGTACTTTAAATAGTTGATGAAGATGGAAAAGCAAAATCTAATGAAGAAAATGCCTTCGTTGACAGAGAAGTAGGTGTGCTGAAAGTGGATGAAAAAATAGTTAAAAAAGTGGACCTTCAAAATGATTTGGTGAATAAGTGTGAGAATGACATTTATTTTAATGACATGCCTAAGTGTAAATTGTCTAAAGAACTCAAATCTTTAGGGCCCATAAAAACCAAAGCTCGTGGAAGAATGGGAGATGGAGCTAGTAGGAAGAAAGAGGGGGGCTACTCCCCTAGAAGTGCTTAATGGATTCCATAGCTTTTTGGAATTGTAGAGGGGAAAATAAGAAGGAAGCCTCTCTATATATGAAGGAATTTATCAAGGATTACAAGATATTCTTTGTAGGATTGGTGGAAACTAAAATCAACTCTTTTGATAGAGTTGAATTTGAAAGGATGATGGGTCGTCATTGGGATTTCTTTAATCTTCCTTTGGAAGGATTGTCTGGTGGCATTATGACTTTATGGAGAACAGATATTGCTTCATTTTTAGTTTTTAAGACTTCAGATCAATGTGTGATAGTGATAGGAGAGCTTGATGTCTTTAACAAAGGTATTTGGATGATTGCTACTGTTTATGGGAGCAAGGAGGTTCAGAAGAGGAGATTGGTATGGGATTGTATTCATGAGAAATCACACAGGAAGATTCCAGCTATTATTGGTGGGGATTTCAACTGCATTTTGTCTCAAGGGGAAAAAAAGGAGGAAGGAAGTTTGTCTTTTCTCAAGGTTCCTTAGAAATGCTCAAATTCATGAATGATAATGACTATCATGATGTTGGGGTGGTTGGTCCAAGATTTACTTGGTCCAATAATAAAGTGGGAAGTGGAAGAATTTTGGAACGTTTGGATAGGTGTTTGTTGAACTCCTTGGCTCTTCAAAATATTCAAATTGTGGTGGTAAGACATTTAGCCAGAGTGGCTTCAGACCACTGCCCTATAGTGCTGAAATTATTTGAAGTTTCAATAAAGATGAGAAAGTATATCAAGTTTGAAGAGGTTTGGTTATCATTTAAAACATCAGCACAAATAGTTTCTAAAAGGTGGAAGAAGAAATTTGTAGGAGATGACCGGAAGTTCTGAGCAAAAACTGCAAAAGAACTTTAAATGATTTGTTTTATTAGAGCAAGAATAAACTGAAAGACTTTTCCAATGAAAAGGAGAGGTTGAAGGCTGAAATTTTACTACTTTAGGAAGAAGAAGCTAGAAATGGTTGGTTGAATGATGATAATTTATGGAAGCTTAGATCTTAAAGTAAAAGACTTGAATTTTATTCTCAATTGCTTGAATACTTGGTGGAAGCAAAGAGCAAAGGTGAAGTGGGTGTTTGAAGGGGATTCAAACACAAAATTCTTTCATGCCATTGCCAATGCCAGGAGAAATGCAAATTGGATTTCTCAAGTGAAGAAGAGTGTTGGATTGCTCACCGAAGACCCTAAAGATGTGGAAGATGTTTTTGTCTAATTCTTTCATGATAAATGGAAGGATAGATACTGTAGTTTGGAGAACTGGCCAGAACCTTGGATGGTCTTGGAAGAAGATGACAAGATTTTATTGAGAAAGGAGCTTTCAGTGGATGAAGTTCAGGAGGCTGTTATGAGGTTAGGGAACAATAAAGCTCCGGGATATGATGGACTGTCGCATTCCATTTTCAAAAGCTTTTGGGAAATCATTGGTGAAGACATTTATAAAGCAGTAAGTCATTTCTTCTCTACAAGGAATATGAGTAAAGATTGGAAAGATACTTTGGTTGTTCTTATTCCAAAGTCTACTAATCCTTTAACTCCTAACTTTCAACCTATATGTTTATGTAATTCAATTTATAAAATTGTGGCCAATGTTATTTTAAATAGAATGCTATTGGTAATTTCAAGGATCATATCTGAAGAAAAAGTGGCTTTTGTGAGGGGGAGATCTATTTTTGATCATCTTTAATTAGCTCAAGAGATTTTCTCTAAACTAAGTCATTCAAAGGCTTGCAATGGGTTTTTAGCCATCAAATTGGATATGGAGCAAGCATATAATAGTATGTGTTGGTTAACTTTGAAGAAGATGTTGATGTAGTTGGGATTCCCGAATAGATTTCTTGGATTGATTATGGATTGTGTTTCCAATCCCAGATTCTCTTTATTGATTAATGGAACAAGATCAAATTGGATTGAGGGTAGATGTGGGTTTTGACAAGGATGCCCACTCTCTCCTTTTTTATTTATCATATGCTCCCAGCTTTTATCTAATGTTTTTTACAACAAAGGAAGAGAGTTGGGAATCAGGATCTGCTCTAATGCTCCAAGGATTACACATCTTATGTACGCTGATGACGTATTATTGTTTTCTGATGCAAGATTAAAAAATGTGAAGAAGATGAGGAACATAGTGAAAAACTACTGCTTATGGACTGGACAGAATATTAATCAAGAAAAATCATCTCTGAGTTTTGGCAAATCTGTGTTGAGGAGGCGGAAGAGACAAATATAAAAGTTGTTTGCATTTAAAATTGTGGAAGAATTAGACTACGTGGGAATTAAAATTGCTTTAAGAAGATTAAAAAAGGATGATTTCAAAATGCTATTGAATAAATCTATTAAGAAAATATATGAGTGGGGAAATAGATTTATGTCATTAGCTGGAAGATTATGTTTGGTAAAATATGACCTTCTCTCTTTACCTATTTTCTTAATCTCTCACTCTCTTGTCCCATTATTGTGCTAGCTTAGCTTTATCTTTGGATTTTGATTGGGATTTATTCCTTGAAAAAATCCTTCCTTCTTCCTTTGTTAAAATTGTAAAGGAAGAAAGTGAAAGATGGTTGGTTCCTCTTTTTTTTTGAAGAAAGCAATTTAATGCATTAAGAATCAAAGAAACTAATTACAAGTAATAAAAGGATCACATTCCTCCTTGATAAGGTTCCATAATAAGGAAGGAATGTTTTCCAAAGAGAAACTATCAAAATAAAAACTATCATCTAAAGCAAGGGTAGCACAACAATTAGCTACCTTATTACAATTTCTAGAAACATAATGAAAAATTACCTTATTGAAGTCCTTTAATAAGCAAAGATCCTTATAAGACCATCTATCCATGAGCCATTTATTCTTCTTCTTCAAAGAATCATGAATGAAATTGATAATATTTACATTATCACTCTCCACAATAATTCCTTTGCATTCAAGCATCCAATCACAAAGGAAGTCCTTGGCTGCAAAAACTGCATCAAGCTCCAATTGAGCTATATTCCAATGAGTTCTCTTTTTTCCAAAAGCACTGATGAATCTGCCCATGTGATCACGGAAAATGCCTCCAATCCCAGCTTTATTGGATCCAAGTAGAGAAGCATCCACATTGATTTTAATCCAATCCTTTGGAGGGGGGCACCAAGGATGAATGGACTCCCTAGGGAGATTAGTGCCCCAACTTACAAGAAAAGGATTAACATTGGAGGTAACATAATAAAGAGCATTAGCTGCAACTAAAGAGCTCGGTATAGCAGTTTTTTGGTGCTGAATTTCATTTCTATTCTTCCATGACAAGTAAACAATTGTGCAATAGAGTTTCACCATTCCAGAATTTTGAACCGTTAGAGCCTTTAAACTATGCAAACAATCATCCAAAGAATTGAAGAAAGGTATTTGAATACCCCATTCACGAATTCTCATGATTACCTCAATCAAGTATTTACAATTAACCATGATATGCTCATAAGACTCAATGGAATCACAACCTCTACCACAGTTTATAAAATCTAAAATTTTTCGTTTCTTTAAAAAAACATTAGTTGGGATTGCCTTTTTGCCAAGTCTCCACCAAAAAGTTTCCACCTTCTTGTTTAGTTTTAGCTTCATCAACCAATTAAAGAACCCATATTCATCATCACTTAATCTATTAGAGACAACATATTCAAAAGAGAGAGCTGAAACGGTCTTGCCCGAGCACCAATTAATCAATTCAATGTTGTCATCAACCTCTATATCAATGCTGATTTGGGAAATGATCTCAATAATTTCTTGATGGAAAGCTATTTGCAATTTGAAATAATTCCAATCTCCATTGTTTAAAAGGAACTCACTAATTGTGGCATTCTCAAGATAAACACAATTGATAAAAGTGGGCCAACGGTTTAAACATTTATCATGCAACCAAGTATCATTCAAAACATTGATACTCTTTCCATTGCCAATGTTCCACCTAGCAATATTCTTCAAAGCCTTTCCTCCATCTAAAAGGATATGCCAAGCACTAGAGCCAGTTTTACGGTGAGCTTCATGTAAAATGTCATCCCCATATTTGTGCTTCATGGTTTTGTGAAATAAAGAGTCGGGTTTTTGAAGAAAATTCCAAGCCACATTGGATCTAAGAGATCCAATTCTAGATAAAGGGGAATGTAAACCCAACCCACCAAATTTCTTTGGTTTACATATCTCATCCCAAGCCACATAATGAATACCCCTATCACCATTTTGTTTATGCCAAATAAAGTTTCTACAAAGCTTTTCAAGTTCAAGAAGAACTCTCTTGGGAATTAAAGAATTTGTAATGAGATAGTTTGGCATAGAAAGTAAAGAGCTCTCAATAAGAACAATTTTACCTCCCAAGGAAAGAGATTTCCTACTCCAAGCATTTAACCGATCCAAGACATTGCCAATTAGCTCCTGAAAATCAGCAATTTTAAGTCTTCTAAGAGCCATCTTCACACCAAGATAAATCATTTCCTTCACCATTTTAATGCCCAGCAAATTGGTGATTTTCTTCCTCATTTTCTTTCTTACATTTTTCCCAAATAAAATATGGGATTTGTTAAGATTAACTCTTTGGCCAGACCAATTGCAAAAGTCCTCCACAATTTTCTTCATCAACTTTGCCAAAGAGGAAGTGGCATGAGAGAAAATTAGAACATCATCAGCATATAACAAATGAGTAATCCTAGGTCCTCCAGAAGAGATTTGAATACCAAGATTTTGACCTCTTTGATTAATAGCATTTGACAACAGTTGGGAACATAAAATAAAGAGATAAGGTGAGAGTGGACATCCTTGACGAAATCCACTATAAGCCTTAATCCAATTTGAATTAGAGCCATTAATAGAAATAGAGAATCTCACCTCAGTAACACATTCCAGAAGCAAATTAGAAAAGTAGTTGGGAAAGCCATACCAAATAAGAGTGTGATGAAGAGTGGCCCAACCCATACTATCATATGCTTGCTCCATATCAAGTTTGATAGCCATAGCTCCTTTTTTATGCTTGGAAACTTTGAACTTATGAAACATCTCTTGAGCTAAGAGACAATGTTCAGAAATAGATCTACCAGGTATGAAAGCCATCTGCTCTTCTGAGACCAATCTAGAGATAATCTTCTTTAATCTATTTACAAGCATAGAAGCAATAATTTTGTAGTTCATTTGACAAAGGCTAATGGGACGGAAATTTGCTGGAACCAAAGGATTTTTAATTTTAGCAATCAAGATAATAAGAGTATCCTTCCATTCTCTACACATTCTACCAGTTAAGAAGAAGTTGTTAACTGCATTCCATAAAGTGTCCCAAACAATGCTCCAAAAGCTTTTGTAAAAAGAGGAAGTAATCCCATCTATGCCAGGGGATTTATTATTACCTTGCTGGAAAACCGAGCTCTTCAAGTCTTCAACCGTGAAAGCTTCATTAAGCATAGAGTTATCATCCACCATAATTTTCTGATTTTGTAAAACTGTTGGCCAATCCGTCAGCTTGCACTCTTTAAATTGCCATTTTTTTTCAAAGAAATCAAAGAAGACTTTTTGGATTTGATCTTCATCAACTACTAACTCATTGGTTTCATCCTTTATTTGATTAATTCTGTTTCCACTATTACGGGCAGTAGCAAAATTGTGGAAAAGTTTAGAGTTCATATCACCTTCTTCATGCCATATAGCTTTTGCTCTTTGGTTCCACCAAGTAGATAACCTTCTTAAAGTGACATTGAATTCATGAACTTTAAACCGAAGCAATTTGAGATCCTCCTCATTCCAATCTTCACCCAAAGCCTCCTTCTTTTGAAGTTCTTCAATCTCTTCCTTCAGTTTTTCTTTCAGATTTTTCAGATTTTTACATTTGTTTCTACTCCAAAAAAACAAAGCTTTTAGAGTTCTATTGGTCTTCTTTTGAAGAATTTCACTCTCATTCCCCACATCTTTCTTTTTCCAAGCATAATTAACAATGCTCTTACAAGCTGGATAAGATCTCCAAGTGTCTTCAAATCTGATAATCTTGGACTTGATTCTCAATTCAGTATCCAATTTAAGAAGAATTGGACTATGATCAGAAGCAATTCTAGCAAGGTGTTTAGTAATGGCTAAAGGAACTTTCTGAATAGCTGAAGAGTTTAAAAGACAACGATCTAGCCTCTCCCAAATCCGAGAGGTCCCCTCTTTATTATTACACCAAGTAAACCTTGGTCCAATGTAGCCAATGTCATGGAAATCATAGTTCACCATAAAGCTTTTCATCTCTTTAGGACCTTTAGAAAAAAGAAATCTTTTACCTCCTCTTTTATCTTCTTTGCTTAGAATACAATTGTAGTCACCTCCAATAATTGAGGGAGTGGAATCCTCCATCCAATCTTCAAGTTGTTTCCAAAGTTTACCTCTATCCACACAAGTTCTACTACCATAGATAGTAGCAATTCTCCAAGTTCCCAAAGTAGGAATTAAGAGGTCACCAATAATAGCTTGAGAAGAAGTATCTTTAACCATAAAAGACACCAATTTCATATTCCAAAGTACCAAAATCCCACAGAAGAACCAATGGTCGGATGATGCCAATACTCCCAATCCTTTCCAATAAAGCAGTCAATATCCTTTCTAGTAAAATTTGAGACCTTGGTCTCCATAAGACCAATAAAGAAGACATTATGATCCCTCACTAACTCCTTCAAATATAGGGAAGCTTCTTTCTTTCTAGCTCCCCTACAATTCCAAAACAAGACAGAATTCATTTAAACAATTAAAGGGGATTTCTCCCCAATAAAGGAACTCCTTCTTCCATCTCTTTTTTTCTTTTTGAAATCAGGTTCAACCGGCCCAAGATAAGTCTTCAACTATCTGGAGTATGATTTTCTTAAAATGTTAGTATAGACAAATAATAAAAGCAATATTTCTAATATATGTTAGGAGAAATAGTAATCAATTAATAATATTTTGAAATCATCAAAAACACATAGGATATGAAAACATAGTTATGAAAACTAAGTTGCAATATAAGGAAACATTTATTTGGTTAATTTTCTTTGGGAGAATTTAATTTTTGGAATTTTATTCTTGAAATTAACCACATTATTATGGATAATACGTAACTCTGAGAGGCAAAGATATCATTCCCCAATGGGTTAAGGTAGCAAAACTAAAAGTTTTATCCTGACAAAGAATGTCAAATTCATGAACTAACTACATATGACCCAAAAGGGTCAAAATGGTGTTCTATCAGTATTTCACTATTATTATCTTGATGAGAGATAATTAATATCATATTCAAAGAATTAGAACAAAACATATATCTTCACACTAGAATAAAATATCGTTTATGATCAATCATCTAAATATAACGATAATGATCATCGTTGATTTTGATTTTCACAAATGAAATTTATTGAGTTTTAAAATTTGATCGTGTTTTAAATCACTTATGAGCATCAGCCCTTGTAGTTAATTACATTATAAGAAACCATAGTTTTATATGAAAACTCTTGATTAAAAAAATGACAGAATTTTTTAAAGGATTCTGAAGGACTAATATCAAAGGATTGAAACTGCAATTTGGACATTGAGTGGGTCAAATTTGAACAATTATTTATTGGAGTCAAATGATGAAAGGTAAGAGTTTTGAGATTTTGAAACATTTTAGAAACACCCCAGCCTTCCAAATGTGTTGGGCTTTAAATTTAGAATTGAAGAGAATTTTAATTCAAGTTATTAATTTATTAGAATTGTAAGATTATATTCCAAAAAGTGCGGACTTAATATTTTGGGTCTGCCCTAGATCCTAAGTCTAATTTGGGCACTGAATGATAGTAGCCCGAGCCTAGCTAATTAAGTACAATCTGAACTTACCTCGGCCTAGATTGGGGAGCCAGCTAACCTCTTAGGCGCTTAAAATCCATGCATTTAGTTATTAGTGAAAGAGTGGTATGGATATTATTTGATTAAGTTTGTGGAATTAGGGCAGACATCTTAGATCATAATTGGCCCCTTAACACATGTAGGATAATTTGATGCTTGAAATAAAATGTAATTAAAATTTTGACTCATTTAATTAGTTTTTAATATAATGCATGTTAATCGACTTGATGAATGCATAAAATTGAATATGGAGCATATTTAAAAAGGCTTAAAAATATATTTTTCCCTAGGGATTGCATAATATCCCCTTGACAGGATTACACCTAAATAGTTCAGGTGGTATGCCAGAACCCACAAGTAGAGAGGTGCCTAATAAGGAAGAGAAAGTTTAAAATGAATGCATACAAACTCCTAGGTCATTCTCAAGCTTATTTTTTTGAATGTTAGAGTTTTTATGTGAGCTTAAAATTTTTAACTTAATTAAATTAGATAAGTTTTGAATCGTGCCCTCATGAGTCTCCAATCGTTCCTTGCTAAAACAAAATATGACATATAAGAAATAAAATTAGAAAAATATGTAATTTCTATTAAGCAATTAATATTAATAAATCAAATTAATTAAATTAAATTAAATATAATATTCATATTATAAGTGCTACTTAATATTACAATCTAGGGTCTATATAATTTAAAAGTAGTCGGGTAGCATTGACAATAACCCATATTATACTCCTAAGACTAACAAGTGTCTTTGAGAATGGGATTCTCCTTAGTTTTCACTTCTTTATCCTTTTGCGATCTCCTTGAATTAGTTGGGTCTGGATATCCAAGTGAAAAGAAACTCCTCTCCAAAGGGATGTTTTTTTTTTCTACTTAGATACTAAAATTCATCCAATTTAGATCTCCAAATGGACAGGAATTCTCCTCAAAAGGATGTTTCCTCCTCTTTGTATTCTAAATTGGATGTGTATCCCAACTCAAATGTCATTTTTATATTACAACACTTGACTTGAATTAAATATATTGAACATTCAAAAATTAAAAGACTACGAATCACCAGCAGGATTATCCTAATTAGTTATAATTAAAATTAACATCTCATGTGGTTGTATGTCTAAAAAAGCTCAAATTAAATTTATAGTCAAGCTTGGCCATG
>NW_021319309.1:8443865-8481979 GCF_001605985.2 Dendrobium catenatum | reverse complement strand
AATTATTTTTTTAAATTAGTCTTTAATTATCTTTAAAATTAAAAAATTCTCTATAATTTTATTTTAAACCAGATTTTGACGTGTAATACCTCATTCTTTTCAAAAAAATGTGAATTTTCATATAAAAAAAATTAGATAATTAAAAATTATTTCTCTAGCATATTTCTATATTATATAATTATTTGGTGATTTAATTATTATTTAAATAATTATTTTAAAATTATAAATTATTTTCAAACCCTTTTTGGATTCTTCTTGGGTGGCCAGTGGATCTCCCATGCATTCATTTAGATTGAATTATTTTTAATTACGTTACATTCTAAAAGTTATTTACTCATTACATGTATTTTAAGTTATTTTAATATTATATATATTTAAACCCTTAATTTTGGGAGATCCACTCTTGGAATTTTAAACGCTGATTGAACTTTTGAACAGCAATCATGGGGGGGGGGAGGAATCATTAGTGAGTTGTTGGGTCCCAATCATTCACTAATCGCTTCGATAAGCATGCTTTATTTCTCTTTTCTACCATCTTTTGCATGTGTAGGATGCACGAGCACCTAGCCTAGGCCCTCTTAGATCCTAAGAATTGGTGTATTTATTTATTTATGTAATCCTTACATCGTTACATTAAGGGTTAGTCCAAAACCTAGTTTTAAACCTATTCAACAAAGTGACACCCTAAGGACAATGATTAAGGCCACACCTAGCAAACTTAGAAAAATTATAGGAGCTAGGATAGATCCCAGAATGACTTGAAACTACATAAACATAAACTTAGTGACATCCCAAACCTCCCAGAATTTTCTAGGATATTTTTAGGATCCTTTTAGACCACTTAATTAACAAACCCTAATTTAACCCGTGAATTAGGCCCGATAACTTCAAAAAATTACAATAAATCAATTTTAACTAAGAAAGTTACCTATAATGGCTCAAACTCTTCATAATTCAGTTCTTAACCTTATATAATTAGGGACCCTTAATTGGACCTTAATTTAACCTTAATTATAAATTATATTTTTTCCCTTATTAAATAATTAAAAATTATTAAAAATTTCAAATTTTCCCGAAACACTTGGGAACACTTCCTTATGCTATTTCAAACCTTTGGGGGTGATTCCAATTAGTTTTGAGCTGATTTGGATCAAAACCATACTATCACCCCTAATTAGACATTTTTTAATAATTCCCTTAATTGTCCAAAAATTCTAAAATTCATATGGCCTAGAAAACTCCAAATCCAAAAAACTCAAAGCCTAACCACTTCTTGTAAGGCCTAATATTTAACTAAAATGTTGGAATCTCTAAACCAAGCCTATTTCTCATAGTGATATTTTGGACCTCTTAGCCTAGCTTATAGGAGGACTCAGACTTTCCAAAACTAGCTAATATAATTTGAATTTCAAATATCACTATCCTATGCTTTAAAATAGACCAACAAACTAAAATTAACTAAAAATAGATCCTAATTCATTAATATTTAAACTTTAAGTAAAATTTTCTTTTCAGACATTCAATAAATTTGAACTTTAGGCAACTTGAACTAATTACCCTGAATAGGAGCTATCCAAAGCCACACAAGCCTATTACACACACATAGTTTTGCTAGGGCACCACTTTTAGCTCTAGGATTAGGGCTGGTGTTTACTTTTTTTTTCTTTCTTTTCTGCTTTCTGTGATGTGATTGTATGTGGCACAAATGATTGATTGATTTGTTTTGATCTGTTGCACTGTGGTTGAGCTTTACTTTATTATATTTTCTATATTTTTTCTTATGTTATGATGTGTCCGTTAGATTTCCCATGGGCTACGGCTTCTTTTATACTAATCTAGTTTTAGGCATGTTGCCACGCTCATGCATCACTAAATAAAGGGGGCAGTCATGATTTAAGCTTTAAACACTAACAATATTTTTTGCATGTGCTCCAAAAATTGCTTATCCCCCCTTTAAAATTAAAAGAGCATGGCCAAGTGTGTTTACCTTTTATATATAAATATTAAACTGCTTGGGATATTATAACTGCTTGCGATTTTTATTAGGATAACCATGCAGGAGTCCGAGTCAAGATTTTTCTCTATTAAATGTAATATAATTTGTAATGTTTATTGAGTTTTAAAAGACTACAAAAGTCTGGCATTTCAAAAACTTGGTACCCAAAAAGAATATGAAAAGGCCCCTTCTCAGGGAATCTCTTAGTCATTTGGGTATCGTTCTAGATGATGAACCAGACAGAGTCCGAATGAGACGATCTGATGGGAGATAATCCAGAAAAGGATGATCGACTCGAAGATGAAGACTTCAAGAAGAAATGCTTGACTTTTAAGACTTGTGTTATTTACTAGGATTAGAATCTAGGTTATTGTTGGTGGAGCCTATCCACCATTACTTTTTGTAGACCCTGGATTGTATTTATGTGACACTTGCCCCGAATTTTGGACTTTACCTTTTGTGGTTTATTTTTATTGATGTGTATATTTCCTGTGTGCACTAGAAAATATCTACTTTTCTTAGATTTCTTTTTTTTTTGCATGTGTATGGTCTGTTCTTCACTAGGCTCTCTATCATAAAAATTATTTTTGACTCGCAATTAAATTCTAAAATTTTAAGAATTAAATAACATAGAAATCTAATGACCTAGGGAATAGCCAGAATCATCTAGGGTCGCATTCATATTAAATGCACTCTTCTCTCTCATTCTAATAAGATACCTCCCCGCTTATGGGTTGAGTCTGGATAATCTGGCCTATGAGGATGAAGTGCCGGACTTGGGGAGGCCCAGTCTTTTCTAAAAATTATTTTTATATAAGCCTATTTTTAAAATCTTATGCATATTTAATTTAGAGACTTCAACCAGCATGCATTACATTAGAAACTCACTAAATTAAAATTTAATAACATTAGCTTTAGGAGCATTCACCCTATATAAGTCCAGGGATAATTAAGAAACTCTCTAAATGTCATCCCTACTTCCAAAACATTCAACCTACCTATCTATCTTTCATAAAGATTGGACTGCATGGATTTTAGGAGCTTAGGTGGCTTCCCTCTTCAGGTAAGGTATAAGCCCAGGCGCATTAGCTTGGACATGGGTGTTAATGTTGGGTAAACACTATATCCTCCTTAAATCTAATATTCAAGGCTATTACACTAGTGCCTCATAGTTTTTCTAAATAGTGGGTAAGTCCCTTCTAATCAAAGACTGTAAATCCTACTAATTCATGTCACATAGATGACACCGCTTCTATCCACCCCCTATATACTTCTTGTGAAAGTTTGTTAAGGATGTTAGGCCCTATGAATTGGCCCAAAGCTAATTAAGAGATAAAGGTGAATTGGCAAAAAATATCTTTCAATCAAAACAAATATCACCACAATAAAAATCAAAGTGCAGAAATTAAATGCGGAAGTAATAAAGAAAGAACACACCAGATTTATAGTGGTTTGATCAAACCTTGACCTACGTCCACTCCTTGGAGGCACCCTCTAAGAATTCCACTAAACTAAGTGTCTCTCCTTTAGCCGCCAAAGCTAGGCGGAGAAGCCCTTACAAAATCACTTCCACCTTCCCCAGTATGGTGGAGTTGTCGGGTCCTTTGACACCAAAGAGATCTTCTTCTATGGTGAACTTCCCTCGAGACAAGCCTTGAATCCGATGGTCTTCAGGTGCGAGCTTGCCGGAGCAACCGTGTGGAACCCCCTCCACACTCCCTTGAGTCCCCCCCCCACCGGATCTTCTCCCTCTCTCAAACTCCTCCCTTTCCACTCTCCCTTTCAAGCTCTCTCTTCAAGTTTTCCCCAAAAGATCGAAGCTACAATGGCTCCCAAAGACACTTATAAAGTGTCATATCATAGCTTAAATAGAAGATCTCAAAACGAGCTCATTAATGCAATTTTCCAACATTATCGTCCTGGACGATACTAATATCGTCATGTACGATCAGTGCAATTTAAGCCCAATCAGCCAGGATGATTTGAGACAATAAAAAAAAAATTGTTCTTATCGTCTAGGACGATAATATATCGTCCTTGACTATCAGTATAAATTGTGGAATATCATCTTCAACATCGCCTTGAAAAAGAGCAGTATGATGTCCAATCGTTCAGCATATCGGCAAGAACGATCTGGTGATCATCCAGGATGATTTGATTGTGCAATCAAGTCATAATTTCTTTCTTTAAATTCTAGAGAAAATTTGAAAAAATTTTCCTTGATCATCCTAGATGATATTTTATAGTCCTGGATGATCCACCTGAACGATGACCATAAATAAAGTTATTCCCAAGTAGATCTAGCGGCAGATTCTATCTGTTTTGAGCCTATCGTCCTGGCTGATACAAAATCGTCCATGACGATGTGTTTTGCATAATGACGGCTGCTTTAATGAGGATGCCCTAATTAAGGTTTCTGATTTTGAACAGATCATCCAGGCTGATATAAATATCGTCCCGGATTATGTTAGGAAAAATAGTAAACTCTAAGGAATAGTCAGAAAATTTTCCTAGTTACAAAGCATCAGGAGCCACACCATACAATAGACTCAAGAAAGAAAAAAGTGTACAAAGTGACTCAGACCTAGTCTACCCAATCTTGAGCTGGTTACAAATTGCAGTCTGATCGTGTGGACCTGAAATGTTAGTAAATAAGGTCATCGTAGAGAAATAGAAGTCTTTGCTATCATCAAAATCATAAATCATAAAAATAGATCCGTAACAATCTCCCCCTTTTTGATGATGACAAACATTTTCATTTGAATTTTAAAAAGGAATATTTTCTCCTAATTTCCCCCTCACTCGAATAACACTTTAAAAATAGGGGAGATAAAAATATTTTTGGTGTTTTTTAAATTTTTGAACAAAAGATACAAATACGACAATAGTACAAAAATTCAATAACATGTTCTCCCCCTTTGACATTATAAAAAAGAGAGGAGGCACAAACAAAAAAAATAACCAAAAGACAAAAATGTTCCCTATTCTAGTGAAAAACAAATATTCTTAAAATGAAAAAGTTACCTCTTCATTTTAATCAAAAACTTAGTAGAATTGGAATGGCAACGCATAGCCTAGAAAAGGTTAGAAATTCATAATTTTATAATCCAAACTCAAGTTCTTTAAAAAGGCTCAAAAACTTTTTAATTCAATATCTAAATCATGGAATAAATTAGAAAAAGAAACACTAATTTTTTAAAACTACTTTCATAAAATATATCTAATAAAAGATTAATGCACAAATTGTTGAATTAGGAATCATGTTTTTCAAAATCAAGTATCGAAAGTAACAAGGATTTTCTTAAGCTTTTATGAAGTATAAGAAAAAATAAGCATATTTTTTTTTGTGGTCTCATTTTATGCCCTTTATCACTTGAATGACTCTTTGAGCATCTTTTAATTCTAATACACTTTGTGTATTTTGTTTTTAAATTTGGCATCATTGTGCATCTTTTATTTTTGGCATCATTGGCCAATTTTTTTTTTTTTTTTAATATGCTACTTTTATGAAATCTTAAAAACAAAAGTAAACCCATCATATTGATAAAGAAAATTCTTGATTAAGAAAATTATGAGTTAGATTCAACAACTTGCAAAAGATCCCTATGCGATAAATAAAATATAGGGAGGTAACAAATTTTAGTTTCAAAGACTAATTTAAAATTTGAAAAAAATTTAAATCAAAAGTAGAATAACCTATTTTAAGAAATCACAAGTTTTAGAGAAGTCAATCACAACTTACCAAAGATTTTAAGAAAAAATAGGAAGTAGATTTTTCATTTTTAGAAAAGTGAATGTGTACGTTGATCAAAGAGAAACCCAAAAAAAATTAACAAAAAAAGAAAAGAAAAAAAAAAGATAAAAAAAAAGAAGAAAAACACAAACAAAAGATGAAACAAAACAAGCAAACAAAAAACTAAAAAAATACAAACAAAGGTTTAAGCACCATCTTACTCCTGGTCCGATGCTTCAGAAACCAGGTCTACCCAGGAGATTTTTTACTTTTCATTGTTTCCCCAGTTTAAAATTTGCTTCGCTTTACCCTTTTCTTTCACAGGAAGAATTCTTAAATTAGGGCACTGATTTTTCATATGTCCAGGCTTCCTACATTGAAAGCAAATAACGTTATAAGAAATATTAACATCCGTACAATTTTTACCTTTATTCAAATTTTTTTATGCTTATGCTTTGGTGAGCCTTTCGATTTGCTTGTCAAGTCATTGTTATCGTCACCAACTAAGCTTCCTCTTTCTGTATCTTCAGCTTTTAGAACAATTGTTTCACCTGCATCCAAAAATCTTTGACCCAAACTTTCCTCGTTGGCAATGAGTGAGCCAATCAAATTATCAATAGAATAAGCATTCAAATTTTTTGATTCACAAATAGCAACAATTTTAGCATCAATCTTATCTAGTAGAAAACAAAGAATTTTGTTAACTTTTTGAAAATTTGAAAATTATTTTCCTAAAGCATGCAATGATGTCATAATTTGAATAAACCTAGTATACATTTCTAAGATCGTATCTTAAGATTTCATGGAAAACAGTTCAAAATCATACATTAACATATTCAACTTGGATTGCTTGATTTCACTAGTGTCTTCGTATATGTTGTGTAGTTTATCCCAAACATCCTTTACCAGTAGTACACATGGATATTAACATAAAATCTTCAGAATTTAAAGCACAGAAAAAGCAATTTAATGATTTCGCATTCAATTGAGCATTGAGATGTTCTTCCCTATTCCATTGGTTAAAAGGAATAACAGTTTTAATTATATTTATGATACGTGATGGTGATGAATAACCAGTTAAAATCACATGCCACATACAAAAATTTATCGATTGCAAGAAAGTATACATGCAAGTTTTCCAAAAATCAAATGAGATATTTCAAATAAAGGAGGTCTGGTGATTGAATAACCTTCCACAATATTTTGATTCCCAAAATTAGCCATGAATCAAAATTCAAAATTTTTCAAAATCTTATTTTTATTAATCCCGCTCTGATACCACATGAAGGTTTGTTAGAGATGTTAGGCCCTATGAACTGTCCCAAAGCTAATTAAGAGATAGAGGTGAATTCGTAAAAAATATTTTTCAATCAAAACACAAATCAAAACCAATATCACCACAATAAAAACCAAAGTGTAGAAATTAAATGCGGAAGTAAAAAAGAAAGAACACACCAGATTTATAGTGGTTCAGTCAAACCTTGACCTACATCCACTCGTTGGAGGCACCCACCAAGTATTTCACTAAACTAAGTGTCTCTCCTTTAGCCCCCACAACTAGGTGGAGAAGCCCTTACAAAATCACTTCCATCTTCCCCGGTGCGGCGGAGTCACCGGATCCTTTGACACCAAAGAGATCTTCTTCTTTGGTGAACATCCCTCGAGACAAGCCTTGAATCTAACGGTATTCAGGTGCGAGCTTGCCGTAGAAACCGTCTGGAACCCCCTCCACACTCCCTTGAGTTCCCCATCATAGGATCTTCTCCCTCTCACAAACTCCACCCTTTCCTCACTCCCATTCAAGCTCTCTCTTCAAGTTTCTCCCAAAATAATGAAGCTACAATGGCTACAAAAGACACTTATAAAGTGTCATGTCATAGCTTAAATAGAAATTCTCAAAATGAGCTCATTATTGCAAGTTGCCGACATTATCGTCCAGGACTATACTAATATTATCTTGTACGATCAGTGCAATTTAAGCACAATCAGACGGGATGATTTGAGACTATCAGAAGAAATTTGTTCTTATCGTCAAGGACGACACAGACGATCAGTATAAATTGTGGAATATTATCCTGAACATCGCCCTGAAAAAGAGCTATCCGATGTTCAATCATCCAGCTTATCGGCCAGGATGATCTGGCGATTGTCCAGGACAATTTGATTGTGCAATCAAGTCATAATTACTTTCCTTAAATTCTAGAGAAATTTTGGAAAAATTAACGTGGATCGTCCTAGATGATGTTTTATAGCTCTGGACAATCCACCTTGACGATGTCCAAAAATAAGTAATTCATAAATAGATCTAGTAGTAGATTCTTTCTTTTTTGAGCCTATCATCCTGGTCGATACAAAATCATCCAGGATGATGTGTTTTGTATAATGACGACTGCTTTAATGAGGATGGCCTAATTAGGGTTTCTTCTTTTGAACAAATCATCCAGGCCGATATAAATATCGACCCGAATGATATTAGCAAAAATAGTAAACTCTAGGGAATAGTAAGAAAATATTCCAAATTACAAAGCATCAGGAGCCACACCAAATACAATAAACTCAAGAAAGGAAAAAGTGTACAAACTAACTTAGACCTAGTCTACCCAATCTTGAGCTGATTCCAAATTGCAGTCTGATCATGTGGACCTGAAATGTTAGTAAATAAGGCTGTCGTAGAGAAATAGAAGTGTTTGCTATCATCAAAATCATAAATCATAAAAACAAATTCACAATATGTTGAGTGTAAGATTTTTTGTTTCCCCTCAACTGTCTCAGTCCCTTTGAGTATGGATATGAGCCTTGCATGTTAACAAAGCCCACTTAGAACCTTTCTTTTTCTTTGAGTTGGAACTTCCTAGTCTCTCTTTGTGTACCAATCTCCTTTGTCTTGGGAAGAATAATATTGGACCCTTAATCAAGAGCATTCTCGGGCCTTAGGCTCGAGATGTAATTAACCATAGGGGCTTATGCCCGTGGGAAATGAAATTCCACATCAAATAAACCCCACTCAAGCTAATATACCTAGTGGGGGAAACCCGTTGTTTTGATTAAGTTATATATATTACTACCAATCACGATGCGCTAGTAAGAGCTTCTATCCTCAATGGTTAGTAGTACGTGCAATCTAATCTGCCCTTCTATTATCTCATTTGTGAGGAATATAGAGGCCTGCAATCATCTCTATCCCTCGATGTGGTGCGGTCGTATCCCCTCTATACTCCATAGTCGGTGGTGTCCTTTTGGAGGTCCATAGGTTTCTAGCAACCATGGTGGGACTCGTTTCTCTCTCCATCTTTGGATCCTATATTATTATTTCTTGTGCGTAATCTATGATTGGTACTCCTTAGATTAGGTACATCCTACTCTTAATTAGTATTCCTTTCTTAGTTAGGTTCCCTTCTTAGCTAGGATTTCCCTTAGCTAAGGTCCCTTTCCTTTTTGCCTGCTAGGCCATTCTGTACCTTATTAATTTTCATCTTCCAGTCAAGTTTCTTTATTTAGTCAGCTCTCTCTCACTGAGACCACTGAGTAGACCCCAAAACCTTCATATCCTTTCACAGGTACTTGATACCTAAGGGTGGATTAGTTGTTTATAATATCTTAGATGAGGAAGGAGACTTCTAACATCACAGTTCTAGCAAGCAACCTATTCCCCATCCGATGTATGAAATGAGAGTCAAGGATTTCTATCAAAAACCTTATGACACTCCTTCCACTAGTTCTAGTTGCTCACTAAAGACAAGCTAACCTCCGTACAGCCTATAAATATTCCTCTATATTCGTACTCCCTAAAAGGAGCCTTCTTAATTTTTGGCAATCTCTGTGGCCATGATGATTTCTCCTCTACCATATGATGTTCATTATGAAGAGTATAACGCTATCCTTGAAGGTGATACACTGATACGTCGTAGGGATATTTTTCTTATTTTTGTGCACACCAATCGTATTGGTGTTAGCACATAAAAACTTTAATTCATCCTCTCCTTTCAAGGAGTTTTTCTTACCCAGTTTCACTTAGCACCCCCAAGTGTGGTCTGGTATACCAAAACTAATAATTCAAATTCATTTTTTATACATGATACTATATATATGCCCACCTGTGTTAGTCAGTTGTGGTGATGTTGATCCAATATCCCTATATAAATTTTTTTCTTCTATCAATCATGATATGATAGTTGTTTTTAGCCAATTTCACTTGGCACCTCCGAGTGTGGTCTGAGATATCAAAACTAATAATTCAAAACTTTCTAAGATGTGATACTGGGTCAATGCTCACATGTGTTAGTTAGGTGTGGTGATGTTGATCCAATGTCCCTAATTTAAATTCATTTTCTATAGGTGTTTCTAGGTCCATGCCCACTTGTATTAGTTAGGTGTGGTGATGCCGATCTATTATCGCTATATAAATTTCCTTCATCTATCAATCATGATTCGATAGTTACTCCTCATCCAGTTTCACTTGGCACCCCCAAGTGTTGTTTAGGATATCAAAACTAATAATTCAAAATTTCTCTAAGATGAGATATTGGATCCATGCCCACCAATACTAGTAAGGTGAGGTGATGTCGATCCACTATCTTTATGTTAATTTCTTCCTCATTTCAATTTTCTTTATAAATATGCTCTCCAGTTCATTTACTCAAGTTGAATGGGATCTAGGATATCAAAACTATTGACTTAAACTCTTGAAAATTTGATACTAGGTCCATACCAACCCACGCTAAGTTGGGGGTGGCAATGTTGATGCACTATCCATAAAAACTTCATTTATACATTAAATATTTATTATGATCGTGCTCTTCAATTCAACTATTTATCCCTTTTATATTATCTTAATGTGATGATAATGTCGCCTAAGAAATTCCACCAATAGTTTGATACCCGTGGCCACGATGATTTGTCCCCTACTATGTGGTAACTAAAATTTGGTTTGGGAATTCTTAAATAATAATTTCTTTGGAATTTTTCCAATTACCCTTACTTATTTTTCATCACATCCTTACTCAGATCTGTGTCATGTTAGTGTTAAGATGACTTTTGTCTTCTATCTTGTTGCCTCGATAGGGTCAAGTAGGTAGTTAGCTACTTACTTACCTGGTGGGGTGCCCGAAAAGGTCCCTTGAAGCATACCCCCACCTTAAATTTTACTTTTCTTCCTCACATCCCTACACAAATTTGTGTCAGGTCGATGTCGACGTGATTTTCACCTTCTATCCTACTACACAAAACTAGTCAGGCAGGTGGATTGGTTACTTACTTACCTATTAGGGTGCCCAACAGATCCCTTGGGAGGCATATCCCACTACCCTGGCTCTTTATTCGCTCAGTCAAAATGATCGAGTGAGTATTTATCCCTTCCGCATTTACTCTACCGAACTAGTTGGGCAAGTGTTGAAGCTTACCTGGTTGAGGGAGCTCGATAGCATCCCTGGGAGGCATTCTTCACCATCATTTACTTTTCTGATATCTTATTATTATCAGATAGGCATCAAACGCAGACTCTTTATTCACTCATTCGAAATAATTGAGTGAGTATTGAGCCCTTCAATATCTGCTCCACCGAAATGGTTAGGTAGGTATTGAAGCTTATCTTGTTGGGGGTGCCCGACAGAGAACCTGGGAGGCATACCCCACCACCCTTACTCTTTATTTGCTATGTTGAAATGATCAAGTGGGTATTGAGCCCTTTCTCATCTTCTCTACTAAACTGGTTGGGTGAGTGTTAAAGCTTACATGGTAGAGAGAGCCCAATAGTGTCCCTGGGAGGCATTCCTCACCACCCTTTAATTTTCTGATGTTTTGTTGTAATCAAGTAAGCATCAGACCCAGACTCTTTATTCACTCATTTGAAATTATTGAGTGAGTATTGATCCCTTCCTCATCTACTCCACCAAAATGGTTAGGAAGGTGTTGAAACTTACCTGGTTGGGGGTGCCTAAAAAGCACTTAGGAGACATATCCCACCACACTGACTCTTTAATCACTCTTTTAAAATGATCGAGTGGGTATCAAGCCCTTCCTCATCTGCTCTACCAAACTGGTTGGGTGGGTGTTAAAGCATACCTAGTTGAGAGAGTTCGACAGAGTCCCAAGGAGGCATTCCTTATCACCCTTTACTTGCTTGATGTCCTATTGTGATCAGGCATGCGTCAGAACCTGACTCTTTATTTACTCATTTGAAATGATCAAGTGAGTATTGAGCCCTTCCTTATCTACTCTACTGAACTGGTTGGGCAGGTGTTGAAGCTTACTTGGTTGAGAGAGCCCAATAGAGTCTCTAGGAGATATTCCTCTCCATCCTTTACTCTTTTGATATCCTATTGTGATCAGGCAGGCGTTAGATCCTGACTCTTTATTTTCACATTTAAAATGATTGAGTGAGAATTGAGCCCTTTCTCATCTACTTTATTAAAATAGTTGTGTGGGTCTTAAATCTTACCTGGTTGAGAGAGCTTGATTGAGTCCCTAGGAGGCAATCCTCACCACCAATTACTCTTCTAATGTCTTGTTGTGATCAGGCAGGCATCACACCCTGACTCTTTATTTACTCATTTGAAATGATCGAGTGGGTATTGAGCCCCTCTTCAGCTTTTGCAATGAAATGGTTAGGTAGGTGGTTAAGGAAATAGGGTTGGGGTACCTGACAGAGCAACTGGGAGGCATACCCCACCACACTGACTCTTTATTCACTCGGTTGAAATGATCGAGTGGGTATTGTACCCTTCCTCATATGCTCTACTCAACTGGTTGGGTGGGTGTTGAAGCTTACCTGGTTGAGAGAGCCTGATAGAGTCCTTGGGTGGCATTTTTCACTACCCTTTACTTTTCTGATGTCCTGTTGTGATCAGATAGGCGTCAAACACTGACTCTTTATTCACTTGGTTGAAATGATCAAGTGGATATTGAGCCCATTTTTGTCTGCTTAACTAAAATGGTAATGCAGGCGTAGAGAATTACCGGTTGAGGGTGCCCGACAGAACTCATGGGAGGCACACCCCACCACATAGACTCTCTATTCACTTGGCTAGAATGATCAAGTGTACATTGATCCCATCTATGTTTTCCAAGCTGAAATGGAAAAGTTGATATAGAGAATTACTTAATTGAGAGAGTCCGATAGAATTCCTGGGAGGTATTCCTCACCAACTTTTTCTTCTCTGATGCCCTATTTTGATCTGGCAGGCATCAAACCCTGACTCTTTCTTCACTCAATTGAAATGATCATGTGGACATTGAGCCCATCTATGTTAGCCAAGCTAAAATAGTAAGGTAGGCATAGAGAATTACACAGTTGAGAGAGCCCGATAGAGACCCCCTGGGAGGTATTTCTTGCTAACGTTTTCTTCTCTAATGCCCTAGTATGATCAAACAGGCATCAGAGCATGACACTTTATTCAGTTGGTTGAAATGATCAACTGGTCATTGAGCCCATCTATGTCTGCTAAACTGAAATGGTAAGGCAGGCGTAGAGAATTACCTGGTTGGTGGTGCCCGATAAATCCCCTAGAAGGCATTTCTCACCACTCCTTACCTTTTATCCTGCTGTTTTGATAAGATCAGGAAGATAGTTTACTTTATTTACTTTACTTTGGTTCTTTTCTCAGCTCTTCCCTTGCTATAGGGTAAGGCTAGGGCAGAACCCCACTACTTTATAAAAATTTGGTGATCTTTATTTTGCTCCTAATTCTTTCCTCTGCTCCACCCTTGTTATAGGGTAAGGTCAGGAGAGGAACCCCTTACTTCTTCACCTTTTGGTGATTTATACTATTGCTCTTCGCTCTCTCCTAGGCCTTACCCTTGCTATAGGGTGAGGCCAGGACAAAGGCCCCTACTTTTAACCTTTTGGTGGTCTTTTGCTGTTGCTCTTTACTCTACTTTATTTGTCACATTTGGTCAATACCAACATGTCTGATTCATTAGTTTATTTGTCGCCCCTATTGGTGGTCCATTTATTGACCCTATTTTTGACCTAAACTTGGGTCAAAGGGTTGACCTAGTCAAATTGACTATGCTAGGCCCCAAGATCACCTCCTTTGTATTTAGTGGGTCAAATCAAATCCTCTGAGGCTAGACTCAGGACTTGGGTCATTCTGGTTGACTAGTTCAACCCAGGTTGACCCTATTTGAACCCATTGAGCCTAAAATCAAATCCTAATTATTTCAAACCAATCTTTGGCTCAATCCCTCTCCATCCTTGATCTAATTGACCAAGTTGACCAAGTCAAGCTTTAACTTGGTCAACCCAAGTCTTATTAGGTCAAATTAACCAGTTTAGGTCAATTTAAAACCCATTCAATGCATTTAAAACCTTTTCAAGTGCTCTATTCATTTAAATCTTTGCTAAGCCCATCTAATTCTATTCTATTTAGCCTTAGATTCAATCTAGACTGTTCTCTTGGAGTCTAAGGCTTTAAGTAGGAGAATTTAGGGTTTTCTTAGGGATCTTTTACTATTTTCTTTCTCCCATGGCCCCCAAACTTGAGTTTTTGTTGTGTGTGCTCCTTGTATTCCTCCACACCTTTCACCACCTAAAACCGCCACCAAGACCTCACTGGCAGTGAGATCTCCATCAAGCTGAAGGCAAACCATTCCAGGGTGATTTCCCATCGATCCACCGCATTTCAAAATGTAATTTCTTCTCTAAAAAGTTACGTGGACAATCTATAAGTGCAACAAGCATTTACATGGGTCAAACTATCACAAAATTGATGTTAATTCATTAAACCTAAATTAGGACACATAGCGCTAATTAGCATTTCAAAATATGCTTTTCAGGCTACAATTTCACCACCCCATGAAGGCTCTTCACATACGTAATTTAGGTTTTAAATTTTGTACGATTTGATTCATTTTATCTAGAGAATGATGGAAAATACTGTTATAGGGCTCAATTTATATAAGTTTTTACTTACGATTGATTGGAATTGTTGATCCTATGATTAACAATTCTGATCTGTCCGTTCCGTGGAATTCCCCAATCCCTGGATTCTATCATGTGCTTTGGCATTTCGTTTGGCTTCATCTGGGTTGTTGATCCTTTTCCACAGAGGATCAAATGACGCGCAGGTTCTGCTTACATGGCTTAATGAAGCCACATATGCTGTCCTTGATTGCCACATGATTCCAACAATTAATGTCGACGACATAATCATTGCACTGTCAGGCAATGATTGGCCGTAGTTATGGGGACCTATCAAGCCCCGCCACATAGTATTCCGCCAGCCGCTTAATTCCAAAAAAATTATTTTATATCTATTTTAAATATTTTTTTCTAAATAATTTAAATTAATTATTATATATATATATATATATATATATATATATAATATATATATAATATATATATTATATATATATATATATATATAATATATAATATATATATATATGTATTTTATATTAGTATTTTTAATTATTGTTTTTTATTTCATTTTTATTTATTATTATTATTTATGTTATTATTTTAATTATTGTATTGCTATTATTATTTTCATTTTAATATAGTACTATTTTATTATTTTTATCTTTATTATTATTATCAACAATCTATTTAATTTTAAATTTATTATTAATACCTATTATGTTAATTTTATATTTAATTTTAAAAAATATTATTTATTATTTATTTTATTATTAATATTTTTTTTCTCTTAAATTATTTTAAAATCCTCATAATTTTTTATTTAGTTAATTAATTATTATTTTTTAATTGATTTTATTTTTTTTTAAATTAGGATATTGTATTTTTTAATTACTTGAGTCTAGATTAAATTATTATTTACTTATTTTAAATAATTTCAATAGTTATTAATTATCTAAATTATTCAATTAATAAATAATTAATCTTAAAATAAAAATATTTTCTTAAACTATGAAAATTAATTTTGATAAATTATTCTAATTTTACAAACTTTAAAAATTTATTTTAAGTCTAATTTAATAATTATTTTTAAGTGGAAATTATTTTAAATTACCCTTTAATTACCTTTAAACTTTAAAAATTCACTAAAATTTCATTTTAAACGAAATTTTGACTTGTAATACCTTTTCCTTTTAGAAAAATGTGTATATTCATACACAAAAATTTCTAGATCATTAAAAATTATTTTCTCTAACATATTTTTGTATTATATAATTATTTGGTTATATAATTACCACTACAGGAAAATCGTCAAAAACCGACAGTTTTTTCCGGCTGCTTAAATGGTTAAACCGGCGGCTTTTCGGCGGTCCTCAAGCCGCCGATAAAAATGGCGTAGGAAATAATTAACGGCGGTTTATTTCCGGCGGCTAATACCGTCGGTAGATACCGGATTTTGTACCAGCAGTGTTCCAGCCGTTGAGCTGCCGGTTATTTTACCAATGGCTAACTGGTGGTCACTTCACCGATGGCATGCCAGTGATTACAGCGGCTGTCGTGCATTCGATCAGCTGCCGGTGGACTGTTTGGAGATGGCTGCTCCTCTTGCTCCTTCTTCCTTTGATTTTCAATTCTGTAGGATTGCAGATTTGTTTGCATTTCATTTTGAACCTTTCTCATTTCTTCAATCTCTCTAGATTGAACCCTTTTCTTCTCTTCAATCTCTCTCGCTTATAGATTCTTTAGCTCCACTTGGATCATGAAATACAGAGGTGGATGAACTGCCCTCAATAGCATAGGCCTGTGAACCCATGCCATATACTCTCCCCCTCTGTCTTCCACCAAAAACATCTAGCCATATATGATACTCAGAAATATGGGCCAATCTTGAAGATGATCCCTCGCTAGTGGACTGCCGACTTTCTCGAGCTCGTACAAAATCATCATGTGAGAATAAATCCATAAAATATATTGATATTACAATTAGTTGTATTAAAATAAATTTTTATTCTAAAACTCAAAAAAATTTTACTCACATGAGCCTTTTAGCCTTCTCATCAACCCACTGATGGTCAGCTTGATGTTGATGAGTTCTTGTATGCAACTCCAGTGGTGTTGACTCCTGACCAAGGTGCTCTTTATAAAAATTTGATTCTTAGTTATAATAACATAAATATATTTAATAAACTAATTTAAAACTCTTACCAGTCGTCGCCTATGTTCCATATGAGGTACAGATCCACCAGTACGAAGAGAGCTTCCTAAACCACCACAGTTAGAGGCTCTGTTCTATTTATTCTACTCTCTCATTTTTATAAACTCAGGGGTCACCCAAGCACTACTCAAATCAGCCCAAACGCCATCTCCAATCTAATTAGGATGCTTCCCGGACTTTTTAATATCCATGAACATGTCCCTGAGACGGGTCGCTCCTCTCCTTTCAAAATTTATTCTGCTCCTCGTGCTGTGCTCAAGCAACCAACTAAATTCTTTATGTAAAAATTTAGGCAATACCAAAAAGATTAGTATAAATTAAATCACATATTTGAAATCATACCAAAAAAGTATACCTGAAATTCTCCAAACCATATATCTCTAACCGGCTTTGGGATCATCTTCCAGGATAAGTAAGGAGCATCATATTTATTCTTTATAATATCCCGGATCATATGTATAGGTGGCCTTGAAGGATTGAAGCTGCAGGTTACTTTTTTTGTCAATAACATGAAACATATCAAAATACAAACAACTTAATAACATAAACTGACTTACTTATCGCCTTCAAGCTCAATGTATTGACGCTTATCTGTTACAGCTGCATGATTGCTAGTGCCAACCTCTGGTGGTCTAGATGGTCCACCCTGTTCATCCTGCACCAGATAGGGGTAGTAATATGGGTAAGGGTAAGGAAGGTGAGGACCAGTGGATGGATCAGCTACCTGTGATGATGGTGGGGGTTAATATGGATAGAATGGAGAAGAATGTGTCTGATCTGGAGAGGGGAAGTGAGGACTCATCAAGGGAGGAGGGAAGTGGCCAGGGAAGTATGGAGGTACAATAGCAGGTGGATCTGAAGGTCCCTGACCCTGCTTACTTGGGGACTGTTATTGGCCCCTAGGTGGTGGTGGTGGTGTAGGTACATCAGCAGGTGGAACTGATGGTCCCTCCCCTTCATCAGGCTGTGTGGCTTTACTAACAGTAAACTTCTTCTGCCGAAACTTTGAGGCAAATGATTTACGAGGAGAATCGTCACCTGAAGCTATCTGCATTAAAAGAAACAACTAGTGAAGCATAGTAATATATAAAAAGTATAAATAAAAGAAGCAATTAATAAAAAGTATAATTCTACAATTCTAAATATAACAGAATACAAATACAAAAAGCAATTAATAAAGCAGTTAATGAATTACAAAAATAAAGAATGCTAGAATACAAGTTGGAAATTAACAATTTTATTTCTTAGATTTTAAAAGTACTTTTTAAAATATTACAAAAAAGTAAAATTCTACAATACTAAATTATAAAAACTACTCAGAATCATCAAAACTATTTACATTGCTCTCAAGGGTATCTTCACTTTCATCTTCATTCTCATCTTCGCCTGAGCTAGTTGAACTATTCACATCTTCTAACTCCATTTCAATATAGAGTTTGTAGTTGGCATCTCCTCAATTTCAATAGTCCTACAACTTGACATCTCATCCTCTTGATGTATAGTTGCTATAATGTATTATTGATTAATTATTCCCCGTGCTTTTATTTTTATGATAGCTAGCCAATCTTGTTTGTCTCTACGACTACTGGGATATTTGCTGAAATAAACTTGAATAGCTTGACTTGCTAACACAAATAAATCAAACTTCCCGTATATTCTACTATATTTTACATCTACTAAACCATACGCATGATGAATCCTTGTGCCTCTAATTTATACTGGATCATACCATTGATAGTTAAACATGCATACAAAGTTCTCATCTTCGCCTGGGTACTCCAGGTTAAGAACCTTATTCAGAATACCGTAAGAATCACACTCATCTTCTTCATGAGTGTTCCCTCTAACACATATTCCACAATTTTCATTTTTTCTTCCTTCATTCCACGACTTGGTATGAAATCGGAACCCATTCACTATATATATTGGCCAAGTTCTTACATTTCGTATTGTACCCCATGCTAGTGCTTGCAAACCTTAATCAAAATATTTATTATCAGGGTTTTGTACCTAGAAACATTTTCAAATATTAGTATTTTTTATAATAAATAAGATTTTAATTTTTTAAATTGATGTGCTCACATATGATCTGAACCAAATTGGAAATTTATTTCCAACTACTAGTTCAATATCCAACGAATCTATCGAAGGCAAATTGCTTACGAAATACCTGATGACAAATAATACTTTAGTATTTTAAATTAATAAATATTACTCATTATTAACATTATGCAAGAACTTACTCTAAGATTGGCTCAACTTCTTCACAGTTCAGTAGCACATACAAATTCGTTGTATTTATTTCTAAATTATTAAGAAATCTTTCAATATATTTGACACTGGGCTTTCCCGGCCTTCTAAATACTGATAGTGCAGCATGTGATTGTTCTTCTATATCGAAGTCCATGTTACAACCAATCTTTGTTCTTGTAGTACTTACATGGGGTTCGAAGTAGTAGGAGCAAAAGTAAGTTGTTTCTAGAGAAAAGTAGACTTCACATATTTCTCATTCTGGTCGTGCTTTATTCTTAACATATTTCTTCAACTTGTTCAAATATCTATTAAACAATTACAATCATCAAGTTAATAAAATTATGTTATCTCAACTTATTTGAAAATATTTGAGACTTAATAAAAATCTGAACCAATTTACCTTTCGAAAGGATACATCCAACGATATTGTACAGATCCACCAACTCTAGCTTCATAAGGTAGATGGACTAGAAGATGTTCCATAGAATCAAAAAAACCCGGGGAAAATATCATTTCTAACTTGCAGAGGTTGATTGATACGTTATCCTCGTAAATCTGTAAAGCATCTTCGCTCAGTTTAGATGAACATAGGTCTTTGAAGAAAATGCTAAGCTCAATCATCGAATTTGATATATACTCGGGTAACATACATACTATGCTTGGAAGAAGAACCTCCATAATTACGTGACAATCAAGACTTTTGAGTCCAAATAACCTTGCAGATTTCATGTCAACACATCGGCTTATATTTTATCCATAGCCATCAGGCATTTTTAAACCTTTAAACCTTTAAACCATTGACAAAACCGTCGGTTAGACCGCCAGTAATAGTCGGCGACCAAACCGCTGGCCAAATCGTCGTTCTTACCGACGGTCCTATAAACGCCAGTCAGGACCGCCGGTAATCGAGGTCTTTCCTATAGTGTACTATTTAAATAATTATTATAATAATTATTTTGAAATTATAAATTATTTTAAAACTCTTTTTGGATTCACCTTTGGTGGCTAGTGGATCTCCAATGCATTCATTTACATTGAATTATTTTCAATTACATTACGTTCTAAATTTTATTTACTTAGTATATCTATTTTAAGTGATTTTAAATTTATATATATTTAAACCCTTAATTTTAGGAGACCCACTCTTGGAATTTTAAACATTGATTGAAATTATGAATAACATTCATGGGGGGGAAGCATTAGTGGGTGGTTGAGTCCCAATCATTCACTAATCGCTTCGATAAGCATGCTTTATTTCTCTTTTCTACCGTCTTTTGCATGTGTGTGATGCACGAGAACCTAGCCTTGGCCCTCCTAGATCCTAGGAATTGGTGTGTTTATTTATTTATATACTCCCCGCATTGTTACGTTAAGGTTAGTCCAAAACTCAATTTTAAACCCATTCAACGTAGTTACACCCTAAGGACAATAACTAAGGATATGTCTAACAAACTTAGAAAATTTCTAGGAGCTATGATAGACACTTGAATGACTTGAAACTTCAAACACATAAACTTAGTGACATCCTAAACCTCCAAGAATTTTTTAGGATATTTTAGGATCCTTTTAGACCCCTTAATTAATAAACCCTATTTAACCCGTAAATTAGGCCCCGATAACTTCAAAAAATTATAATAAATCCAATTTAACTTAGAAAATTACCTGTAATAGTTCAAAATCTTCATAATTAAGTTATTAACCTTATATAATTAGGGACCCTTAATTGGACCTTAATCTGAGACATAATTCAACTTTAATTAAAAATTACCTTTTTGACCCTATTAAATAATTAAAAATTATTAAACATTCCAAATTTTCCCCAAACACTTGGAAACACTTATGTTATTTATGATCTTTGGTGGTGATTCCAATCTATTTGGAGCTAATTTGTATCAAAACCATAATATCACCCCTAATTAAACAATTTTTTAATAAATCCCTTAATTGCTCAAAACTTCTAAAATTCATATCTCCGACTAGAAAATAACAAATCAAAAAAACATAAAGCCTAACCACTCCTTGTAAGTTCTAATATTTAACTAAAATTTTAGAATCCTTAAAACTAGCCTATTTCCTATAGTGACCTTTTAGACCCCTTACCTAAGCATGTAGGAGGATTCCAGACTTTCCAAAACTGGCTAATATAATTTGAACTTCAAACATCACTATCCTATGCAAAAAATGGACCCACAAACTAAAATTAACTAAAAATTTATCCTAATTCATTAATATTTAAACTTTAAGTAAAACTTCCTCTTTAGACCTTCTCAAAAATTAAACTTTAAGCAACATGTACTAACTACCCCGAATAGGACCTATCCAAAGCAAGACAAGCTTATTACACACACATAGTTTTGCTAGGGCACCACTTTTAGCCCTAGAATTAGGGCTGGTGTTTACTTTTTCTACTTTTTGTGATGTGATTGTATGTGGCTTTGAAGATTGATTGATATGTTGTGTTGTGGTTGAGCTTTACTTTATTAGATTTTATATATTTTTGATTATCTTATGATGTGTGTGTTAGACTGCCCATCAGCTAGGGCTGCTTTTATACTAATCTAGTCTTATATAGGTGGCCATGCTCATGCAACACTAAATAAAGGGGGTAGTCATGATTTAAACTTTAAATACTTACAATGTTTTTTATAAGTACTCCAGAAATTTCTTAGCCCCCCTTTAAAATTAAAAGAGAATGACCAAGTGTGTTTACCTTTTATGTATAAATATTAAACTGCTTGGGATATTATAACTGCTTGCGATTTTTACTATGATAACCATGCAGGAGTTCGGGTCTAGATTTTTCTCTTTTAAATGTAATCTAATTTGTAATGTTTATTGAGTTGTGAAAGTCTTCAAAAGTCTAACATTTCAAACATTTGGTACCCAAAGAGAATAAGAAAGACCCATTCTCAGGGATTTTCTTAGTCATTTGGGTACCCTTCTAGAGGAAAAACCAAATTAAGCCCGAAGGAGATGATCTGAAGGGAGATAATCCGGGGAAGGATGATCCACTCGAAGATAAATACTTGAAGATGAAATGCCTAGCTTTTAAGACTTGCATCATTTACTAGGATTAGAATCTAGTTTATTGTCAATGGAGTCTAGCCATTATTACTTTCTTCAGACCCTGGGTTATATTTATGTGCCACTTTCCATGAATTTAAACTTTACCTTTTGTGGTTTATTTTTATTGATGTGTTTATTTTCTATGTGCACTAGAAATTTTCTTCATTTCTTAGGTTTATTTTTTTTGCATGTGTATTACCTATTCTTCATTAGGCTCTCTAGGATAAAAATTATTTTTCTACTCACAATTAAATTCTAAAATTTTAAGAATTAAATAACATAGAAATCTAATGACTTAGGGAATAGTCAGAATCATTTGGGGTCACATGCATATTAAATGAATTATTCTCTCTCCTTCTAATAAGACACCTCTGTGCGTGTGCAGGTAGAGTCCGAATAATCTGGCCTATGAGGATGAAGTGTCGGACCTGTAGATGTCCAATCTTTTCTAAAAATTATTTTTATGTAAGCCTATTTTTAAAATCTTATGCATATCTTTTTTTGATACTTCAACAAGAATGCATTAGATTAGAAACTCACTAAATTAAAATTTAATTGCATTAGCTCAAGGAGCATTCACCCTACATAAGTCCAATGCCAATTAAGAAACTCTCAAAATGTTGGCCCTACTTTCAAAACATTTAATCTACCTACCTATCTTTCTTAAAGACTCGACAGCATGGATTTTATGCACTTAGGTGGTTAACTGGCTTCCCTCTTCAGGTAGGGTATAAGCCTAGGTGCATTTGTTAGGACACTAGTGTTAGTGTTGGGTAAACTCTACGCCCACCTTAGATATAGGATTTGAGGTTATTACACTGGTGTCTCATAGTATGTCTAAATAGCGGGTATGTCCCTTCTTTTCAGGGATTGTAAATCCTACTTATCTGTAACACATAGATAATGCCGCTTCTATCCTTCCCCTCTATATGTCTTGAGTGTATAATTTTTTTCCCCTCAAATGCCTCAGTCCCTCCGAGTGTGGATGTGAGCCTTGAATGCTGACTAAGCCCACTTAGAACCTTTCTTTTTCTTTGAGTAGGAACTTCCTAGTATCCCTTTGTGTACCAGTATCCGTTATCTTGGGAAGAATAATATTGGATCCTTAATCGAGAGTAATCTCCGGCCCTAGGCTCGAGATGCAATTAACCATGGGGGATTGTTCCCATGGGAAATGGAATTCCATATCAAATACCCCACTCGAGCTGATGTATCAGGTGGGGGAAACCCGTTATTTTGATCAGGTCGTATATATTACTACCCATCACGGTGTGCTAGCGAGAGCCACTATCCTCAACGGTTAGTCATATGTGCAATCTAATCTGCCCTACCATTAGCCTATTTATGAGGAGCTGGAGGCCTGTGATCTTCTCTATCCCTCAGGGTGTTGCGGTCATATCCCCTCTGCCCTCCACAGCCGGTGGTATCCTTTTGGAGGTCCACACACATATTATTTGATGAGAGTTGTTTCAGATTTGTGTTGTCCTTCTAATTTCTTCCTAGTTGTAATTATTATGTTATAATTTTGTGATGAGTAGATATATATCTCAGTTTAGGACCACATTATATGCTTACTGATGATCGAGTTTTTTAAAGGTGATCATGCTTATATAAGACTATTAAAAGAGAGATAATTACAAATTTAATTATATAAATTCTTTAGATACTTAGCCCCATTTATAAATAAAAGCATACACTGTAGAAAAATGCCCTGTTATCGGCAGATCAAATATGCTAATAACAATAAAAATCTAGTGAAAAATTCCATTTAAGATGAAGTTGGGCAGCTGAGAAGCTTCCTGAATGAAAAAATTCACCTTTCAACCTTGCTCCAATCAGTTGTATATCCAACCTCTTTGATTTTTTTTAAATCCATAATATAGCCTACATAAAATATGGATACATTAGATATTATTTTAAGATTGTTGAAGTAAAATAGAGGAATTTTAATATCACATAAGTCCCCTGTTAATGAAAATTAAAAAAACCTCTGTTTAGGGGAAATACAAAGAGTGTTAGCCTGCTTGGAAGGCTTTCATTTTATGTGACCAAACCATCCAAGGAGACTCTCTCTAATCTTAACTTCCGCTAGCTGATCCAACCTTCTCACGTATATACTCATTTTGTATCCTATTGTTGCAAATCTATTTTCATGGATTATGTTTTGATGATTACCAAACACTCTTGTTTCTCTACGACTGTCTTTTCTACTGACATTTCAGGGCCACAAGATCAGACAATAATCATAACTAGCTCAAGATTGGGTAGACTAGGTCTGAGTCAGTCTGTATTTTTTTCTTTTTTCCTTTTCTTGAGTCAATTGTAACCATTGAAGTGTTCTGATGCTAAGTAACCCTACACACACACACTTGAGTAATTTTTCTGTCTGACTTAGAATTTTTTTTACACACATCATCTTGGACGATATTATTATCATCCTGGACGATCGGGTTCAAAACAAAAACCCTAATCAGGACATCATGTTAAGGCAGCCGTCATTATCCGATAGTTCTGGATGATACTTGTATGGGCCAGGCCGATAGCCTCAAAATAGAAAGAATCAGCTGCCATGATATATTTAGGCATTCTTTATTTATGGAAATTAGCCAGGACGATCTTGTATCGGCCTGGACGATATGGTACAATCATGCCTAACTTAATCTGGCATTTAAGGCAAGAAATTAAGGATGATTGATACGATCACATCGTCCTGGACGATCACAAGATCGGTCGGGACGATCAGTTCATATAAACTTAGTTGCTCTTGGATGATCAACATCAGCCAGCTCAAATTCCAGGAGATGGTCTGGACGATAAGGATCGGCCATCTCAAATTCATGGCGATGCTCTGTATGATTTTTCTCTGATTTAATATGATTTTTCTCTGATTTAAACTAATCGTCCGGGACGATCGTGAGATCGGCCTGGACGATCAAGCTATTTTGGAATCATCCAAAACTCTTTTCATAGCGATTATCTGGCCGATGGTCTGTGATTTGAACTAACTGTACAGGATGATTTATTATCATCCTGGATGATATGAACACCTTTCTTCTATTCATCCCAGATCATCCCACCTGATTAGTCTTAAATTGCACTGATCGTACAGGATAATATTAATATCATCCTAGACAATAATGTTGGAAACTTTCAATTAATGAGCTATTTTGAAGCTCTTCTATTTAAGAGCTATTGTTCAACATTTTAAATAATCTTTTGCTGCTGTCTTGACCTGAGAAAGCCAAGAGGAGAAAGAGAGAGAGGATCTTATGAGGGGGAGCTTGTGAGGGAGGTTTACAAGGGTTGCTCCAAGCATTATTCAACTCCTTCTTCCACTAGAGTCTCTTATCCTTGGAAGAGTTGTGAGAGGTAATCTTCAGCGATCGATCGAGGTTCTCTGCCTACTTCAGGAGGAAGTAAAAGGAGTTGGGTTCTCTGCCTTGCCGGGGGTGGCAAAAAGGAGGTTTTTGTAAAGGCTTCTTTGACTTGCTATGGGAGCAAACGGAGAGTTACTTTGGTAGTGCAATACTCGGATGGTGCCTCAGGGGTGTGGACGTAGGTCAAGTTGACCAAACCACTATAAACCCTTGTGTTTTCTTTTCTGCTTTCGCATTTAATTTTTCCGCACTTATTTGCTGTGGTGATCTTGGTTTGAGCTTTTTTATGCTTTGGCTAAAAGATTTTTTTAAAAATACCAATTCATCCCTCCCCCCTCTTGGTTAGCCTTGGGCCAGTTCATACGGGCCTAACATCCCTAATGAACTTTCAAGTGGTATAAAAGAAGGATCATAAAAACTTAGTTTGAAAACTTTTTGAATTTTGATCCATGGCTAACATTGGGAATTGTAATGCAACAGAAGGATATTCTATTACTCGGCCACCCTTGTTTGACAATCTACCTTTTGGATTTTAGAAAACTTGCATGTCTATTTTTTTACAATCAACTGATTATCGCATGTGGATGCTTATTAAAGAAGGATATTCTCCACCTTCTCATCAACTTAGTGTAATTAAAACTGAAGTGACTTTTACTGAATGGACTTTTGATGAAATAGATTTAGCTCAACTTAATGTGAAGTGTTTGAATGATTTTTTCTGTGCTTTAAAGTCTCAAGACTACATGCATGTTTTTACTTGCTCTGCTGGAAAAGAGATTTGGGATAGGTTGTGCATTACTTATGAAGGAACCAATGAAGTTAAGCAATCTCGTTTCAATATTCTCTTGCATGATTATGAACTTTTTTGTATGAAACATTCTGAATCAATTTCTGATATGTATACAAGGTTTACTCAAATTGTAATTTTTTTGCATGCCTTATGAAGAGAACTTTCAAATTTTGAAAAAGTGAACAAGATTTTGAGATGCTTGCCTTCCTCTTTTGTTGCTAAAATCACTGCAATCACTGAATCTAAAGATTTAAATACCTATTCGAATGATAACTTACTTGGCTCACTTATTGCTTTCGAGAAAAGTGTGAATCAAATAAATCTTAATGCAGGTGAGAAAAGAAAGGGGAAAACTGTGGCATTGAAAGTCAACAATATGAACTCTGATTCTTCCGGGTCTGAAAGCGATGACATTGCCTTAATCACAAGGAAATTCAAAAGCTTTCTAAGGAAGAGTCCAAGCATCATCAAAATTGGAGAAAAGGTAAGGATCACAAATATTCTGAAGGATCTTCTAATGTTATTTTTGAATGTAGTAAGCCTGGACATATCAGAGATGATTGTCCTACACTTCAGGATCACTCTAGCAAAGAAAAGAGTGAGGAGAAACCTAAGTTCAGGAAGGATAAGAAGAGAATTCAAAAGGCGTTCTTTGCAGAATCTACTTCTGATTCATCTGAAACTGAACCTGAGGAAGAAACAACAAACTTATGCTTAATGACAGAAGATCATCTTGATCAAAGTGATGAACAAGAGGTATGTAAACCAACCTATGATTAACTGTTTGAAATTTGTGAGAAAATTTATTCATCACACAAAAAACTTAAGAAAACTCATGCTAGTTTAAAATTGGAGCTTTTGGATTTACAAAAAGAGCATGAAATTATTCTCAAAGATCATTCAACGATTAATTCCAATCGCATGGCTTTACTTGTTGAATTTGATGAATTAAATAAAAAGTATTTGGAATTGATTGATGAACCTGATTCATTAAAAGCTTTACACACCTCACTTGAATCTGATTTTAAGAAATATAAAGAGATGGAACAAAATTTGAGAATTAAGAATGCTGCTTTAGAAAGCACTAACTCAAGGTTTAAAACTGAATTAGAAATAATTAAGAGAAATTGGATGACACCCACTTTGATCTAAAGCCAATACCTAGGAAGAGGCATTATAACCCAAACCATTTAAGAAATCCTTTTCCTGGTGTTAGATGCTTTTCATGTGGCATGCTAGGACATATCTCACACACTTGCACTGCTCACCATAGTACACATTGGGTGTGGAGGTCCAAATTGCATAATTCACAGCATAACATACATACATTGCATTCTACCTTTCATAAAAAGGGACCCAAACCTGTTTGGGTTCCTAAATCTGATGATTGTTGATTTTTGCAGGATTGCTCTCACCAAAGACCTCATGAGAGCATATGATTTTTGGACAAACGGAGGCTTGCAGCTCATAATTGTTTAAACTTGCTTCTTAATAAATTCTTGATTTGTATTTTGATTATTTTTTATCTTTCGTGCTAGCATTGTTTTTATTTTTTTTAGTTGTTTTTACTTTGGGTTTCTTTGTCTTTATGATGATTGTTCCTTATTCTTAAATTTTGGAGATTTATAGCCAATGATTAACATTTCTAAATCGATTAAACGGAGAAACACAGTTGATACTTTCCCTCCCTCTAACCTCTTTTAGTGGAATAATTTTTCTTTTCTAAACAAAAGTCTATCTCAAATTAACAACTGGTTTTTGAAATTAAGATATTTTTTATCTTGCTACAGTATTCTACATTATATTTATAATATTCAAAGATTTTATATATCTTTCTAGTTAAATGAAATCTTGACATTGCATTTATCATATAATTGCCAAATTCTACTTTGTGGTATATTCTTCCTTATATTAGAGAGTGAGTTTTTTCTTCTCTAATATTTGGAAGATCTACTCATAACTAATTATATTTTAAGAGTTGTTGAAAAAGGGATCTAGCTTGCAAGAATAAGAAAAAGAAAAAGGCCAATAAGGCCAAAAATAAAAAGATACGCAATGACACCAAATTAAAAAATTTATATACACAGAAGTGTATCAAAAATGAAAAGATGCGCAAAGTGCGCCATTCAAATTGACAAGAGGCATAAAATGAGCCCACATTAAATAAGCTTACCCTTCTTTCAAACTTTTAAAATTTTAGAAGAATTTATGGATTATTTGATATTTTCAAAGGATTAATTTCAAATATCATGATTGCGACAAATTGCTTTTGTATATTATTCTATAAGTTATTTTTCTTTGGAGCAATTTTTGAACGGATCTTCTTTGTACCCAATTTATTTATTTTGAGTTAGGCAATTTATTTTCAAAAGATGATTTATGCCCTGAAAGAAGTCCGAGCTAGGGTTAACAGGATCGGATATTCTATCATTTTCAGATTCGACTTTGTTAACTTATTGATCTTACAAATCTTTAAAATTTAATTATTTGGAGCATTTATCATATGCATTCCTGGCAAAATAAATAAATAAAAAAACTTGTTTCATTGCTAGCTTTTATGCCTTTTTTGTGTTTTAGTGTTATTGTTCTTTGTTGATTTTATTATTTTTTGGGCCTTCTCTAATCATCTCCATCCTTCCTTTGAGTTCGAAATTTTGTTACATCGTCCTGGCCGATATCTTTATCATCCTGGCCGATCCACTATTCATCCTGGATGATATACGTGGCGCATGATTTAAAATGTTTTAAATTTGGCCCGTACGATTCATTATTGAGTATCGTCCTGTATGATACACCTAATCGGCCTGGAAGATCTGCTTTTCCAATGGTCGTCCGGCCTGACTCCTCGGGATGATCGTCGGTGCCTAATCATCCCGGTTGATATCTGATCAGCCTGGACGATCATACCGCCTTTTAGACCAATCGGCCTGTACATAATTATTGAACCAGATCGTCCTGGATGATTCTACGATCATCCTAAAAGATGTGGCCGTTTCTTTAAATTTAGAGCATTCCAGACATATTTCTCACTTAAATCTTCTCCTCTTCTCTTATCTACTTCCAGATTTCTTGCTATGGATGGAGGAAAGCGGGTTTGTCAGACCTCTGAAAGCTCCTCAAGGACCACACTGGTCCCTCGATTCTGGGAGGTAGAAGATCAGGCTGCCTTCCATCGATATAAAGAATGTGGGATCACTCTCTCTAGAATAATCAATCCTGTCCACCTCTCATATTCGGTATTAGACCTCTTCACTCACACTTCTCTATGCTTCATTCTTACTCTCACTATCCCCTTCTCTTCTGAACTCCTTTTCAAATTTTTTGCAAACCTTCGCATAAACTCCTCCTACACTGCCCTCACCTCCTATGTGAATCGACACCCTATTGAGATCACATAATAGGACTATGTTGAATTGTTGCAGCTATCCACCACTGGGGATAAGTTGCATATCATTATCTCTGATCCTAACTATAATTGGTCCTCTGTAAACCACTTTCTTCGCCACACCAAGGCCCCTTTCATGTTGGAGAGACTAGCTCTTTATTGAAAGATATCAGGACAATCCAATATGTCCTTCTTACTTCGGTTATTCCAAAAGCAAGGGACCAAATCCACATCACTCCACTTCTTTCACTTACTACCTTTATTCATAGCCCATAGAGAGTTTAATGCTACTGACCTGATCTTTCAATATATTCATCATTTGACAACAATCCATGATCCAGATCATAAGAGGAAACCTAACCTTGATTTAGGACACATCATTTCATATGTTCTTGTAACCAAATATAATCTTCAATATCCTGCTCCACCCAACCATTCGCCTCCCTCTTGGTTAGCCTTGGGCCAGTTCATAAGGGCCTAATATCCCTAACAAACTTTTACCTTTCTATAAGGATAAATTTGCTAGTCATCCACCTAAGCATCTTCTTCTCTACAACACTTAACTTAATATTATGCTTATCCTTTAATGTCCAATAGTTTGCATTATAAATAATTACAGGTCTCACAGATATCTTAGATAATTTTCCCTTTAGTTTGAGGGGGGCTTTTCTATCACCCAATAAGACCCAATGCATTACTCCACTTCAACCATCCAACTTGACTTTTACTCATAATATCCCAATCTATTTAACCATAAATAAATCAAAGATATAAAAAAGGTGTACTTTTATTAATAAATTCATCACCCAAAGTTACAATCCCTCAATTACACTCCATATATTAAGTTTTAGATCTACTTGTGAGAAAACCTTTAGACTCCAAGGTTGACCTACATAATTCCAATATACCATCAACTCCGTCTCTAGTATTATAAACTAGAAGAATATCATCAGCAAAAAGCATACAATAAGGTACATTCTCTTGCAAATGTTTACTGAGAACATCCATAACAAAAGCAAAAAGATTTTAATCTTAACTATAAATAGACAAATAAAATCCATCTCTAAATTCATCAACAAGAAGAATATCATGAACAAAATGCTTGAACCAAGCAAAAAGATATTACTGGAAAACTTTAATAACGGATAGAATAGAGGCACATGGAATGGAGGTAGAAAATGTAGGTAATGGATGACAATGAATGTGGGAAAGCTCAGCAGATCATAAAAGAAGCAACATTTGGGTAGCTCTCAGATGAGACCAGAGTGTACCAAAATAAAGGGGGAAAGAAATGAGAAGAAAGATGGTGGATCAGTCGAAATAGGGCTCTTTCTGTCAGACTTTGGAGTAGATTATCCATCTGTAATGTTACCAGTGGATAATATGTTAAAATTTATTCATTAACTTTAAGTAAGCCGATGCAATTTTTGCCGGTGATTCTGTCGATTATAATTGGTGAAAATTGTGCCGAAATATTTAATACACTAATGAAAAAATAGGCAGAATATACGTCGATAATGTTAAGGTAGAAAATTTTCTATAAATTCTGTCTTAAAGTTACTGGCACATATTCTGTCGGATAGGCCACCCCTATTTCTATCGTATGTGTATCTACCAGAACGTTTGATGGTAATGACAGATTTTCTTATAGTGATGGCCAAACCATTTTAATGTTGTGACTATAATAATGTTGTTATCTATATAAACTATTAGTATACTAACTCTTATAGATGTATCAAGTTGTTTTATTTTCAAATGTAAATCATAAAAATGTATATAAATTGTCAAAGTTAAATGTGGTTATTTATTTGAAGTAATAAAAAACAAAATGAATGAATTTCTTCCATCAACAATAATGTCTACTAAAATCTTTTTTTTTTAAGATGATCAATTTTGAAGATCTTCATGGTTTGAAAACAATAAACAATCTCATTTTGTATATGATTAGTGTCAAATATAGGTGTAGAAATCCAAGCTTGCTTATGTTGGAGGTTGGCCACTATTTCTTCTCAAGTATACCCTCGGTTGTTTGTATAAGTAGGAATTGTCATATTGATTTGTTTTATGTATTTCTTTTATGGTTGTTTTTTTTTAATTTTTTTATTTAGTTATTTTGATTATATATAAATATTAAAAAATTTCACATTGATGATAATTTAACAACTCTAGGCTACACCAAATTGTTAGGCCAATTCAAATCCATCCACTAGAATGTAGATAGATGTTCAGAAGAGGTTATGGGCCTTAGGTGATATGTCCACCTCAAGATCCTATCCATCCTCTTGAGTTAGGGAAAAATTCAAAAAAAATTTAGGCATGTTTTGTGTCACATAGAAAGGTTTGTTGTGGGCTAGATTAACATAAATTAGATTTTGAAACATTTGGGTAACTTAAGTGTAAGCCAAATTGGGTTGACTCAAGAAAACCTAAGGTGGATGGTTAGTATAAGTTTCATAGAGTCTTAGGTAATCATTGGAAGGGGTTTGGGTACATGGTATACGAGATTTTAATCAACGAAAAAGCTATATGGGTCAAAAGTTTCAAATATGGTGTGGATAAAAAGAAATAACCACTAATTAATTTTATGTTTCTCTAATCAAATTAGCATATCTAATTTTATACTATCTCACCAGATAGATTAATATTTTATTATCAATTTAAAAAAGAAATGATATTTACTTATATAAACAAACACAACATAGGTAATCTAAAATTCATATATATGATAAAAGTAACATTAACCTTTCATTTTAATAATAATACTAATAAATGGTCAAACTATACTCTGTGTTTAAGGAATTTTCCCCAACTTTAGAGAACTAAAGCATGGTTTTTTTTGTTGGGTTCTAAATTTCTTATTGAGGAAATTATTTATTATTAATTAAATCTCAAGACAAGTCTTAAGAAAATTCTTGATTAAAATGGAGATTATACTTTTTAGATTTATAAAGATTTGATAAAATATTTAGGTTTAAATATATTTAAAAAATTGAAAGATAGAATGGCCTTTATGATTTTTTTTTTAATTTTTGAGCTTAAAATTTATTTAGGATTTAGATAGCCTACCCAAGATGGAGATATTGAGGGTGTGTATAAAACATGGATTTTATGTCTAATTGGAGTGGATTTCTAACTAATAACCTAAGCACAATTCAATGTTCTCTGAATGCATGATAGAAAGCTCTTTTTTACTACGTTCTTGGTTTTATTTTAGAATTTTATCTGGACTCTTGAATATACAAATTCGGCTACTTAGTGCAATATATGAAGTAATACCTATGCTATAATGTATAAATAACAAATTTATTTAATTATTTATATTTGACAGTAATGTGTAAACCAGTGTCTACCCTAAACCCTAGACATCCATAGTGCATAGATTAAACAAAAAAAAGTAAAAATATCCTTCAACCAAGGTACTCAAATCACAATAAACCATAACAAACCACCAACCTAGCCTAGGCTACAGTTGGTTCTCCTAGTAAACCATCTTAAGTGTGTGTAAATATTATGTCTCTTTTATACTTATTAGTTTAAAAATTATCTATGTTATGTACAATTTACATTTATTTATTTTCTAAAGGGTCAAAGGCTTTAATTTTAATTTATGTTTTAATGATTTAATATTTTATGGTTTATTTAAGTTTTTTGAAATGTTTGAACTATTTAATTTTATGTTTTAATGAATATATTACTCCATAAAACTTAAGCACTAGAAGTCATTGATCAATAAGTCCTAGGCACATAACAATAATGCATCTGATTTCCCCTAAGGGATCAAATAAAAATATATAGAGTCCATGCAGTTTAATTAACTATTTTATTAATTTATATGTTAAAGAACCTACTACTTAATCACTTCAAAGCTTGAAGCTCTTTATTAACATGTCATAGGCTTTCAAATGTAAATCATTTGATTTCCTCTAACTAATCAGTCAAGTGCATAGAGCATTCATGGTTATTAAAGTTATTTAATTAAGTTTATTCCATTTATTAGATTCTTTAATTTTATTTATTTAATAATTTTGAATTAAAATTTAGGCTTATTTATTTTTAAATAAATATTTTTTTATGTTCTTTTATTTTTATTTCTACTTATGAATTTAGTCTTTTATTTATTTTTTTTAGTTTACTTAGTTTATATTGACGAAAGTTTAAATTTTCAATTTTATTTATAATTTCAGAGTTTCTTAATTTTTTAAAAATTTTTAATTTTATTTATAGTTAAATGCATCTTTGTTTGTATTTTAGGATTTTTATTTTTATTTTTTTAATTTTTATTTTTATAAATTGAATAATTAAATAAACCTTAGCAATTAGTTTATGAATGTTATTTAGATGGGGTTTTTATTTTTTCCTTTAAGGGTTTATAAATTTATAGGTCATTGAGCTTTACCTTAGATTTTAAATTTTAATTTGAATTGTTAAATATTAAATGAATTTTTTTGGCCATTTATGTAAAGTGAATTAGGGTTCACTATTTAATAGATCAATGAAATTTGAACCATAAGTCAATTGAGATGTAAGGATTAAACCTTAGCAGTTGGGGTTCAAAAAGGTATTCATAGGGATTGTAATTAATTTCTATAATAATTATATCTATACTTTCAGAATTAAAATTTAGGTTAGCTTGACCATGGACCATGGATGAATAGGGACTATATAACCCTTGGACACTAACTTACCAAACCAAAAGAAAACAATTCTATGTGCTTTATGGATTTTCATCTATAGAAACTTAAATCTGCAGGTCAATTTTTTGACCTATGACTATGAATTGCAAAATGGAAGCCTATCTTGATTTAAAATTGGATTGGAAAATTTTCTAAATGTTATAAACATGCCCGAGATTAATTCATTCTAAGTTGAGATTAATATGAAATCTATTAATTTCATAGTTTCAAAAAATGCCACATAGATTATTCTTGAAATTACTACTTATTCATTTAAAATTGGTACATCAAACCTTAGAACATTTTCAGTGATCATCCAGAAAAATAAATATAGGCTATAAATGTCTATTTTGGAGAAGTGCTTGAGCAGTTAGGATTTGTGTAAGGTCATGAAAATTCTCTGATTTAATTTAAAGAAATCAACTGACTATGCATGCACTTTAACTCAAAACTCCAATACATTCGGTACTAAGATTTTGTTGGGCCCTCACTGATGTCACACTTTAGATCTGAAAAGGCTATATGATTAGATGGATCTTGATCAAAATGTTCAAAATCCAAGGATATTAGTAAAGTTGTGGATCTAGTGCAATCAAAACCATTCATTAAATTTAAAATGAATGGAAGACTATTATTTCACCCTTCTATATCATGGGTTCTTAGTTTTAGGGATACTTATAAAGATCTGAGAGAGCCACTCTATGGACCCTGCTAAAATTTATAGATAGCTTCATCTTGCTATATACATTCAATCAAATGATTTAGAAAACATATTCTTCCTGTCAACCAAAACTTCTTATGTAATAACATTTTCTGAAATACATTCAGTTTTATTTCTTTTCTCCTGAACATGAAGAGCTTCAAGTACTACTGAAGAATTATGTGGTGCCAACTATTTTCTAACATCTTTCTGAACCTTGACATCTGAATTATGATAGGGAATTCTTGAGTTCGTAGGTAATCCTTTAGGACTTACCTGAGTTCGCAAGCAATCCTTCCCCTTTAAGTTGTATTAACCTTCCTGAGTAGGATCTGGATACATGCTAAAAATATTTTCTGATTTTGTAAATTCTGCTCCAAAAGAACAGAGTTTTTGTCCCTTTGCTATACTAAACATTCTTCCATACTAATCTTCCCTTTCTCTAGTTGATCAGCATCAATATTTACTTTCCCTGGGAGATCCTGGATCAAGTCTTTATCAATGCTTTCATCCAAAACATGCCTTGCAGCCTCAACAATTATTATTGGAAACAGCAGATTTTCGTACATTTCTAGAATTGTTAGGATTAATCCACTTTTTGCTCTGATTTGAAATCCATTTCTTCTTGTTTTTAACCAAGATCCAAGGACCATAAGAAGGTTCATTGTAGCTTATTTTTTTACTACCCACACCTGAATCTTCAACAGTACCATGAGCAACCTTCAATTCCTTATGAACTTCATTCATAGGCACACATTCCTTCTGCACATGTCCAATCTTCCCATCAACAAAGTAAAAGTTTGAAACCTTTTCATACTCCACTTTTTGAAAGAATCTTCCAGCCTTGCTATCAACCCATACACTTGAAGGAAGAGGTTGATCGAGTTGGATTCTCACACAAACTCTAGCAAATTATCTTCTTCCCCAATGAAACATGTTTCAATCTAACATAATTGGTTTTCCAATTCTTGAAGCAATGCAAGCTACATTCTTCTCATCCCATCATTGCAAAGGTAAGTAAGGCATTCTAATCCAAATTGGAGAAGAAAGTCCTTTTGTAGAAGAAGAATTGAATTGTGGAGACCACTTCTCCATTCCAACTATGTGTTCATTCACATACCAAGGTCCTCCAGAGTGAACAGCTTCAACCATATCTTCTGATGTGAAAGAGCATAAAAACCAACCTCTTCCTAGTGTAGTAAAATGGAATTGTCCAAACTGCCTCCATTGTTTCCTTAACTCCCATGCCACCATATGGGAAGGTAATCCCTTCACGAAAACCTTGATAACCAAAGATTTAGACAGTTTTTTAGAATTCAATTCCTCCAACTCCTCATTAAGCCTCACTGTTTTCCATCCTACTATAAAAACACCTCATCATCTTTAAAATCCAATTTAATGTATGGTTTCTTACTCCAAGGATTATTCATTCCAGAATTAACCAATTTCGGCAAATCATCAAACACCTTAACTCCATCTGATAAATTTTCCTTTTCCAAAATAGAATCAGCATTGTTCTTAACCATTTTTCATGAATTTCCATTTATCACGCTGTGACAAAGTCCTGGGATTGCATTCAAATTCACAATCCGGTTAACAAAAATTTTCATTCCGGAATTCAACGTAGCATTATTAGATGGAATTACAGATGGTTTCATACTGTTAGGAGTAATCATATCCACCATGTCTACTACAGCTTTAACTTTTCCTTCCACATGCTTCACCACCATGGGTGAAGTTTCTAAAACTTCTTTAATCACCAATGCTCCTTTATGTTTCATCAAAGGATTTTGAACTCTTTGTATAGAATTCAAAAGAGATAAACCATCTCCATTTTCCTTGACCAAAGGAGATTTTGACATCCGCGATTTCTGTAAGATTTCCAATTCTGAGCTCTAACCCTTCCGGAAGTAATTTACCGCCTTCAACGCCATCATCTCCTCAGTGGAAGAACCACGATCATCCTTGGGAAAATCACCGGCAAGGTGCCGATGATCATCTGCCTTCATCAGCCTCTCGGACCGTTACCGCCAAACGAAATTTCAAAATTCCATTTCTCTCTCTAGAATCCCGAACATTTTCTCTCTAGAATTTCTTTTTAGAGAGCCTAGATTAGCCCAACCTCTATCTACATAGCCCTTTTGATGATAAATTTCAATGCTGCCAACCTAATGTGAGTGCCATGTGGATGCCATAGCTCTCAACCATCAATAGCACCATAATACTATTGTTATAATCAACCTGGACATGATTTTCCAATGAAGCAATAAATTTATTCACTAACAATGGGTTTATGTCAGCATGCACCATAGAAGAGAAAATTCTTAAGTTTTGCAACTTTAGCTCATTTTATATGGGTCAAAAAGTAGGTGAATTGAGCAACACAGAGCCAGAGTCCTTTTTAATGTTTTTCTCTAAATAGTTTATTCATAATATTAGTGAAAGAGTTCAACCACTTAGTTAGTTATAGTCTTCATAGTACTTCTTATCAATTTCCTTAGGACTAACAACTAATTGTTTGAATAGTTGCTATTTGAATGATTTATAATTGTGCAACTTATGTAGTTTTGATGATTCCAAACATTATTGTTCAAATGTATAGTTATCTCCTATCAATTTCAGAAGATTTGCACTTGCTCTTGTGTGTACTAACATTTCAGGAAAATCAGACTCCAGACTACGAAAACTTCAAATCAAATTCAACATGAGACTTTGAATTAATTTTGAAAGGGAGTGATTGTAATTGAGTGAATAAAATCTCACACACACAAAATAAGGAGATCTTGAAATTCTATACTGATCGTATAGGACGATATTTATCGTACTGGACGATCTGTCAGTTATCTCCTATAGAGCACTTGGAACGAATAGGAACTTGCTTGAAAAAAATTTTTTTTCTTTAAGTCCTATTCGTCCAGGACAAATTTTAATATCGTCCCGGACGATGGGTTCTCTGTAAAATTTCGTCCAGACGAATTTTACCATCGTACAGGCGACCAGTCCTCTGGAAAATTTTCGTCCAGACAAAAATAATTATCGTACCGAACGATCAGCTCTCTGGAAATTTTT
>NW_021319309.1:8389172-8443765 GCF_001605985.2 Dendrobium catenatum | reverse complement strand
CGTCCGGCGCCACGAATAAATTTTCTCTAAACGATAAACCGACTTAGAACAGTTTTCACAGTTCTAGAACCGACCTTAATAACCGTTCGTACTGCACGAACCTAGTTCGTACAGGGCGATCAGCTGTACGAAGTCATTTCGGACACTATACAAAATTGGTCGTTTCAGATCGTTTAAGTAAAATCGTCCAGGACGATCAATGGATCGTACGGATGATCCACTGCGTACAGAATTGAAATTAAGCAGTTTTTGGGCGGTTTTTTCATGCCTTTTGTATTAAATAGTCCAAATTAGACTGCCACCCAATCTTTTTGTCATTGATCTCGTTGCTATTGAGAGAATAGCCAAGGGGGAGTGGAAGAGAGCATTCAAAGGAGGATTCCTACCATTGGAGCAAGAAAGGGTCACTTGGATTGCTAAGGTAAGAATCTCTACTTGTGAAATTGGATTTTCTTCACTCTTTCTTTTTCCTTCTAGATTCGTGTGACGAAAGATCATTCAAAAGGTCGTTTTCTGCCGACACTTGGAGAGGTGTGAACAGACGTTGGCGTTCTCTAGCCTACACTAGGAGAGTGTAAAAGGAAGAAGTTCTTCTGCCTACACTTGGAGATGTGGAACAGCCGTAGGGTCTTCTGCACACTAGGAGAGTGTGAAAGGATGACGAGGTTCTCTGCCCACACTAGGAGAGTGTGAAAGGACGACGGTTCTCTGCCAGCACTGTGGATGTTGTAAAAGGATGACGCTCTCTGCCGCACCGGGAGTGAGTAAAAAGATGTGTTTTGTACAGGCTTCTCCGCCTTGCTGTGGGTGTGCTAAAGGAGAGTCACTTTGTGGTATTAGTGCAATACTCAGAGGTGTCTCTAGGAGTGGTGTTAGGTCTGGTTATAGATCAAACCACTATAAATCTGGTGTCATTTACTCTATTGCTTTTACGTTTTCCGCATTTTAAATTTCTATTTTAACACTCTGTGGTTGAAAAACATTTTTTCTACCAAACTTTAAAAGAAAATTTTATTTTCGGTTCAACTTTATTTATTAAGAGGGTTTAAAATTTTTTTTAAAACGACACAATTCACCCCCCTCTTGTAGCCGTTGGGACATACTTAGCTTAACAACCTAATTACTAGACTCAAACAGTGTGGTATCAGAGCAAAATTTTCAAAAAATCATAAGTGTTGAACTTACTTTTTGATTAACGTAGGATGGCTACATTTGAAAACCGAAACACACCTGAGGTTACTCTATCACTAGACCTCCACTGTTTGACAATATTCCTTTTGATTTTTGGAAAAACACGCATGTCTACTTTTCTTACAGTCACCTGATTATCGCATGTGGATGCTAGTCCAGGAGAAGGTTTCACAAAAACCAACTAGATTTAGTTTGATGGAAAATGGTGTAGATTACACTCCATATGTCAGATGGTAGCGGGTATAGAAGAACGTGACTTAGCACAATTAAATGCGAAATGTTTAAATAGTTTTCTTTTGTGCTTTTAAAAATCTGAAGACTACATACGAGTTTCCACTTGTAAAAGCGGAAAATACATATGGGATAGACTTTGTATGTACTTTATGAAGGGACAAATGAGTTTAAGCAATCAAGACTCAATATCTTGTTTACATGACTACGAAATTTTCGATGAAACCTAATGAATCTATATCTGACATGTACACAAGATTCACTCAAATTGTCACCTCTTTGCATGCACTTGGTAGGGAATTAACTAATGCTGAAATGGTTAATAAGATTCTTCGTTTGTTTACCTACTGCATACGATGCTAAAATTACTGCAATTACAGATGTCAAAAGATCTGACATTTTATTCTATTGACAATATCTCTTGGTTCACTCATTGCTTACGAGCAAGGAGTAAGTCAAAGAAGATTGATGCAGGTGAACCAAGAAAGGACAAGAATATTGCACTAAATGTGGAAGAGTCAGAAAGTGAACACTCACAACCTGAGGATGAAGATGATATAGCACTGATGACTAGACAATTCAAAAGCTTTTTAAGGAGGAAGCAGAAGAGACGCCAGCAATGGAATAGAGGTAAGTATAACAGAAATGGCAAGGTTTCTAATGAATGAGTATTTGTTATGAATGCAGGAAACCAGGTCATATAAAGACTGATTTGTCCAAAACTCAAAGCCACTCCTAGCAAGGAGAAGGTAGAGGAGAAACCATTGGTAAAGAAGGGCAAGAAGAAGTTTCAAAAGGCTTTTGTGCGGACTCAGCTTCAGACTCATCTGAGACTGAAAAGAAGAAAGAAGTCAAGCCACCTTTTGCCTAATGGCAGATAAAGCTGAACAATCAGATTCAAGAAGAGGTATGTGATTTAACCTATAATGAATTGTTTGAAGTTTCTGAACACATGCATGATGCATATAGGAAAACGAAAAAGACTGGTTATGACTTATTTAGTTTTAAGAAAATTTTAGAAGAGCTTAAAATAAGGAACCACGAAATCCTTAGGAAAGATCTGCTTTAATCTTGATAGAACCACATGAAACTACTGATGAATATGATGACTTGAATAAAATTTGGAGAATTTAAATCTTCCTACCTATGCTGAACTTGAAAAAAGAATTGAAAAAATTAAGGATGAATTGTGAGCACAAGGACAATATAGAGTAAAACTATACAAATTGAATCTTGAAGGAAATGAATGCATTTTACAAACTTACTATAAGAGCTCTCGTGAGGATAATAGGAACCCCCCTAAACTTGAAATTTTACAAATCCTAAATATTATCCTAAATTCATGAAATCCCATAGTAAGATCAGCAATCAATATGATAAGAAAACATAGGAATTATTTTTCCTTAATGTTAAATGTAAATAATGTGGATTTTTTTGGACATATATCTCACACCTTGCACTATTAAAGATTTAAACCTAATTTGGTGTGGAGAATTAATGATGCATAACCTAGACGTATCCATACATTGCATCTAATTATAAATTTCATAAAGGTGAAACCAAACTAGTTTGGGTTCCCAGGTCTAACATTTGAGAATTTTTGCAGGTATACTCTCACCACAAGACCTCGTGAGAGTATTTATGGTACCTGGACAAGCCGGATGTTCTAAGCATATGACTGGAAGATACTGGCTCAATTCATAACGCTGGAAGCCAGGAGTGGAGGCAAGGTTACCACTTGAGAGATAATACCACAAAGAAAGTTGTGATCAGGTATGATTGGAAACTTGAAAATTTTTTTATAGACAATGTTTTATTAGTTTGAAGGCCCTTAAAACATAATTTGCTTAGCATAAGTCAGCTATGTGATAAGGGCTTAATGGAAAATTTTTACCTACTAGCTGCATAATTAGTCTTAAATGGGAAAATTGTTTTTAAATGGAAAAAAAGATACAGTGTGAAAATCAATGTCTACATGACAGATTTTAAATTTGTAGTCAATCTTCCTACTGCTTTTGGTGAAACTGTAGCTGATGAATCATGGCTTTGCATTGGAGACTTTGTCATTCTAGTATGAAAAATCTTAGAAAAATTACCCAAAAAGATTTGGTTAGAAGAATACCTAAACTAGACTTTTTAGCTAAAGGACCACCTATGTGATGCATGTCAATTAGGAAAACAAGTGAAAATCCTCTTTTAACGTCCATTTAAAAGACTTCTTAGGTACCAGTAAACCTTTAGAAATTCTTCACGTGGATCTTCATGAGGACCTGTAAAGCACTGTTAGTCTAGGAGGAAAGGTATATGATTTGTTATAGTAGATGATTTTTCAAGATTCACCTGGGTTAAAATTCCTTTCCATAAGAGTGAATCATTTGAGGAATTCAGAAAATTTTTCAACTTGGATACAAAGAAAACTAGGATGTTGAAATAATTTCATTATACAAAGAGTTATCATGGAGGAGAATTTGAAAATGAAAGATTGAAAGATTTCTGTAAAGAAAGGGGGATTGATCAAAATTTTCTCTGCACCTAGAACTCCTCGAACAAAAGAGTAGTTGAAAGAGAAGAACAGAACATTAATAGAAGCCCGACCGAGTCAATATTTAAGCAGAATACTCACATCCTAGATATTTTGGGCTGAGCGCGTTAGCACTGCATGCTATGTTCTGAATAGGGTGAATTGTGAGACAAAATTAAATAAAACACCTTTGAGTTGCTAAAAGGTAGAACACCAAAATTGTCTCATTTGCATGTATTTGGTTGAGAAGTGTTCAATACATAATAATGGAAAATCTGCCTTAGGAAAATTTGATCCAAAAATCAGATGAAAGAATTTTGTTTGGATATGTCAAAGTGTTGGAGATAATCTTTATAGAGTATTTCAACAAAAGAAACTTTAGTCATTGAAGAAACCACACATTTTGTTTTTGAATGAATAATGTGAAAACATGGAAGAGCCATACAAGTTGGTTGAAGAAGTGAAATTGAAGAAAAACTCCCAAAAGATAGATAGATTAAATTTTAGAGAAAATGTGGAAGAAAATTTATAGAGAAGACCCTTATGTCGGTTCAGTTCGTCCTGGGACGAATAGGTTTCGTCTGGACGAATGGAGTGAGCCTCAAGACAGAGAAGATCATCCTGGGACGAACATTATTTTTCGTCTGGACGAACAGAGCAAGCTTCAAGATAGAGAAGATCGTTTTGGGACGAACCTTATTTTTTGTCTGGACGAACAGGTTATATTGAGAACACAGAGGCGTTCGTCCTGGGACGAACATTAAATTCGTCCTAGACGATTAGGACTTAGAAAAATTTTCTCTCCGCCTGTTCGATCCATTGCTCTCCTTAGGGGTAATTGACATGATCGTTCCGTACGAACTAAGTTCGTCCTGTACGATTAGTTAAAAAAAATTCCCTAAGTGTGTTTATTGTGATTTTTCACTCAATTACAATCACTCCCTCTCATATTAAAAATTATAAAAACATGTTGAATTGGATTACAAGTCTTTAATATCTTGGAGTTGATTTTCCTGAAATGTTAGTACACACTAGAGCAAGAAATAAATGTTCCAAATAGTGTTAGGAGATATATATAAAATAATAATATTTGAAATCATTAAAATAATACAAGTTGCAAGAATGTAAACATGCGAATAACAACTTTCTTAACATTTCTCCTAAGATTTTTCATGCTAGAGTGACAGTCTCCTATGTCAAAGACATGATTCATTAGAAATAGTTTTCAAACAAAAAGCATTCGGAGTTTTGATAAAATTTAAATCTAGCATATACACATTGTTTACCTGTATACCATGCAAAACGTCATTACCATTCAGGCTTAATATACAGCTAGTAGGAAAAAATTTAATGATGTAACCATTATCACAAAGCTGGTTAATACTTAAAAGATTATGCTTTAAGCCTTCAACTAGTAGTACATTCTCAATAATTGTTTTTCAAGATTTCCAATCATACTTGATCTAACCACCTTCCTTGTGGTGTTATCTTCAAGTGTAACCCTGCCTTCATTTCTAGCTTCCAGTAATATAAACTGCTTAGTATCTCCAGTCATATTCCTTGAGCAACTATTGTCCAGGTACCATATGCTCTCATGAGGCCTCGTATGAGAGCGTGCCTATAAAATCATCAAATGTTAAACCTAGGAACTCAAACAAGTTTGGGTTCACCTTTTGGTAAATTATAAAAAGATGCATGTATGATATATCTAGGTTTATGAAGCTTAAGTTTCCACACCAAATGAGTTTTTTTATCCAATGTATAGGTGTGTTCTATATGTCCAATCAATCCACAACTATAATATTTTACTCCATGAAATGGATTTCTTAATCTTTTATAGCTACTCTATTTTTTCCTCGGTTGTATAAACTTTTAATACAAAATAGGTTCAGTTAATTCTTAAAGTGTTGGGGTTTTCCTATTTTCCTCAAGAGCTTTTACTTTCAACTTCAAATAGATGTTCAAAACTTTCAAAATATGTTTATCAAATTTTAAATAATGCTTTATGCTCTCAGAATCATCCTAAAATTTCTTAAATTCTTTTTCATGTTCTACATAGAATGATTTTAAAATCACATTCTCCTTATTTAGGTTATCGATTCATCAAGTAAGCTCATGTGGTTGCTATAAATTAATGCATGATCTATCCTAAGGATCTCATATTCTTTTTGCAATTCTTGTAGTTCTAGGTTAAGACTAGCATGCATTCTCTTTAGCTTCCTATATGCATCATGAATTCTTTTAGAGACTTCAAAAAGTTTAGCATAAGTTAAGTCACATACCTCTTCTTGATTTGATTGATCAAGATTGTCAGCCATCAAGCATAGATTGGTGACTTCCTCTTCCTTTTCAGTCTCTAATGAGTCTAAAGTTAAGTTTTCCCAGAAAGCTATTTAGAATTTCTTTTAACCCTTCTTCATAGTTTGTATTTCCTCTACCTTCTCCTTGCTAGAACTGGCTTTGAGTTTTGGGCACTCTGACTTTACATGTCTAGATTTCCTGCACTCATAGCAAATCATATCATTAGAAATCTTAACATTCCTATTGAACTTAACTCTATTCCATTATTGGCATATCTTCTACTTCCTCTTTAAAAAACTCATAAATTGACTAATCATTAAGGCAATGTCATCCTCATCCTCATGTACAGATAGATCACTCTCAAACTCTTCCATGTTAAGTATAATATTCTTATATTTTCATGGCTCTCATGCATTAGTCTTTCATTGACTCACTCCTTGCTCGTAATAAATTAATGATCCAAGAAGATTGTTAATAGAGTAAATATTTAAATCTTTTGACTCTATAATTATAGTTTTCTTAGCATCATATGAAGTAGGCAAACAACAAAGTATCTTATTAACCATTTCAGCATTTATAAGTTCCCTACCCAATGCATGTAAGGAAGTGAATATTTGTGTGAATATTGTATACATATAAGAAATGAATTCATTGGGTTTCATGTGAAACAGTTCATAGTCATGCAACAAGATATTAAGTCTAGATTATTTAACTTCGTTAGTCCCTTCATATGTTATATAAAATCTATCCCATATGTCCTTTCAACTTTTACAGGTGGAAACTCACATGTAATCTTTAGATTTAAGTGCACAAAAGAAACTGTTCAAACATTTTTCATTAAGTTGTATCAGTTCTCATTGTTCTAACATCTAATTAGCAAAGGGAATTTCAACTCTAAATTTGTTAACTAATCTACTTGGTTTTGTATACCCCTCCTGACCTAAAATCCACATACGAGAGTCTAGTCTCTGTAAAAAATGTTGACATGCATGTTTTCCAAAAATTAAAAGGAATATTATCAAACAAGGGAGGACTAGTTATAGAGTAACCTTCTGGTGTATTTGGGTTTCCAAATGTAGCCATGGTCGTTAATCCAAAAGTAGTCTAAACTTAGAATTTTGAAACTAAGCTCTGAAACTACTTGTTGAAACTTGTTGAATGTGAGTTAGGTTATTAGACCTAAGCTTGTGTCCGAAAGGATAACTAAGAGGGGGTGGGGTGAATTGGTACTTTTAAAAATTTTCCTCTTCAATGAAATTTAATTATTATTTGAAATCGATGGATCGAGCAGATTGATTTTTAAATATGAAAAATAAATTTTCAACCACAAAAAAATTAAAATAGAAATTAAAAGTAGCGAAAATAAAAAATACATAAAGATCTATAGTGGTTCGGTCAAACATGACCTATATCCACTCTATAAAGTCTCCCACTTCAAGTATTGCACTATTACCACTAGTATCTCTCCTTTTCCCCCCATAGGAAGGTGAATAAGCCTTCATAAAAACTCTCTTCTATCACTACCCGATGCGGCAGAGAACCATCATCCTTTTACACCCTCCATTTGTTGGCAGAGATTTGTCATCCTTTTACACCCTCCAAGTGTCGACAGAGAATTGTCGTCTGTTCACACTATCCAAGTGTAGATAAAGAACCTTTGGCTGTTCACACTCTCCAAGTGTAGAAAGAGAACATTCGGCTATTCATACTCTCTAAGTGTAGGCAGAGAACATTCGGCTGTTCACACTCTTCAAGTGTAGGCAGAGAACCTTCGGCTATTCACATTCCTTGAGTGTCGGCAGAGAACCGAATCCTTTTGAATGATCTTCACACGAGAAATCTAGAAGGACAAGAGAAGAGAGTGAAGAAAATATAAAAACACACAAAGAGATCCTTACCCTTGATTAACAAAGTGAACGCTTCATGCTCCAATAAAAAGAAATCTCTTTCAAACACTCTCTCTAACTCTCTCCTTCAATCTCTCTTTACCATTCATGAAGACCAAGTGATAAAATAATTAAACGAGAGTCTTAAATGGACCTTTTATAAAAAAGACTTGAAAAACCATCCAAAAACTGCATTTGTCAAATTTTGACCATCCATGATCATATTTCGTATGTATGAACAGTATATAAACTGTTGCGTACAAACTCAATGTGAACTGGTATGAACTACATTCATACCCGATCATCATCCCATATGAACATGGTTCGTCCAGTATGAACAGTTATTCTCAATGTTCATTGGTACGAAAAAGCAGGATGAACTACAAGTTTACAAAACATAGTACATCGTCCTGGGACAAACAAAAAATATTGTTTGGACAAACTTCTCATTTAGTGAATCCCGAGCACATAATCTTGGGACGAACAAAAAATATTGTCTAGACGAACTTCACATTTAGCGAATCCAGAGCACATAGTCCTGGGATGAATGAAAAATATCATCTGGAAGAACTTCATATTTCGCGAATCTAGAGTACGTCGTCTTGGGATGAATGAAAAATGTTGTATGGATGAACTTCTCATTTGGTGAAACAGAGAAGATCATCCTGGAATGAATGTAAAATATCATCTGTATGATTTATACTTAGAAAAGTTTTAGTGCTCTTTGTTCATTCCGTTGCTCGTTTGGGAATATAACTAACCACATTGTCTCGTATGAATACGGTTCATACTATACGATCAATTTAAAAAAAATTCTAAATTTTAAAACTCTTCCCCAGGTGTGTGTGTGTGCTTAGTTACTCAATTACAATCGCACTCTCTCAGACTCAATAAAATAAAAAATACAGACTTTAATTTACAAAACATTCTAAGCTGATCCTGATTCGAAGTCTTCAATAATCTGTAGTATGATTTCCCTTAAATTTTAGTACGCACAAGAGCAAAAACAATTCTTCCACAATGTGTTAGGAGAAAATAATAATCAAAATAATAATATTTGGAATTATCAAAAACATACAAGTTGCAAGAATGTAAAACATGCAAAGCTAAGTAACAACTCTCTCAACACATTTCAGACACAGTCCACTAGATTTCATGCAAAAAAAGTTCATAGTCATGAAGTAAAATGTTTAGCCTAGAATATTTAACTTTACTAGTTTCCTCTTATGTAGTGCAGAGTCTATTCCAAATCTCTTTCCCTATAGTATAGGTAGATACTCGTATATAATCCTCATATTTTAAAGAACAAAAAAAATAATTTAAATATTTAGCATTTAATAGTATGAGTTATCTATCCTCATAACTCCACTCAATAAGGGAAATATCTATCTTAATACCATTAACTACATGAGATGCATGTGAATAACCAATTTGAAATATATGTCAGATCTTATACTCAATGGATTGCAAAAAATTAGACATATGAATCTTCTAGAAATCGAACAAAACGTTTTCAAACAAAAGGTTGATGGGCTATGGAATAACCCTTAGTGATATTCAAATTACAAAAAATGCACCATTATATCTATACTTGAATATTTTAAAATCTAAATTTCAAGGCCCACTCTAATACAACTTAAAAGTTTGAGGAGTTATTGAGACCTCAATGAATTGGTCCGAGGAACACCAAGATAGGGGGAAAATGGTAATTTAAAATTACTCAACAAAAATATTGATGAAATAATAACATTTCTTAAAAAATATAATTTTAAAATTAATCCAAAATAAATACTTAAAAAGGTGTGGAAGCAATTGAGAATTTAGTATACTCATTTAAAACATACAAGTTCTTCCTTTTACAAGCAACAACAATTTTTAATTGTAGGAATATTAAAACTTTTGTGGTAAGTTCAACTTGCAGATAATAGAAAAATAAAATCATAAAAAAATAAATGCAAAAAGGTAATTGCACACAAGAACTTTTTATAGTTGTTCGGTTAACCTTGACGTACATGCACTTATCGAGGTCATCCGCTCAAGGTATTGCTCTAGGCTAAGTGCCACTCTTTTTTCCCTAAAAAAAAGGTGGAGAAGCTCACAAAAATCCCTTTCATCAACCCTAGTGCGATGAAGTGCCAAAAGTTGTATCCCCCTCTTGGTGAAGGTAGCGAACCTTCAATCTTTTTCTCCCTCTTAGAGAAGGTAGAGTACCTCATCTCCTTTTTCTCCCTCATAGACAAGTTAGAGAATCATAATTCCTTTTTGTCCCTCCTCAAGAAGGTAGAGAACATAGAGGACTTGACGTAAAAGCCTCTCTCCTAAGAGAACTTCAAGGACTCACCAGGCCACAGGAGGAACGAAGGTGTAAGCATGCTTGGAGCAATCGTATGAACCCCTCACACTTTTTCTCCCTCACGCCCATCCTCACCATTGTTTTTCCTCTCTCACCCAAGAGCTTTCAAGAATTATTCTCTCTTAGAGTACCTTCAATAGCCAACAACTCCTCTGTCTTGTTACAAGAGATTATAAAAATATTGCTTAAGTAGTGGTCATAAAACAAATCCTAAAATTCAGGTTATCTTATCTCTATGTATATAGAACGATATTCATTTGTATTATATAAATAATTTAAAAACTAGACCTATCCAGTGTGGTGCAAACAATTATTCAAACAAACTGTTTAAATTTTACAAAAAAAATGTATAATATGTTCATGAGGTCATCTAACACAATCTATTTAATTTCTCTGTATTCGTATATGGTGATTTATGGATAGTTGAAAATTGCCTCTATTAATCATCTCGTATTGTCTGTGTATAATACGGTATGTTGATTTCTAGTTTGTCATCAGGTATGATGTAAAACATCATATAGTACAATTAGTTCAATAATAATGTTTTCATTTGGTACAATATTTCGGTTGACTAAATTTCATCTCTGTCAATTGTACTAGACGACATACATTATGATATACTATCATTAATTAATTATTCTCATTCCCACTGTGATAATGCCAATAATGAATTTGATATAATGTAAAAATTAAATTAAAAGAATATTAAATCTGTAATCAATGAGCCCAATTAATTAAAAATCATTAATAAAAAACATAGATGCTATAACTTTTATACCTATATGCTTGATTCATTCTAGGAGGACAAATGTGTATTGGATAGGAAGCTTTAAGGACCAAAATACTTAATTAGAAAAGAGGTTTCTATGTTATCCATCAACCACAATATTTACAAAATTGTAGCATTCCAAATATGACACTAGGACTTACTAATAAAAAAAAGTTTAGTTCTTAAAAGTTATTGAGTGCTATGTTCTATAAAATCTATAAATAAAAGTTACAGCAAACAAAATCATCTTTAAAATAAAATTTAAAACATATAAATTATTAAATAATTAAATTTAAACCACACCTAATGACCTTAAATAAAACAAATCAATTAATTATAAAAAATTTTGAACTAATAAAGTCTAAGAACTATCCAAGCCACACAAACCCTTTCACACACACTTAGATGATTTGCTAGGAAAACCAACTCTAATTAGAGGCTAGGAAAGTAATTTGATTTTGTTTTCTTATGGAGTACCTTGAATAGAGGGTTCTTATGTTGGTCAGTTTACTTTCTACACTATCGATGTCAAATTTACAATTTTATTGGTGCAAAAGAGATAGGTGTAAAAATTGAGTGTTGTTCAATTTTATTTTTATTTAATTTTTTTAATTTTTTTTATATATAAATATGCTCACATGTCACCTTTTTGTATGAGAATTTTTATAATTACTCTTTTATATTCCTTCAACAACAACAACAACAAGATCAAGCCTTTGTCCCACTATCTGGGGTCGGCTATATGAATCCTTTTTCTCCACTGTGTCTGGTTAAAAGTCAAATTCTTATTTAAATCTAATAAATAAAGATCATTTCTAATATTTTCTAGCCAAGTATTTTTAGGTCTACCTCTACCTTTCTTAACATAAGTCAAATCTAATACCTCAACTTTTTCTATTACTACTAAAATTACACTCCATATATTTAATTTTAGATATATTCAAGCGAAAATCTTTAGACTCTAAGGTTGACCTCCAAAATTTGAGTTTACCTTCAACTTCCTCTCTAGTCTTATCAACAAGAAGAATATCATAAGCAAAAAGCATACACCAAGGTACATCCTCTTGCAAATGTCTAGTGAGAACATCCATGACTAAAGCAAAAAGATATGGACTTAAGGCTGATCCTTAATGTAATCTAACTGAAATAGGAAAATACTTGGTCAAACCACCTTGTGTTTGAGCACAGGTAATAGCTCCTACATACATATCTTTAATGATATGAATATAAGCATTATTAACTCCTTTGTTTTCAAGAACTCTCCATAGCACTTCTCTTGGAACTTTATCATATGCTTTCTCTAAATCAATAAATATAATATGTAGATCCTCCTTATTCTCTCTATATTTCTCCATCAAACCTCTCAATAAATGTATGGCTTCCATAGTAGACCTACCCGGCATGAATCCAAATTGATTTTGAGAAACATTAGTATCACGTCGCAACCTACGCTCCATAACTCGCTCCAATAATTTTAATGTATGATACATTAACTTAATTCCTCTATAATTTGCACACACCTGTGCATCACCTTTATTGTTAAAAATAGGAAATAACACACTCATTCTCCACTAATTTGGCATCTTTTTAGTAGTCAAAATAGTAAAATTTTCAAAGGATTCATGTCATGATTATTCAACAACTTCTATGCTGGTTGTCGACTACCTAATGCAACTCTCTACTTTTCTCATCCAGAACTTGGGACCTGGCAATGGTAGTGTTAATATATGTATAATATATCTAAAAAAATTATTTAAAGGCAAATATAAAAGCATTGATATAAATGTTTTAGCTTTTTATATAGCTAGATTGAGTGATAAAGTGTTAAGATGAAAATGATTGAAAATAATTATTTATATACATATGTATGTTCCAAAATGAAATGTTTCTTCTTCTTTGAAGATCATTTTTATTTGGAAAACTATAGAAATACAACATCCAGAAGATCGAAGATAAAAAATAAATAATCTCATTGAAATCTATACTTTTATAAAAGTATAAAATAAAACTTATTATTGGAGGAGCATAACCACTTTTTCTTAACAGCAGATCATGAGTTGTACTCTAAAATTATACATGAATAAAATTTTTTTTATTTATACATTATGGTTCAGGCATCATTTTGTTATGCAATCAAATACATATGGAGAATCAAGATTATAAAATTTTCTAAACTATAATTTCTTGATTTCTAGGAAAAAACCTACCTAAACTTGTACACATGAGGAGATTGATTATGATTGGGATTGTTAGCTGACAGCTCATTTTAAAAAAATGTAAGCCTATATTACATACTTCTTAATAAGTCTCTTCATATTCATGTTCTACTCTATTCTTTAAAAATTAAAAAAATAAAAAATCTAAATGTAAATTCTATATACAACTCTTTAATTTATAATCTAAAGCTTATGAATTGAAATCTTATTAGCCAAACCATTTCTTTGAATCTATATGCATTTAAAAAAATTTAGTATTTACTTTAATTGAGAGTATTCTCTTAGGAGATGTAATTAACTATAGAGGCTTGCCTCTATATGGAGACTATAACCAAGAATAAAATAAATCCTATCTTAGTTTTTTTTTAAGTTAGGGGAAAGATTTATGGATGCAAACTTAAGCCTAAAACATTTTGTTATTTTATAATGAAAAGATAAGTAAATATTATTTTTATCCTTAGGGTAATTTAAATATTCCTTATATATATATATTTGATTTTGAAAAAACAATATGAATTTATCTTCATGATTAAATAATAATTGAATATTCCATTTTTCCTTATGGATATATTGATTATTCCTTATATAAATTGACAAAAAAATAATTTCATTAATATACTTTCATAATTGAAATGATAAGTGAATATTCCCTTTTATCCTTAGGGATGAATTGAATATTTCTTATATAATTTTTGTTATAAAAAATATATTCATTGTTTTAGTTTCATGATTAATATGATGGTTGTATATTCTTTCAATCCTCAAGGATGAATTTAATATTCCTTATGTTATGCTTGATCACAAAAATAAACTGAAGATTTCTAAGACTTTCTAAAACTTCACATGCTAGTTATTGCAAAAGAGTCAACTTGTATGCATTGCATTAGAAAAAAATTAAAAATAATAAAAAATTAATTCCATTTAGCTTTTGCATCATAATGATCCTTCATAAGTTCAGTGTCACTTAGGATTTTTTGTAGATGTTGACCATTTATTCCAAAACTTAAATAATAATAGCCTACCAATGTTTCATAGGACTGGATAGCATGGTTTTAAAATTGATTAGGTGGTTTAACTACCATTGTACTCTAGGTAAGGTATATGTTAATAAAGATTCATTTCAATAAAATATGTTCTTGTTACCACTCTATAGTGCCCATTATAAATTTAGGTTTTAAGGTAGTCTTTGAATCATAAGTCCTCACTCTCTGAGAATATAATCCCAGCTCTCTAATAAAATATAGCTTAAACATAAAAATTCCTTCCTAAAATATTAAATCTAAAAATATGATAGATTGGAGCACTTCTAGGTGGTTAAAAATCCTATTGCTTTGTACCTTTGATCATTTGGCCTCTAGACAAAACTATTCAACATTGAACCAATCCCTTTTGTAAACTCAAAAATCTCTTCTCCATGAATTAAATTTTGAAATCTAATAAAATATTTTCCATTATTTTAATCAAGAGTGTTCATAAGAGATTCATCTCACCTGGGATGTAATTAAGCATAAAGCCAGCCTTTATGGGAAACTAGTAACACCATATTAAAATAAACCCTTTCTTATTCTCATAAGATAAAGGATGAATCTTTAAAAAAATAAATAAATTTTCCTAAACTAATTTTGGTTTTAAAAGACCCTTATACTATATCACATTCATCCTTCAAGGTTATATGATGTTCTCTCAATTGTATTTGATTACATAAATAATATTTTTTATAATCCATTTCTACATTTAAATACCTTTGTAGAATAACATTTTCTGCTTTTGTGGTAATATGACATTTTCCTTATTGTATTTTTTTATAAAGATGATAATTTAAAAAAAATTTCATTTTTTTAAATATTATTCTAGAATGACGCCTGTGTCTTTTAAGATAGTATGTTATTTGGTTTATTATATTTAACTACAAAAATGAAAAAAAATTTAAAACCCTATTTTTAGGCTGTTTTATTGATAATGCTTTATACACTCACTATACCTCTATTTGCAAAATAAAGGATTTTATTATTAATGAAAGTTGGAATTTTGATTTACATATCAATTTGGTGCCTGATTTTAATATTAAAGTAATTCTCAATATTTCTATTTATTTGGATAATGAGGATTGCATTTTGTTTAATGGTTTTAATGATGGTAAATTTGCTACTAAGCAAGTTTGGAATGCTATTAGACAAGTGCTCCCTAAAGACTCTTATTATTCTACTTTCTGGCATGCTAGCATTCCTACCTTATACTCTTTTCTTCTTTGGATGATTTTACACAATTACTTTCCTTTGGATTCTATTCTCGTCAGAAAAGGCTTTTATATTGTTTCCAAATGTAAACAGTGTTATCATATCGAGAATATTAATCATGTGTTCATTCAGGGACTGATTGTTATGAAAGTGTGGCTTCACTTTGACAACATGTTATATGTGCTTACTACTACTTGGTATAATTCTATTGCCAATCTTCTCAGGATTGGTTCATCCCTGATAAAGGTCATATTAGGAATACTCTTCATGTTATTATTTGTTGGTTTTTAGGGAGTAGTTTGAATGATTCTAAGCATAAGGAAATTAAAATGAATGCTTTAAGTGTCATATCTAAAGTTAAGAATAAAATTCATTTGTTATTTGTTGCTAATTTAATTAAGTTTGATTCTTTTAAAGGTTTTTTTTCATGTGGCTTGTGACTTTGGTTTGGTTTCTAGTCCTCATCTTATCATGTGTAAAGATAGGATTATTTTTTGGAAGACTCCTGTTGAGGGCTATTCCAAACTTAATACTGATGGCTCATGAAATAAATTCAATGCAGGTTGTTGTGGCACTATTTGGGATTCTAATTATTTTGTGATTGTTGCCTTTGTAGGTCCCTCTAAGGCTAATATTACTACTTAAGCTAAAATTGAGAGTCTTCATTATGGCATTCTATTATGTATTTCCTTAGGCATCACTAATATTTGGATTGAGGTGGATGCCATACTCTTAATTCATTACCTTGAGGGTAATATCTTTTCTAATCATTCTAACTTTTATATGTTAAGAGATATTTAGCATTGGCTTTTCTTCATTACTTATTCTATTTCTTATATTTTGCGAGAAAGGTAATGCTGTTGCTGATGCATTGGCAAAAATGGGTTGTAACTTGTTTGCTTTCATGGAATTTTTTGAGCATTCTCTTCTTAAAGAGATAAAAGGATTGGCTAGATTAGATCGTGTTGGCCTCCCTTATATTCATTATAACTAAATGTGTTTTGATTTGGCTGATCAATTTTTTTAATATTCTTTAATACTTTTTTACCATAATTGGTCTATTTTGGTATGTTCTTAGCAATGATTGGAGATTTATTTATGCTGGTCACTACCCTATGTGCTGCTTGTTTACTCCCTAAGGTCAATATATTTGGCTTTTCTCACATTGCTCAATTTTTGCATCTCAGCTAGGATGGATTATCGGTGATCTTTAGGTGGTTATCCTATTTTTTCTTAGAGCTATTTTCTTCTATTCATATAAAGTATGTGTCATTGGATCCCTTTCTCTTGAGAGTCTATTGGGGTTCTTGAGTTATTATTAATGGTTGCAACTACTGTCAAATTTAATCAAGTGCTTTTCCTACTATTACTTTTTTCTATGCAGGGTCATTGTGAACCTGGTTGGATGTGGGAGTAGATTTGAGTAGCACTTAGGTGGTATTCATGGTAGCTTTTCATATACTAGACACCTAAGCTCTTATGGGCTCTTTCAATATTATTTATTTTATTATATGATAGTTTTTTGGAGAATTTTTAATATTTGGCTTTCCTTGTTTCTAGGTGGGTGGCCTAGAATTAATTGAGCTACTGTTGGTATTATGGTTGATCCCATCTTTTGCTAGTATGTTGCTTCTAATTCTAACATTATTTGCATGTTTTGGGTGTGCAAATATATGGTTGGGATGATAATGGAATGGAATTTGGGTTCTACTAATGAAATCAAGACATTTATTACATTCTTGAGATCTTCATATTTTTTATTGCATAATTTGGTTTTCTTCCTTTTGATGTTGTATTGATCCTATTTTGCAAGTTAATGTTATTGAGCATTATAGCTATTGTGTTGACTTCCAATGGATTGAGAGTGGTTTGAATAATTACTTAATTATTATTGTTAAGTATTTCAATATTATTAGGATCTTTGTTTGGTGGAATTGGAATCCGTGGCTGTTTGTCTCTCAATTTGTTATTCGTTGCTTATTGTGAAGGGTTGCTTCTCGTCTTTTCATGGTGATTCTTTTGAGCAGTTTTTGTATCCTATGTGGTTACTTTCAATCGATTTATTTGGGGTTTATATTGGTGTTGCTTTTGCTTGGATTATAGTTATGGATTCTTATACTGAATTACTGCTTTTTCTATATTATGGTTATTATTGGGACTGTTGGAATGAGATCTTTAGGATGACTATTAACATGTGCTTATATAGTGTCACTGAAGGGGCATCCTATACATTTATTTTGTATATGTTTAATTGGATTCACATGTTGGTTTTTTGTGCTTGTTTTGTCTTTACAGTCATTATCTTTTGCAGGTTTGTTGGACTGATGTTTTTGTGGGTAAGGTGACTAATTTTTGTAGGAAGCACATGTTGATTGCAGTCTACTTTATGGCCTTTCTTTTTTGGGTGCTATCTTTTTATATCTCTAAATTATTATTAGGTTTTTTTTTTTATTCCGTAGTATAGGGGTCCTTCGGCTCTTAGGTTTTCCTTTGACTTTTTTTATAGCTCTTTTGAGTAGTAGAGAGCTGAAGGTCCCCTTCAAAGACCTTGTAACCTTTTTTTTTTTAATTTATGTGTAGGCCCCACTATGGGTTTCTCCCAAAAACAAAGAACATAAGTTCCTTCTTTTTAGATAGTATTACATTCTTAATGCCATATTTGATTACAAAAAATTAGAGAACAAAAAGCTTCACGAGAAATATTTTATTTCCAAGAGGAACCCCTACATTATTAACTTATTATTTCACAATGTTCAAGTAGACATTAAATCTTCAAAAATAACTTTGTTCAATATTTTGATATCTTCATGTGAATATTAACTTATCCTTTTATGCTATTTCAATATTGTTAGGCAAAGATAGGATACCCTTTATAAATAGAATTGAATTGGACTAGTTTTGGATAAATATCCATCTCAAGTTTTCTTCCAACTTAAATCTATCTGAAAGAGATAATTTCTTTGTTATAAATATTTCTTTATTAAGTTTGGCAATTTTAAATCATTTCTTATTAGGTATTTATTAATTAAAATCCTTTAGATTCTTTTGATCAATGCCAACATATGTGATATGAAAATATGGATTTGGTTACTCCAAAGACTCAAAAATCTTTTGAAATGCCGACGGATTATACGACATCTACTTCGATAATGAACATTTTTGTTAGCCAATTCAGAAATTCGAATGCAATCCCTGGACTTTGTCGCATTGTGATAAATGAGAATTCTCAGAATTTGGTTAACAACATTTTACATTCAGTTCTGGAAACAAAGAGAGTCTTGGAGGTAGGAAAGGTTTTTGAGGAAATGCCTAAAAGCAATGTAGACTTGGGGAAGGTGAATCCATGGAGTAAAAAATAATACATAAAATTGAATTTTAATGAAAAGGATGTGGTTTTATCCGAAGATGGGAAGGCAGTGAGACTATTTTAGGAAATGGAGGAGTTGAACTCTAAAAAACTATCAAAGTCATTGGTAATTAACGTTTTTGGAAGAGATTTACCATCCCACATGGTGGCTTGACAATGGAATCAATTTGGTCAATTCCATTTTACTACATTGGGTAGAGGATCGTTCTTATGCTCATTCTCATCAGAAAAGATGACAGAAACAGCTCATTCAGGAGGTCCTTGATCGTTAACGGACATATAGTAGGAATGGAGAAGTGGACACCAAAATTTTCTATGGATTCTAATAAGGTTCTTTCTTCTCCAATTTGGATTAGAATGCCCCATTTACCTTTGCAATGTTGGGATTAGAAAAATGTAGCCTGTATAGCTTCAAGGATTGGAAAACCACTTATGCTTGATGGTAATATGTTTCACTGGGGAAGAAGAGAGTTTTCCAGAGTTTGTGTAAGGATAAGTCTTGACCAACCTCTCCCATTTGGTGTTTTGGTGGACAACATATTTGGAAGGGATTTTCAAATGGTGTAATATGAGAAGGTTTCAAATTTCTACTTTGGTTGTGGGAAGATTGGACATATGGAGAATGAATGTGAGCTAAATGATAATAATCAGAAAGTTACAAAGATTTTTGATGACAGTATTAGGAGGAATGATATGGGAAAAACTCAAGAAGTTGTTAAAGAACCTAATTATGGTCCATGGATTATGGTCAATAATAAGAAGAGTAGAAATTTCAAGATGGGGAACAAAAAATCAATTTAAATATTGCTATATATGTTAAGAAATTTGGTCTTCCTGTAAGGATTGAACAAGAAGATCATGGTGTTATGGAAGATGGCTTTGAAAAAGCTCTAAAGAGGAGATCCCAAGGACTATAGGTGAGGTGGCTGATAAACTAGAAGAGGGATCGGTTAATATGGAAAGAGATATATCAATTATGGATAAATTGGAACAAGGCATTGTTCAAGAGGATCAAAATAACTTGGATAACAATAGCAATATATGCTCTGGTTAGGTTGTCTTACATAGTAATTCAATTATCAATTATGGGAAGGGTTGCTTACGAACTCAGGTAAATCCTTTAGGATTATTTGCGAACTCAAGTACTCCTTATCAAGTTCAGAATATTTCAGATACAAAAGAGGTAGAAAAGCTGGGTCAAAATGCTTTGATCAGAAAAGCTGGTGCAGCAGAAAGTATTTCAACAGTGGATACTCTTGCAGGTTTTGACTAATGTAATATGTTTAAACTATTGGAAGCAATAGAGGCTGAAGATTCATCATTAGAAAAAGTAGCCCTGGATACTCATGTTGAACCAGAAGTGGAAGAAGGAGAAATCTGTAATACTGAAAAAACTTATAGGGTTGAGAAGATGATTCCTGTGACCAAGGAAGTTTTCAATGAAGATAAATATATAGATTGCCGTAATTCCAGTTTAAGTAATGTTATTCCTGTTTCTCAGAAATCAAAACTGTTGAAAGAACTCAAGCATTTGGGGCCCTTCAGCACTTCTTCCAGATCTTAAAAAATAGATGGTAATACTAAAGGTAAAAATGGGGGTCCTTTCCCCCCTTTATCCAAATGACTTAATTAGCATTCTGGAATTGTAGGGGGAGCAAATAAGAGGGAAGCCTCCCATTACTTAAAGGAATTTGTTAAGGAGTGGAATGTTTTCTTTGTTGGAGTGGTTGAAACAAAAATCTCTTCCATAGAGAGAGTTGAAGTAAATAAGTTGATGGGTGAGGAATAGGACTTTTTTATGTTTCCTTCAGAAGGTGCTTATGGAGGAATTATTATTCTGTTGAAAACAAATATGGTTAAGTTTTCTTTACTTTATGCTTACAACCAATGTGTAATTGGGGAGGTAAGCATCCAGAACAAAGGCAAGTGGATTGTGTCTACAGTATATGGAAACAAAAATCATGTTCTAAGAAGGATATTATGGGAGGAATTGGAGAAGAACTATGATAAAGAGATTCCTTTGATAGTAGGAGAAGATTTTAGTTGTGTTCTTTCACAAGATGAAAAGAGGGGTGGAAAGAAGTTTTCATTTTCTCAAGGGTCACAAGATATGTCATCTTTCATGAATAGGAATGATTTTCATAATGTTGGAACGGTGGGTCCAAAGTTCACATGGTGCAACAATAAAAATGGAAGTGCTCGGATTCTTGAAAGGCTAGATAGGTGTCTCCTAAATGCTAAAGCTTTTCACGAAATTCAAAATGCCATGGTTAGGGATTTAACCAGGATTGCATCAGATCATTGTCCCATAATTCTCAATATCTTCTATGATAAAGTTCATCATAATGGTCATCTTAAGTTTGAAGATGTTTGGACATCTTTTCCGGCGTCCAAAGTTGTTGTTCTTAATGTTTGGAATAAACAAGTTTCTGGAGATGCAATGGAAGTCATTAATGTTAAATGTAAGAGAGCTTTGAGAGCTCTTCATTATTGGAGCAAGACAAAATTGAAGAAATTCCAACATAATAAAGATAATTTAAAAAAGGAAATCGAAGAATTACAGTTGGAAGAATCCGAAGGGACTAGTCTTTCAAAGGAGAAGTTGCTGCTGTTAAGATCCAAAATTCATGATTACAATGTAAATTTGGCTTGTCTGAGTACATGGTGGAGACAAAGATCCAAATTGAAGTGGATTAAGGATAATGATACGAATATCGAATTTTTCTAATCGTTTGCTAATGGAAGAAAAATTGGGAATTCAATTTTTCAGTTGAAGGATGTAGAAGGGAATTTGACAAAAAAGCAGAACGAAATTGAAGATATATTATTGAATTTCTTCAGTTAGAAATGGAGAAGTAGGAGTTGTAATTTAAATGATTGGCCTCCTGTTTTGAAGGCTCTATCTGAACAAGATTGCAAAATTCTTAATGAGGAGTTCTCTTTTGCTGAATTAGAAGAGGTGATTAAAAATAGTGGTTCAAATATTTCTCCTGGGCTAGACGGCATCACATACTCATTCATCAAAAGCTATTGGTACATAACCGGTAATGATGTTTTGAAAGCTGTTCTGCATTTTTTGGTAACAGGAATGCTTTGTTCCAAATTGAAGGAGTCATTGGTTGTTCTGATTCCTAAAGTACTTAATCCATTTACTCCATATAAATTCCGCCCCATCATCTTGTATAATACTTTATATAAAATTATTGCCAAAAAATTATTAAACAGATTATTAAAGGTGGTTGGGAATCTTATTATAGAAGAACAAGCTGCTTTCTTGAAAGGTAGATCCCTTTCGAATCATATTCTTTTAGCTCATGAATTATTGAATAAACTTAGGTATTCAAAATCAAAGGAAGGATGGATGGCTATCAAGCTTGATAAGGAACAAGCCTATGATAGTATGGCTTGGCAAACTTTGAGGATGGTTTTGGAAAGTATGGGATTTCCTAGTAGATTTTCTAATCTATTAATGCAATGTGTGGAACTACCTGAATTTTTTATCATGATTAATGGTTTCTAAGGGGATCCAAGCAAGTAGTGGATTTAGACAAGGTTGTCCACTTTCTCCCTACTTGTTTATCCTTTGTGCTTAAATTTTGTCAAATGAATTTCGGCATAAAGGAAGGAAGCTGGGCTTAAAATTTTCTAGAAAATGCCCCGAGAATTTCACATCTCTTGTATGTAGATGACATTCTATTATTTTCACAAGCTTCATTGAGTAGTGTGAAGAAATTCAAAAGAATTATCTCAAATTTTTGCTTCAGAACAGGGCAATTTGTTAATAAACATAAATCAATTATTTTGTTTGGAAATTCTATTAACAGGGAAAGGAGAAGTGCTGTTTCAAAACTTTGGGAATTCATAACAGTGAACGAATTTACTTACCTTGGCATCACAATGGCATTGAGGAGAATGGTTGTTTCAAATTACAACTACATTCTTGAGAAGGCAGCTTCAAGACTAAATGTTTGGGGAAATAAGTTAATCTCTTTAGCGGGAAGAATTATCTTAGTTAAATCGATATTGGATGCATTACCGATTTTTGTGACTACTCATGCTTGGATTCCAGCTAGTATTCTTAAAAATGTGGATAAAATGGCTAGAAATTTTATTTGGGATAAACAAGGAGGAGCCATGGTTTACATTACTTGTCTTGGGGAAAAATTGTAAAAGCTGGAAGGTAGGTGGACAAGGGATTCACTCGGTGGAACTTATGGCAGGGCCTCTTAGAGCAAAATTTTTATGGAGTTTTTTAAAGAATGATGAAACTTTGCTTAATAAAGCTTTATTGTAAAAATATGGTCCTAAATTCTGGGAGGACAATAACAAATGCAACAAATCCAACACTTGGAAGATCATTGCTAATGGAGTTCAAACGCTTCTCCTGATCATTAAATGGAAGATTGCTAATGGTAATTCTATAGACATTTTTAATGATGTATGGATTCTAGATAGATGTCTACAAAAATGGCCTACTTTTATTGGTATTGGTGACTTTGAATTCCCGTCTCTTGATAAATTTATTGAAGAAGGTTTTTGGAAGGTTGATCTTCTTAAAGCATTCTTTGGAGAAGCTCTAGTGGATCTTATTTTGCAAATTGAAATTCTACCCAGTCTTTTCGAAGATACACTAGAATTAAAATATAAATTCTCTGGTAAAAGCCTATCGTCTATGGCTTCTTGTTCTTATGGAACGGAAATTGCTTCTGTTGATTATGGTAAATGGCTTAAAAAACTTCAACTTAACTCAAGAGTTGAATGTTTTTGGTGGAGGCTCTTTAACGAAGCAATTCCAACTAGTGGTTTCCTAATGTACCGAAGAATGCTGAATCACTGTTTATGTCCTAGAGGCTGTAATGATACGGAAAATTCTGAACATGTTATGGTCCATTGCTTGAAGCTGCATCAAACTATTGAGGTTCTTAAAAATGGGGATTTTCGGTGCATGTTTTCTCAACATCTTCTGAATGTAAAGAGGAACTGGAACGGCTAACTACGGAAAATAAATTCATTGCTAAAATTTATTATTCTTTAGTTTGTTTTTCTTGGAAAAGTAGAAACTTGATTAAACATGGTATGCAAGAATTGAATCCATCCTTTATAGCCTGTAATGCCATCAGTTATGCTTCTAATTCTAATACCAATCTATTCTTGGATCACTGGGGTACCAACCAGCTGGATAGGCTATTTTCTCATTGGCACCATCCACCCCCGGAATGGATTAAGGTGAACCTTGATACTACATTAACTAGTTCAAATAATGGTGGAGTGGGTGGAGTGTTTAGAGATTCAAAAGGAAGATTTCTACTTGCATTTGGAACCAGTTGCTTTCATTGGGATTCTGGTCAATTGGAGTTGATTGCTTTTCAGTCTTTGAAGAGAATCATCTTTGACTGGATGATGGATGCTAAAGGAATTATTATTGAAGGTGATAACTTCAAGATCATCAAACATTTGCAAAAAGCTGTGAAGAAGGATAACCGAAATGTACATAATGAAGAAATTGAAGATATCTCATTCTTGGATGGTTTTGTTAACATTCTTTTCCATCATGTTGATAGAATTGGTAATAAGTTAGCTCATTTGCGTGCTAACATAGCTTTAAGTGGTGATTTTCTTTGGGAAGATCTAAGCAATAATAAGGTTCCTCCTTTATTTAGTTTTTTATTAAAGGAGGATTGTGATAGTATTTCTATCACCTAGTTTTTTGTAATAGTTTTCATTTTAATTAAATTCATTTTGCATTTCATTAAAAAAAAACATATGTGATTTACTTTTCAAGTTTATCTAACTTATTTGGGGACCATTTATTGACCTCCTTTTTTATCTGAGATTAGAACCCTACATCAAATCCTTAATCTTGGTTTTTAGTTTATTGGACTCCACTTGAAAGGTTCAATCTAGTTACCCACTATACATTACCATGGTGATTCAATCATCAAACCCTAAAAGTACCTTTAATGGTCACTTAATCAGTTATTCAATTATTGATATTCCCATAATGGTTGTCAATGATATAAGTATTTAAATCCTAAGTTCTTCAGTCAATTATAAACTTTAATCTTAAATCAAATCTAAATCCTAATGAAGCATAAACTATGAACTCTAAAATCTAATCTTCAAACTCAAAGCCTAAAGCCTTCAGACTTTTCCCTATTTTAGGAGAATTTTTAATTGATTCAAAGCCCTAAGTAAAAGATCCAGAATTGTGTTTGATCATTTTCATGTTGATTAGTCATATCCCTAGAGTCTACCTAACTATTTTTGAGTTCTTAATGCCCTTCTTACTCTGAAACTCAAAGCATTACTCAAGCATGAAATACTTCACATGCCCTTGGATATAACATCTTATTAGAATTCACCTTGGAAGCTTCTTTAAACTCATTGAACATATTCAAAGTCACCTTTACATTTATTTAAACTCATTTGAATCCATGGTTAACCATGTTTGACTTAGTTTGACTTAGTTTGACCTTTAGAATCCTTTAAACATAAGCCCTTGATATGCATGTATCATATTGAATTGCCTAATCTAAGACATGTATTCCCATCCTAGGTATTAAAAATCATTCATAATCATGCATAGATCATATTAAACTCTTGAATGGGCTAAGCTGGCCACCATTAGTCACTTTTACCATTAAAGGATTCCTTTAACCATAAACCCTAAATCATACATAGAAGACTACCTAAAGCCCTCCAAAGACTTCATATATTTCAAAACAAAAACTATACCTAACTAAACCCAATTGATTCCTTAGTATATCATGGTTTACCAAGAAGCCATTAAATTTAAATTCCTTAAATTAAACTTTTGAATAAACCCTTCATGGCTTAATTATGCCATGACCCAAGACCACTTCCAATAATTTTTAAATGCCATTTGGAATAAATTTAACCTAAAACCCAACCTTGGTAAAGCTTAGTTGACAAAGTTAACCTATGATGTCTAAATCAACCCTTAAGCCATCAAACAAGCACTTCATAATTGTAGACCATGCCATGAACAAAAAGCTCATCCAAAAAATTCAAAATATTAAATGGAATTAGTTGGACCCAACCAAAATCCCTGGTAAACTATGCTTGAACATGACAACCTTTGTTGACGAAATCAAACATAAAAACTTCTACACATAAAGTCATTGATCTAGAATACACTATAGAACCCAAATAAATTAGGAAAATCTATTGGGTTAGTAAGGATTAGCACTTAGACCGACTTGGGCTAAATAATTGGGCTAATCCAAGTAACTAGGAGACGCCTCATATGAGCCATCTCAAAGCCTCTATTAATTTGGCCAAAGCTAATACTTATATTAGGTAACCACTGACCCTTCAATTCTTCCATGGTCAACCCAACCATTCCCTAACCTAGGTCAGCCAATTGGTTTGATCGAAATCCATAAATTCCCTAAATTAGTTATCCATGTTCACACCTTGACTAGCCTAGAGTAATCAAACTATGGCATAACACTTCAGTACCATTTAGACACTTAGATCAACAGACTCAAGCCACCCGATGGTCAAAGGTGGCCAAAAACTTTAAGAACAATGAACCAATGGGCTTGGTTTAGTGATAACTAGTTGGATACCAACAAATATGGTCTCATCTCTTCTAGAATCAATCTTAAATCCCCTTGGGCCATCCCTAAAAATTCCACTTTAGTCTGTAGCAGGTTGCCTAATTACTAACTTAATTCAATCAATTTTATCCAATAAATACTCATAAAAATTACAATAAATTGTTCCTAATTTAAATTCCTATTGACTCGCTAAATCTATTGCATTAATCGTCGTACTTCATAATCAGTCCTGTAGTAGTTTCTAACTAGTTTGACCAGCTCTAGGGATGCCAAACTAATGGAAATCTAAATATAAATCCAACGCTTCTCCTCCTCTATCAATAGAAGTCAAGCTACTCTCATGGTGGAGACAAACTTATCTCAAAGAAATTTAAGCTAAATTAACTTTTCTATGGGGTAAGAACTCAACCTGATCACTCAATTCATAAGTGTTGCTCAAGTTTGAACCAAATGTTTAGTCTAATGAGATATCATAAATTGAATGAATATTCAAACTCATATGAAAAAATGGGAATTAATTTCATCAAATATTGTGAACTATAGCTCTCATATCAAGCTAATCTTCCACATATCTTATATTGGCAGCGGGAGGTTGAAAATTAAATGAGAGCCATTATTTCAATACACAATGTTGATTTTATCAAACTAGATTTTGTGCTTTGATCTTATAACTTTGACAATCATTGCCACAAATTTTATGTGACCATGTTTTAAAGCATGTCATTATCAGCATCTAACTATAAACTTTTTTAAATAAAATTAAAAGAAATCATCTCTTCTAAAAAATTAATAACTCCTCGCACACTTAACCTAATTCCATGTTCTTAAGCTTAATGTATTGGTCTTGATAAGTACCTTAAAAGTTGTAGGGTCTTGACACCCAATATCTTATAGATTAAATGTAATTTCATAAATACTCTATGGTACGTATGAAATTACTAATAAAATAAATTCATCTTGGACACAAGTTTAAATGGAACTATATTGGGGATGTCTAAGACTTATTTAAATATTTCCAAGCACATTTGAATCTCTTAAGGGCTTTAGTTGGGAATTTAATCTATGTGGTCATGATTTGACTTTTAAATTGAAATTTCTCTAAACATAAATTCATAAGGAATTAGGGATTGATTATTTATGTTTTTCTAATATAATGTATGTGTCAGTTAGTCACTTTTTTTAGCCAGATACAATTCTCTATAGCCAAAAATATAATTTCCATGTGTATTGATGTATATAAATTTGTGATTGATTTCAAAAACCAGGGTGACTTTAAATTTCAATTTATGTGCAGTTCATTTGATATGTCAATTAGTGATCCCTAATCCTCATGGCATAATTGACCTTCCTCTTCCTTTTGGAAAATTTTTGCTCTAGCGGTTAGGGTTTCTAGTGTTGAGCTTGCATCTTCCCTGCAAACTGTTACTTCAAATCAATTGGTTTTGCTTGTATTTATTTTATTTCCATTCTATCAACCTTGTTTTTTTTGTGCTCTTTATGGACGTCATGGGTTCCATCATCATCCTCTCTAAATCCCTGGGGTACTCCTCTGTCTACGTTGGATGCTTCTAAGGTTGGATTCTTTGATGGGAATGTTATCATTTCTTCCCCTATATCATGTTCCTTTTCTAATGTAGTTTTGGGTGCCTCTTCATTGAAAGAATCTTCTTTTTTTTTTTAAGTTATTATTAAAGGTTTTTTAGCTTTATTAATTTTATATGATGATATTGTGAAATTAGCTTCTACATTACAGTTTACCTTGATTAGGAAGTTCTCAATTTGGAGACCTAATCTCAATGCCATATTATTTTGATTTTAAAATTTAAAGCTCTCTAGTGTTTTTTTTGATTGATTTGTTGGATCCTATACATATTGTCATTATGTTATATAATTACTTATATTACATTGGTGTGTTTGCTATGAGGGCTTACTATATAAACAACCATAAAATGGGTTTGTTAAAAAGGACTCCCTATTTTGATATCAAGGAAGAATCCCCAATAGGTTTTATTTGAATTTTGTTTCCTAATCTTTGCATACATTCTTCAATCCTCATGTTTTTCATGCTTTGGGTTCCATTTTTATAGTCCTGTACGATTGGATCAAGCTACTGCATGTCAATCAAGACCTTCTATGGCTCGGATATTGGTGGAAATGGATATCACCAAGAAACAGCCAATAGATATTTGGCTTGGTTCCCAAAACTTTGGGTATTTACATAAAGTGGAATTTGAAAATGTTCCAAATTTTTTCTCTCAACCCAATTTTTATGGACATTCAATTAATGAATGCTTCATGGTCCATCCTCAGTTTAAAAGAAGCAATAAAAGTTTTAAATCTACTATGGAATTGAATTTTGATAAGCCTGCTGATAAGGGAACTAAAATTTTGAATCATGAGGATTCTCATAATGTGGACATTTTGGAACCTAAGACTTTTGATGATGACAAAGAGAATATTTCTTTTGAGAAACCTATTATGGAATCAAAGAACATTAATGAGGTTAATAAGAAAAGCAAGACTAGTAAGAATCTGGTAAGTTGGACCCCGAGGGTCTCTCGTGCTTCAAATGTTTCTTTTTTTTTGTTAATGTTTAAAGAGACTGTGTGGAATATTAGGGGTGTGGATGCTTCTTTGTCTAAGGATTGGGTGAGGAATTTATGCAGGGTCCATAATATCAATTTGCTTGTTTTACTTGAGCCTTTAATGTCGTCCACAATGCTTGATTTTATTTGTATTAACCTAGGTTTTGATAAGGCTTTTGATAGATGTTCTAATAAATTTTTTATTTTTTGGAAGCACTTCATCTGTTTAGATATTATTTTGGATCCTCCTTAAATTGTGCATACTAATGTTAGTTTCTTCAGTTTACTTACTATGTATCTTTTGTCTATGCATCCTGTTCGTGATTTCAAAGGAGGTCCCTTTGGAATAAACATTCAGCTTTTTCTTCTACCTTCAAAGCTCCTTGGATGGTGGGTGGTGATTTTTATATTATTACCAATGCTTTTGAATTAATTAGAGGTAACCCCTCTAATTTTAAAGGTATGGATGATTTTAATGACATGACCATGAGTTGCAATTTACATGATATAGTTTTTTGGGAATGTTTTTTACTTGGAACAAGGTACCATGTGGCAAAGACTCAATCGTTTTATTTTTAATGACACTTGGATTGCTTCTTATTAGATGTCTCATGTTGAAATTAAACCAGAACTCTTTCACCATTCTCCTATATCATTAAGCATTTCATTGAATAATAGAAATAGTTATCAACTTTTTAGATTTCAAAATATGAAGCTTCTTGATAATTCTTTTTTTAAGGTTTTGCAAGGTAACTAGAATGCTCCCCTTTTTTCTTCATATAATGTTGGGGGTAAACAAGATTATGGTTCAAACACAAGAAACTTAATCAAAAGTTGAATTGGTGGAAAAAAATGGATCTTAAAGAATATCTTCAAAAATCATTTTGCAAGCTAAGACTAATGTTGATGTTGCAGATAAAATTTATTTACATGATTCTTCTTTTGTGAATTTATTAACTCTCAATGAAGCTAAGACCGTTTTGTTTAAACTGTAGGAAAAAGTAGAGTCCTTTTGGAAACAATGTCCACCTCTAAATTTCTGGTGGAGGGAGATATGAATAATAAATTTTCCATGATATTATTGTCAACCATAAAAGGGGGGTTAGTCAAATTCATAATATCACTATGCCTGATAGTTCTTCTATGTCGTTTCATTCCTCTGCGTTATGTGGAGGATTGTTAAACGGGTTCTTTGAATTTTGTTAATCATACTTTCTCCATTTTTTATGTTTTTTTTATTTTGACCATCTCATTCTCTTTTTATTTTTAGCTTTTGTTTGATGGGGACTCAATCGACATGAAAGTATTTGACTTCTAGTATGCCAGTTAATCCATCGAAAGTTTCTCTTGCCCTATTCAAGAAGTGGTTATGGGTATATAAATCATCTATTTTGTAGTCTAAGTTGGATTTGGTTTATATGACCTTCAAGCGACTCTTGGCTCTAGTTTTAGATAAATCTATCATTTCTAAAGTTTCTTCACCTTTCGAGTTTGCAATGGTTGGAGAGTTCATGCCATGTCAACCTAATCTTTATGTTATTTAGAAATTTTTTTGTTAACCTAAAATTATATGGTAGCTTTGTCGTTGGCCTTTTGGATCCAAGGCATATCTCCTTTCAACTTTCTAATGATTTTGATTATAATCGAATATTTCCTGTCGACCTTATTACAATCAAATGTGCCAAAATTATTTAGTGAAATGGACTCCTTCATTTGATTTTAAGGAAGAGTCACCTATAGCCCCCGCATGGGTGCTTTTTACAAACTTGCAATTGCATTTGTTTAACATCCAAATTTTCCTTACCTTAAGAAAATTTTTTGGTAGATCTCTTCAAATTTATTAGGATACAACTTCTATTTCAAGGCCATCTATTGCACATATTCTAGTTGAAATGGATGTCTCCAAGAAGCATCCCAAAGATGTTTGGTTGGGGCCTAAGCATTTTGGTTATCTCCAAAAAATTGAATTTGAAAACTTTCTAATATTTTGTAATCATTGTAGATTTCATGGTCATAGTAATATGGAATTTTTTCATTAGCATCCCAACCTTTCTGTTCAAAATGTGTCTACTAAAGAGGCTAAAGGGAAATGGAAAGAGTATTCTCCTATTCCTTTATTAGAGGATAACATGGAACTAGATTGACATTTGCCATTTGAATGTAATACTGGGAATTAGATTAGAGATATGGGTGGAATGGTTCATCAAGCTGAAGAAGTTCCAAACTCAACTAGTTTAAGTTAACAATGTCAGGAAACTTTTGATCCTATCAATATTGAGGAGCAAATTGATCTTATGGTTGCTGAGGACACCAACACTTTGACTTGTTTGTAATTATCATGCTCTACTAACAAGAATCTATTAGAATTTGATTTAGTTTTGAAAAATAATGGTAATGTTAATAATGTTAGCACTAATGCTATTTCTAATTGAAAGGAAATTGGGGAGCAAAACTTAGAAGAAGGAGAACTTGCTCATGAGGATAATGAGAAAGACACATTAAATAATGCTACTAATTTGGGAAAGTTCTATAAAAACTCTCAAACTCTACCTCAAATTAATGTTTCTAATATTTCTTTTAATGATAATGGACACTTAGATAATGTTACTAAGGTGTGGATGATGAGGATAGTGGCTATACTCCTTTGCAGTCTAGAAAGAATAAGAAAAATAAAAATATTCAAGTTCAATTCCTGAGAAGCACACGATCTCAAACTTCTCATCTTCACTCTAAATGTTTAAGTCTTTTTTTTGGAATGTTAGGGCTATTGGTTGTCCTTCTATTAGAATTAGAGTTAAAAATTTATGTCATATTCATAATATGTATTTGCTTATTTTGATTGAGCCTCTTATATCCCAAGTTAAGTTAGATAATACTCGTAGAATTCTAGATTTTAATCATGCTATGGATAATATTTCTAACAATATCTAGATTTTTTGACAGGATCTTATAGTTATTAATATTATTGGTGGTTTTAGTCAAGTGATTCAATGTATTATTGATTTTAAGCATTATAAATGCTTTGCTTTCTTTGCTTTTCCAGCCTCTTCTAGTATTATAAAAAAAGACTTTGTGGGATCAGATTTTTCAATTTCATAGTGTTGTAAATTATCCATTGTTGGTGGGCGTCAACTTTAATACTATTTCAAACCCTACTAAAAGGCTTGGGGGGTTTAACTGGGTTTCTCAATCTATGGAGGATTTTAATAACATGAAATTAGATTATAACCTCAATGATATTGGTTATATGGGTAACACTTTCACTTGGAATTGTGGTAATCTCTGGCAGTGTTTAGATCGTGAGCTCTTTAGTGACAATTGGATTAATTCTTTTATTTACAGTCATGTTAAACACCTTAGTAAAACTCTTTCTAATTATTACCCTATGCTTATTACCATTAATTTTTGACATGAATTATCTTTTTCTAACTTTAATTTTTAAAACTTGTGGCTTCTTGATAATTCTTTCATTAATATGATCCAGGAAAATTGGAAAGCTTCGTCGTAGCCGAATAGTTCTATTTTTGGTATGGATAGATTATGGCTTAAGTTGACAAGTATATTTGCATATTTTAGTTCTCTTTTACTATTCATATAAAAATTAAGCATAGTTCAAACTATGCAAGTCATACATTAGCTCGACGTAAGACCCTATCAAAAGTAAGTCATGCAATAAAATACTACTTCTAGCTTAAGGCAAGCTAGAGTTAGTTGTCCTTAATAACAATCTTATTCTATGCTAAGTTGTGTGGCTTGGATGCTTCCTATTAAGGTTTAGAGTCATATTTTCTAGAATTAAAATATTTCTAGGCCAAAGAGTTTTATTTTAAGCTTATGTGTTGATAAAATTTGAAATCTTTATATATTTTTTAATTTACTATTTTAAACCTTTTATTTTTCAAACTTTTTTCATTTTAAAGAACATGTTAATAAAAAAACACTGAGTTTAATAAGTTCATTAATCAATATATCTTATGCCTTAGAAGAATGTAAATGTTCTACCTTAAGTGGGAATAGAGCAATTGCATAAGGATATAGGTTTATGGCTAATGATTATGGTGATGAATCAAATCAAGATGTGGTATGTCAGCTTTCCTATGATGAATTTTATAATATTTTAGAAAACTTAATGATTTGCTTAGGAAATTAAAAAAGATGCATGCTTGTCTCAATACTAATTTTAGTACATTACAAAATTAACATGCTAGTTTGGTAAGTGCGCATTTTGTTGCAACTTATGAATCAAGATTGAGAATATGATTTTCGATGATAACAAAATATTTGTTTTATGATAATTTTATTCTTCTTCTAACATATATTGGATATTTTTGTTAGTTTTCGTGTGTACTAATATTTCAAGGAAATCATATACTACTCCAAATTGTTGAAGACTTCAAGATAGGATAGAATATGATTAAATGTAATAGAGTTTGTATATCTTTATTTGTATTTCTTGAGTCTGAGCAAATTTAATTGTAATTGGGTAACTATGCACACACACAGGGGGAGAGTGATAATTATTTCAAAATTGATCGTAATGTACAATATCTAATCGTATTATATTATTTGAAATAATTCCTCCAGAATGCAGTTAATTAAATCATTGCTTAAATTTTTTTAACTGTTTGTACTATATAATATTACATCATAAATATAATAAATATAGTACAAATTTTTTTTTATACCATATCATACCAAATGAACTCATCCATTTTTTCATGATTCATACATTACGATGCCAGGTCGTACAACTGACAAGATCATACCAAATAAATTCATTCAATATTAAACTATGCATTTAGTATAATGTCAAGTATATAGATGACTAATAGAGTATAAAATTAAGTTCGTACAAGATCAAACTAAATGAGCACATTTGTTTTTTCAACTATTTGCACAATATGATTTTCATTTGTACAAACGAGCAATAGTATACAAAACTAAGTTCATCTTTGTTCATGCCAAAAGAAGCCCTATTTTTTGAAGTGTTCGTATCATTATCTACCATTGTACGATACAATTGTAAGTTGGTTTACTTAATTTTTTTGGTTTTAGAAAGGATTTTCATGTTCTTTATAAAAGGTGTCCAAAAAATTGTCACATTATCCTTTTCTTCAAATTTCTCTTGAGAGTAACTTTTTGAAAGTGTGTTTGGGAGGGAGTCTTTGAGTGAAGAGTGAGAGATCAGGAGAAAGGGAGTTGTGAGGGATTCATAAGGTTACCCAAAGTGAGGATCTCTTTGTCTTATTCAAGTTCCAACCCAACATCTTTTGAGGCTCTCGAGAGAAGATCTTAAAGACTGGATCAAGATTCTCTACCTTCACTAGGAGAGTGAAAAAGGATGTGTTAGTTCTATGCCTTAACCAAGAGGTGTGAAAAAAGATGTGTCAGTTCTATTCCTTTACCATGAGGGTGGAAAAGGACGTGTAGGTACTCCTCTTTCACCAGGTGGGTGAAAAAGGATAAGAAGGTATGATGCCATCACTTGGAGAGTATAAAAGGTGATGCTTCTCTACTATACCAGGCTGGGGGAAGAGAATTTGTAAGGGCTTTTGCACCTTGCTGTAGTGTCAAAAGGAGTCACATATATTTAGTGCAACAACCAGAGAAGGAGTCTCCAACGAGTTGATGTAGGTGTAGTTGTACTAAACCACTATAAAATTTGGTGCTCTTCTATTACCTTTAATTTTTCTTGCATTTTTATTTTACTACATTTATAATTTTATGGTTGAAAAATCATTTGTGGCAATTATTTCCTTAAAAAACTATATGCTTCAGGATTAGTGATTCAACTTTCTTTAAATATCTTAAAGAGTTTTTTCAAATATATAAGAAAATTTTGATAACTAATCTAGGTTAGCCAAAATCTATTTAATACATTTTGCAGTTTCTTAGAAAAAAGTATTTGAATCTACAAAAAAGGAATGAAAATTTGAGGAATGATCATGCAAATATATATAGCAATCACATGGCTTTATTAGATGAATTTGATGATTTAAATAAGAAGCATAAATTATTGAAGACATCCTATAGGGAGCATGAAAATGATTGTATAGTTTTTATGAGTGAATCTGATCAAAGGGAACATTATTTGAAGATTGAAAATTTTATTTTGGAAAATATAAACTCATATGTTCAAATAAAATTGAAAGCTTTTAAGGAAGATAAGTCAGCTTCCACACTTGAATAATTTTATATTGCTAACCAAAAGCATACAACTTCAAAACCTAGGAAAAGATATTATAATAAATATAGATCAATAAATCATTTTCCTAGTGTTAAATGTCATGTAGTATGTTAGGGTATATTTTCCACACTTGCACTATTTATACTAAGATACATTTAGTTTGGAGACCTAAGATGCATCAATCACAATATACCAAACATGCATCTGGATTATCAATATTAACAAGTGAACAAAAATTTATTTTGGTTCATAAGTCTAATGTTTGATAATTTTATAGAAATGCTCCAATACAAGGCCTCGTGAGAGCATTTGGTACTTGGACAGCGGATGTTGAAAATATATGAATGGAGATATAAATAAATTTATAATAATGGAGGTTAAGACTTAATGCAAAGTGACACTTGGAGATAACACCACTGGGAGAGTGTTAGGTTCAAGTATGATTGATGACATGAAGAATTGTTTTATTGAAAATATCTTATAGGTAGAAAGCTTAAGTCATAATTTGTTAAGTATTATTCAGCTTTGTGATAAAGGCATTAATATAAATTTTTTTCGTACAAGCTGCATTATATTCCAAAATGGAGTTGATGTGTTGCATGTTGATAGGGTAAATAAAGTTTACATACTGAATTTAAATTGTTTTAAATCTTTTAAAGTTTTTTTTTTAAAGTATTACTAATGAATCTTGGTTATGGCATACAAGACTATCATAGAAGCATGAAAAATTTTAGGAAGATTATCCAATTGGTAAGAGGCATGCCTAAATTAAACTTCACTAAATATCACATGTGTGATGCGTGTCAATTAGGGAAACAAGTCAAGTCCTCCTTTCATTCAATTAAAGAAATTAGAACTAGCAAACCCTTAAAAGTCCTTCACATGATTCTTTTTGGACCTATTAGCACTTTAAGTTTAGGAGGCAAAGTTTTTGGGCATATAATTATTTGATTATTATTCAAGGTTTCCTTGGATTAGTTTTTTTAACACAGAAGAGTGAATAATTTGATGAGTTTAAAAATTTTTCCACTTGGGTTAAGAGGAAGCTAGGTAATAAAATTCATGCAATTCATAGTGACCACAGTGGAGTATTTGAAAATTAAAAATTTGAAGTTTTCTATAAAGAGCAAGGGATATATCAAAAAATTTTAGCTCATAGGATCTCTCAATAGAATGGGGTTATTGAAAAAAAATAGAAATTTGGTAGAAGTCACTACAGCATGTTGGTTGAATATTCAATTCCTAAATACTTTGGAGCTGAAGCTGTTAATATAACATGTTTTATTCTAAATAGAATAGATCTTTTTTTTGAAGAAAATGCAACCAAGTGCATTTAAATATTATTAAGGACTAAAAGCAAAAACTAAAGGTAACCATTAGATTCCTCCTTTAACAAAGAGATAAAGGAAGGAGGAACCTTTTTGAGAACTAAATCATCCCAATTAAAAGAACTAACAATAGCACAGTTAGCACAAAGATTTGCTAACTTATTACACTTCCTTTCTATACAATTAAAAAAAAAATGTTTCTATAGTCTTTGAATATACCTCTCAAATCATCATTCTTGTGAATAACACCATCTTGTAAGTCCTTGATGGCATTTGCATTATCTCCTTCAATAATGATGCCATCATAATTCATCATACCTTCTTTAAAAACATCTTGGACGGATTGAATAGCCAGCATTTCAATCCGTGAAATGTTTCAATGTGTAATGGAGTATCCAAATGCTAACAAGAAGCTTCCTTTGGAATCTCTACATACTCCTCCAATACCTATTTAATAAGATTGAAATGAAGAAGCATCCACATTAACCTTGATCCAACCGGGTGGAGGGGGATGTCAATGTACATCCAAAAGCTTAACAAGCTGATTGACACCCCATTTATCCGAGATAGCTACTACATTTGAGATAGACATTGAAGCCATAGAAATGGATTCCAATACAATGAATAAGGAGCCCGCCTCTTTTCCTGTATGAACAAGATTGTTCCTAGCTTTCCAAGTGAAGTAAACAACATTGCAATATAAATTGATCAACCAACTATTTTGATCAGAAATCCATAAAATACAGTATGAGAAAGAGCTGCAGGTTTGAATACCAAATCCCCCATCGATTTAGATGCTGGAATACGTCACCCAGTTTTTTTGCATTTGACTGCAATGTGTTCAATGTTTTCAACAATATTGCAGCCTCCATGACACTCAAATTGTATTTGTAGTTTTCTATAACATAAAAACTCGAAAGTCAAGATTGATTTGTTAAAAATTCTCCACCAAAAAACTTCAACTCTAGGTGACAGCTTCACCTTCTTAATCCAATCCCAAGACTTTTCATGCTGAAAATCTTGGATTGAAGCTTCGTAAGCCAATGCAAATATTGACTTCGCTTATCTTCTATATACAAGTTTCAATCTATCTTTAGAAAATCCAGCCGTTAAATTGCTTTGCAGAATCAAATTAATAAGATCTGGTCCAAATGCTTTGTTCAGCTCTTCTTCATCCCATCTTTTGTCAGCAACAAATTTATCAACCAAGGCTCCATCTAGATATCGGGGATTAAGATAAGTAGGCCATTTATTCAATTTTTTATCCAGAATCCAGATGTCATTAAGTATGTTAATGGAACTTCCATTTACAACATCCCATCTAATAATTGGCCTTAAAGACTCTCCTCCATTTTTTATAATAGCCCAAGCTGTAGATCCTCTTCTTTTTGAAAACTGGTTTTCAAAATAGGATCCATATTTGGGAAATAATGCTTTATACAACAAGGATTCCTCCTCTTGAATATATCTCCAAGCATTTTTTGCTCTCAACGGCCCAACCTTGTCATGGCAAGAATGAAGTCCTCTTCCTCCCCATTTGGTCGGAGAGCACAAAATTTTCTAATTAACAAAATGCATACCATGATTTTCGTAAGATTTATTCCAAATAAAGCTTCTACACAACTTGTCCATCTCCTCAAATGTGCCTTTTGGGATTAAGGAATGAGTGCTATGAAAAATAGTGTATGACAACAACACTGTTTTTACTAGATTAAATTTTCCGGCCAATGAGATGAATTTGCTTCCCCAAATATTAATCATTTTCATTGCTTTCACAATAAGGACTTGGAAGTCTTGAGCAACTAATCTTCTCAATGAAATTTTAGTTCCAAGATAATGAAATTCTTTAACACTAAGAATATGCATAATCTTCTTGATTTTCATCTTCATCCTTCTATTAACAGAATTTCCAAAAAGGATACAAGATTTATTTGCATTGACTTTTTGCCCAGTCCAACCACAAAAGTAATTTATAATACATTTGATATTTTTGACATCCTTCACATTTGCTTTTGAGAATAATAATATATCATCCGCATATAACAAATGTTATATCCTAGGTCCATTTGGAGAAATGCTAATGCCATAATTATAACCTCTTTGTTTAAGAGAATTAGTCAACAATTGTGCACAAAGAATGAACATGTCGGGGGACAAGGGGTACCCTTGCCAAAATCCACACTTGGCCTCAAAACAATTTGATAAGTTTCTATTAATTAATACATAAAATTTAGCATTTGAAACGCACTCCATGATTAAGGAAGAAATAGAAGAAGGAAACCCGAAATACCTCAAAGCTTTTTCCAATGTTGGATTGCCCATGGAGTCATAGGATTGTTCCAAATCCAGCTTGAAAGAGACCATCCCGCTAGAGTTCTTAGAAAACCTGAATTTGTGGAAGATCTCATGTGCAACCATAATATGATCTGACATAGCTCTTCCCTTCAATAATGTAGCTTGTTCATAAGAAATAACTTTGTGAATAACAGAAGAAATTATGTTTAATAGAACTTTGGCAGCCACTTTGTATATAACATTTCATAAACTAATTGGCTTGAAGTTGGATGGGTAGATAGGATTGGAAAATTTAGGGATCAAGATAATAAGAGTTGCTTTCCAACTGGAATTTATCTTTCCACTAAGAAAAAATTGATTAAAAGCTCTCCAAACATTTTCTTTTATAATTTCCCAATAGCTCTTCATGAATGAGTACGTGACTCCATCATTCCCTGGGGCAGTAAAATTCCCTGTGCTCTTGATAACCAATTCAACTACTTCTATAGAGAAACCTCTATTTAAGGTGAAAAGATCCTCCTCCTCCAGATGATAGAAGAACTTTGGCCATTCTTCCAAATTCCACTCCCTGAACTCCCATTTTTTTTTTTTTTTAAGAATTAGAAAAAAATGTCTCCAATCAAGTGATGTTCTTCTATCTCCAATCCATCTTCAGATTTAATTTTATTTATGAAATTTGCATTTTTTCTTGCACTTGCAAAAGCATGAAAAAAATTAGAGTTTGTATCACCTTTCGTAGCCCATTTCACCTTTGCACGTCGCCTCCACCACGTGTTAAGACGAGCCAATTTTGAATGGAGTTCCCCAACCTTCATTTTAAGCATCAAGAACTCATCATCCAAAAGCCCTTCCTTGCTTTCTTTCTCTTGAAGCTCCACAATCTCTTTGTTAAGACATTCTTTTTCCTGAGTTAAAGCCTTGTGTTTGTCTTTGCTCCAATAGTAAAGAGCCTTCAAAGATCTCTTCAATTTAAAGTTGAGAATATGGCCGGATTCCCCCTTTGTTCTTTTACTCCAAGCTTTTTTAACCATAGATAATGATGCTGGATTTGAAACCCAAACATGTTCACACTTAATAGCTTTAATAAGGATAGCATTGAAATTCTGAAATTTTAAAATTATAGGACAATGGTCTGTGGCAATTCTAGCAAGGTGGTTTAGTACTAGACGACTAGGAGAACTTAAAGCAACTAAATTTAAGTAGCACTTATCCAGTCTTTCAAGTATTCTATTAGCTCCAATTTTATTGTTTCACTATGTGTATTTGGTTCAAATGCTCCTCACCTCATGAAGGTCATTAGAAACCAGAAAAGACTCCATCTCTTTGGCACTTAAGGAGTAAACAAATCTTTTCCCTCCTCTTTTTTCATCTTTATTAAGAATATAATTGAAAACACCTGCAATGATCAATGCTTTGTCATTAGTAGTGTACAACTGCAATTTCTCCCATAGAAATCTTCTTTTGTATGCATCTATGCTACCATAGATAGTAGCAATTCTCCAACTACCCTTGTTTTTGATATCTACCTCCCTAATAATGAATTTGTTTGAAGACTCCAAAATAGTGAAAGAAGCCGCATCAGACTTCCAAATAATCAGGATACCACCAGATAGCCCAACCGATGGAACATGAAAAAAATTACATTCAGTTCCAATTAACAAATCCACATCTCTTCTACTAAACAAAGAGACTTTAGTTTCCAACAACCCCATAAAAAAAAACTCCATTTTCTTTTACATCCTCCTTCAAATAAAGGGAAGCTCTCCTTTTCTAGCTCCCCTGTAATTCCAGAAGCCAATGGATGATATTTAATGCAAAAGAAGGGGAGGATCCCCCACTTTTTCTTTTTGAATTCCATCCAATCTTCTACTCCTTAGGTTCAATTAAATTGGACCTAAGCTTTTAATTTTCTTAGAACCTTTCTTTCTAGAAATTAGATCTTTATCCTTCTCAATTTTGTCTTCATTGCCTCATCCCTCCGAGAAATCACTATGATTCACAGGATTGTTGTTACCATTGCCATTTAATGCATTTTCAATAACAGGTGCCACAATTTCACCTTATTCAATCACATTATTTAACATATTGAAATTTTCGCTATCAATAGGTATAGTTTGGATAAAATCTATCATACCTGAGTAATCGTTTTCTTCTCCCTATTGTGAAATAGAAACGGACGCCTCTCCAGATCTATCCACCCTTTCTTCCATTGGATCTAAAGCATCATTCAATTCCTGAGTTTGCCTTCCAGGTTCTTCAACTATAGCTTTCTCCACTTTTTTATACATCATATTTCTCTTCAGACTCCTGTTAACATATTCTATTTGCAAACCTAAATTGTTCTAAGAACTGAATTTAGGAATAGAACCTTGCTTCTTAAACTTATTTCTTCTGATGTTTAAATGAATCCAAGCTCCGTAGCCATCCTCATCTGAATTTGTTCCTTGGATCTTGCCTTCTTTCTGATTTGGATCCATATTATCAATCACACTTACATTCTGGATAGTATAATTTTCATTCACCACTTTCTCTGGACATTGATCTTTTAAATGTCCAGTTTTACTACAGTAAAAACAAAAGTTTGGGATCTTCTCATACTCAATCCTTTGATAGATTTCCCTGAAGATCCTTCAACCCAAACCCCCAAAGGGAGTTTTGAATCTAGGTTTATGCTGACACAAACCCTGGTGAATACCCTTCTGTTCCATTGGAATGAATTTCCATCTATCATGTATGGCTTCCCGATCATGGATGCAATTCTACACATGTTGATCTCATCCCAGCATTGAAGAGGAAGGTTTAGCATTATAATCCAAATCGCAGACGTGAGGTCTTTTAAGGAACCTGGGGAAAGGGATGGTGACCATTTGTCCATGCCTATTATGTTATTTCTAACATAATAAGGCCCACTGGATAACACTGAGTCCAACGCCTCTTTCTCATCAAATGAACATAATGTCCATCCCAAACCAAGAATTGTTAAGCTGAATTCTCCAAACTGAGCCCACTGCCTTCTCAGCTCTGAGCAAATTAATTGGAAAGGAACATTAAGACCAAATACCTTGATAACAAGTGAATTTTGAAGCTTCACTGAATTCTCCCGTTCATTAGCCAAATGAATTTTCACTACCATGTCTTCCCGTGTAAACTCTTTCCCATAGTCCAGGTTAGTGACATTAATATTGTTCTTCTTGGTCCAAGCATTTGGAGCCCAATTCTTAGAGGTTTTTGAAGCATCAACCTTCTGAACAAAAGACTTTGTACAAACAGCCAGTTCTGCATTTTCACAAACACAAACTTCTTCTAGAGCAATATTTTTCCTTGCTTCCTGATTGATACAATCCTTAATTTTAAAATTCTCATCAAGAATAATCTTATGGCCTTTGACCTTATCTTCCATAGCCAACCTGGAATGACTTGGACATTTCTTCGAATTGAGTGTCAATGCCTCCCCATTAGCACCTTTCACCATTAAAATTGATTCAACTAGAGAATCAATTTTTTTGAAGTGCATCGAATTATCTGAAATGATGTTTTTCCCTTTCCCAATTACCTCCATTAGTTTCTTCTAGTTCAAAAAGCCACCTTCATTGATAATCAATGGCTTCCCAATAAAACTGTCCTTACCGTCCAGCTTGTTAGAAACTGCGTCGTCACGAAACGCAGGTGGAGAAGAAGACAGGATATGACGTGAAGAGATGAATGGAGTCAAAATTACACGTTGACTCCCAGGATGCCCACAAGCCGTGGAAGGCGGCCGTCGAAAGTCCGCCGCCATGAAGAGCACGAACTAGAATTTGAAAATAGAACAAACTTTCTCTCACTAGAGTCAGAGTTTCTCTCACTAGAATTTGAAAACCTAATAAAGCCTTAATAAATTATAATAAAATGCTAGTAAATGGTAATTAATTGATCTAAGTTGAATAAGATGCCCTATAAACTTCTTAAGGGTAACACCACCAACCTCTCACATCTACATGTATTTTGATGTAAAGTGTTCATTCATAATACTGGTAAAACTCTTTTAAAAAAATTTGATCCTAAATTTGATGAGAGAATTTTTCTAAGATATTCAAGCATTGACAAATCCTATAGAATTTTTAATGAAAGAACTTTGGTAGTAGAGAAGACCACTTATGTATTTTTTCATGAATCTGATATTTTTGGAGGTTTAGGTGGATGAAGAAGATATTGAAGAACATATACAAGGAATTGAATATGTAAATCTTGGACAAAGGGTTGGAATAGAAAATAATTTGCTGGAAAATGAAAATATCCTAAAATTCATCCTAAAGAACTGCTTTAGGAGACCTGAAAGAAGGTGTTAGGACTAGGTATAGACTTAACAAAGAAGTGAACCACACAACTTTCATTTTAATGATTAAACCTATTAATTTAAAACATGCTCTTTCTGTTGAATTTTGGATTCTAGCTAAGCAAGAAGAGTTGAATTAATTTAATAGAAATGATGTTTGGGAGTTAACAGAAAGACTTAAATTTAAAGTGTTTTTGGAACTAAGTTGATTTTCTTAAATAAGATGAATGATTAAGGTGTAGTGGTTAGAAATAAGGCAAGATTGGTGGCCAAAGGGTACAGTAAAATATAATGAATTGATTTTGAGGAGATTTTTACTCCTTTAAGCAAACTTGAAGTAATAAGGATGCTTCTAGCATTTGCTTATTTTAAAGCTTTTCAATTATATCAAATGAATATTAAAAGTGCATTTCTTAATGAAGTGATAAAAGAGACTATTTATTTTGAGAAACCTTTAATTTTAAAATTCATATTTTCCTAATTATGTGTTTAAATTGAAGAAGGCACTGCATAGACTAAAATAGATACCTAGGGCATGGCATGAAAGGCTAAGCATTTTTTTAACTAGAAAGATCTTTTGTTAAAGGAAGTATGGACACCACTCTCTTCATAAAAAAAGTAGGAGATGACATTATCATTATTCAAATTTATGTTGATGATATATTATTTATATCCAATAATAAAAATCTTTGTGATAACTTTTTAAATACAAAGAGTAAGGAATTTAAAATTAGTTTGATGGGAGACTTGAGTTATTTTGTTAGTTTTAATATAAAGAAGAAAGAGGATGACAAATTTCTTAGTAAGTCAAAATATATTAAAGACATCCTTAAGATATTTGAATTGGATAAAGCTAAAAAAATAAATACACTAATGAGTTCGTCAGTTCACTTAGATAAAGACTCTAAAGGAAAATCTATTGATAAAAAAAATTAGAGGGATGATTGGATCATTAATTTATTTAACTGCTAGCATACCAGATATCATGTTTAGTGTTTGTCTTTATGCTAGATTTCAAGCTATTCCAAAAGAATCCCATCTAACTGTTGTTAAAAGAATTCTTAGATTTCTTTTAAGAACTAAAAAATTAGGGATTTGGTATCCTAGGCATAGCACTTCTTTTAAAATTATTGGATATTCTAATTCACATTTTACAAGATATAGGGATGATTAAAAAAGGTACTTCTCAAACTTGCAGGATATAGGGTCTAGTAGAAAATAAAATTTAGTAGCTCTTTTTACTACTTAAGAAGAATATATAGCCTTAGGAAGCTGTTTGTCACAGGTTCTTTAGTTAAAATAATAACTTATGGATTTTGGTTTTTCAATTAGTACTATTCTAATTTTCTATGATAATATACGTATCATTTTTATTTTAAAGAATCCAATCCAAGACTTTAGTACTAAGCATATAGACATAAGACATCAATTCCTTAGGAACCATATCACAAAAGAGAAATTGAGCTACATCATGTAGCTACTAAAAGTCCACTTGCAGGTATTTTCACAAAATAATTTATATCTTAAACATTCAACAACTTAAGAATTAGATTGGGTGTTATTAATATTCATGCTTGAAATTGTAATTTTGCAACTTGCATTTGTGGTGTATTTCTTTTGTGTTTATGATTGTGTTTTGATCTTTGTTTGTGGTTTATTTTATTTGATTTTTCTCTATTATGGGTTTGATTTTTCATTTTTATTATTTCTGTTTTTGTATTTCATGGATTTGTTTGATTTATTTTTAGAAATGTTTTTTGGTAATCATATATTACAAACACATCATCATCTATACGATTATTTAATTATTCATCTATACGAACATGGTAGGTATTCCAAGAATAATTACTTCTTGAACATCGTTAGTATGCATACTTGTTTGTCTACATGATCTAGTTGTTAATTTGCATGCGAACAAATTCAATTGGCATGTTTGATCATTATTAATCGATCGTACTGGATGAACACTTATTTATCTGTATGATCAGGTTTGGTAAAAGGTCATACAAAATGACTCATTTAAAAGGCAACTTTATGAAAATTTATTTTATTGTAATAACTATTCTTGATAGTTTATGTTCATCTATTCAAAGTCATAATTCATACATACGAACTCAATTTTGAACTATACGAAATTGTTCAATTTCTATAAATTTGAAGCCTTCCTTTGAATTTCTTCATAATCTATTCCACATTCAATCGTTTTCAATCATTGTGTTTAATCCTTCCCAAATGGCAAGCGGTAGCAGATGAGTTTGACAAACTAAGGGAAGTTCATCTTGTATTGAATGAGATGACAATTTTCTTTCAAGAGAAAATAAACAAGCCTATGATAGATTTGTTCAAGAAAAGATTACTCCTTCCCGTCCTTTTATTCAAGAAGACATTAATATCATAATCATGCCCATATTTGACTCCATATAATTTTCATTCATTCTCACATTGATTTATGTGTTTCACTCTAACACCTTTTATTATTTTCTTACAAATCTAAGAATGAGAGAAAATCATACTATAAAGTCCTCTTATGTCTTCCATCAAAGAGTTGAAATCACTAAGGATGATTTGGGTACATTTTTTCTTCTTATAACTAAAGGAGTTAGAGCAATTTCTAGAAGTGATTTTAATTGGACTACTATTAATCAAATTCTTAGGGGAACACATTCAATCAAACACTTACCCTTTGTTCAGACTTTGAATCAAAATGCCAGAATTGTCCAACATATCTTAGAACCTCTATTATTCCTAAAGCTGGTGATTGAATTTATATCACTCGTTTGCTTTCTATTATTACATATTTTATAATGTCAAATAGTCCAATTATTGAAGCCTAGTTGATTCTTGACTACATCAATAATCTTACTAACATTAGGCTCCCTGCCACTAGGAGGAAGAATGTGGATTTAGGACACTTGATTGCATACATTTTTTAGAAGAAATACAATCTTATTCATCCAGATCCCCCAAATAATCTACATGTCTATTGTATTAATGCTTCATTTCATATTCTTTACCATCGGGATTAAGGGTGTGAGGGAGATAAATTTGATGAAGAAGGAGAACTTGCTCCAACACCTACACCTGCTCCTACTCCTAGACAAAAGCATCATTTCTATCAAAAAATAATGTAGAGATTTGATCATTTAGATTCAAATTTTGATCAACGATTGGATCATATTGAGACTCGCTTCAACCAGCAGGATTTTAGATACAATGAAGATATGAGTTGGGAGATAAGATAGGTTGATTCAATTAATACTCAATTAGTTACCATCAATAGCAACTTTACCCAGTTCAGTACTCAATAGCCTTCTCCAACTCATGATCCTAGTGCAATTAGTTTGGTTGTTAAATTTGTTTTTTAGATGATTTCATTTTGATTGTAAGTTTTATGATGTTCAAATTAGATGTTTTTGTTTTGAATTTATTTTTTTTTCTTTATGTTTGAGTTTGAGCATGTGTTACTTTATTATAAAAAATATTAAAAAAAATAGGAGTTTGGTTGTTGTTGATTTTTGTTCCGCCTCAAATTATGTAACCTAAAATGATGATTTAAAGGATGAAAAATTTAAATTATTTGAATTATAATGTTATTTTCTTTTTTTTACTCAAAATTTAAATCAATTTATAATTAGATTTATATGAGGAGATCATCTTCATGTTCCAATAGACATTTATCTTATAGTTTTAACTGTTGCAAAAATTATAACATTTTCCTTTTATTTTCTAATTCAATGTGTTAATTTTATTATTATCAATTGGATTTTATTTTGTGATTTAATTTTCCTTATACGAGAAAAATATTTTCCTTTTATTTAGAAGGTAATCACACAAGATAAGACTTCCTAATTTAAGTTTTAAAAAGAATAAAATATCAAAAGATTCACAAAGTGTGCCAAATTTAAACAAAGACACAAAATGAGCCCAACCATAAAAGATGCATAAAGCATGCCATATTTAAAAGGAAGGAAAAAATGAGCCCAATCAAGAAAAAATGTGCAATGTTTACCATTCTAATTGATAAATAGGCACAAAATGAGCCCACACTGCATTTTGTTTTTTATTCTATATCTATAATTCTTAGAAAAATCCATGCATTACTAATAACTTCAACTACTAAATTTGAAACTATTTTATATTTGTGTAATTATTTTTACACAAATTATTCTATACGATTGTTCTTCTTTATAGAATAAATTTTGAACCTCAACGTTTATTCTTATCTTATTTATTCTTTAATTTAAATATGAGTTTGAAAAGTTTTTTTTTGTATAAGGAATTTAATGTTGTTCTTGAAAATTTTAAAAATAAATTTCCTTATTAACTTCTAGATTTGTCCATAATATCTTACATATTAAGTTTTTTTCCTTTATTTTCCTACTCTTTTATTGATGTCTAAAGGGGGAGGTAGTTTGTGGTAGTTTAAGGTCTTTTTGTAGCATGTGTTTGTGTTTTGGAGCGTGTTATGGTTCTTGGTTCATGTGTTTGTGTTTTGGTGTTTGTATTTATGTTTCGGTGGATATTTTGGCTCTTAGTTCTTGTTTTTGTATTTTGGTGGTTCGTGTTTGTGTTTTAATGTTTTTTTTTTTTTTTTTTTTTTTTTTTTTTTTTTTTTTTTTTTTTTTTTTTTTTTTTTTTGTATTTGTTTTAGTGTTGTGCATTTGATGTGTTTTATAAGAATCAAATTCAAAAAGAGGGAGGAAAAAATTCTTTTTCCCATGATTTTTATTTTTCATTCATTGAGGGGAAGCTTAGGATATAAGAACTTTTATTTGTAATTCAAACAATAAATATTTTTTCCATCATAAAAAGTGGAGATTATTGCAACTTAAGAATCAAGGTTGAGACTGTGATTTTTTATGATAGAAAAATATTATTTTTTTGATACTTTTATTATTTCTTCAAGCTTATATTAGATATTTTTGTTTATTCCTGTGTGTATTAATATTTCAGACAAATTATATTCTTCTCTAGATTATTGAAGACTTCAAGATATGGTAGAATAGGATTTCATGTAATAGAGTTTGTATATCTTCATTTTGATTTCTTGAGTTTTAGTAAGTGTGAATGTAATTAAATAACTATGTGCGCACACATAGGGAAAGAGTCATAAATTTATTAAAACTAATCATACAATATGATATCCGATCAACTGTATGATTTGATATAGTTCCTTCGAAATGCAGTTAATCAAATAATGGCTTCAATTTTTTAAATTATTTATATTGTATGATATCAAGTCATACAACTAACTGATAGAGTAAAGATTTGGTTCGTACCAGATCTTACCAAACAAACTCATTTATTTTTGAATAGTTTGTATAGTACGATGTCAGGTCATATAGATGTTGATAGAGATTGAAATTTGTTTCATACCAGATCATACCAAACTAACTCATTTGCTTTTGAATTATTTCTATCATACATTTTATGTCATATAAATGACTGACATAGTACAAAATTAGGTTTATATATGATAGTACCAAATAAACACATTTATTTTTAATTTTTTTATACAGTATGATCTTTATTCGTATAGATGATGTACATTGTATGAAAATACGTTTGTCCCAGTTCGTACCAATAGAAGCCTTGATTTTCTTGAACTATTCATATTGTATGATCTATAATCGTCCAGTACAATCGTTAGTCAGTTCACTTAATTTTTTTTTTAGTTTTTGGATGGTTTTTAATGTGTTTTCTATATATAGAGTCCTAAAAATAATCTCATGAGCCTTTGCTTTGAATTTCTCTTGAGAGTAACTTTTTTAGAGTGTTTTTGGGAGAGATTTGGTGAGTAAAGGGTGAGAGATCAAGAGAAAGGTAGTTGTGAGAGATTCAGTCGGTTACCCAAAGTGAGGATCTCTTTATCTTCTTTGAGTTTCTACCCAACATCTTTGGAGGCTCTTGAGAGAAAATCTTTAAGTCTAGATCATGGTTCTCTGCTTTCACCTTAAGGGTGAAAAAGAACGTGATGGTTCTCTACCTTCATCAGGAGAGTTAAAAAGGAAGTGATAGTTTTCTGCTTTCACTAGGAGGGTGAAAAATGATGTGTAGGTACTCTACCTTTATGGTGAGCATGAAAAAGGAAGAGAAGGTATGCTACCATCACTTGGAGAGTGTAAAACTAGACAGTTCTCTAACTCACAGGGTTGGAAAAAGAGAGTTTATAAAGGCTTCTCGACCATGCTGTAGGGGAAAAAGGAGAGTCAGTTGTGTTTAGTGCAATACCGGGAGAAGAAGGCTTCAAGGGGTGGATGTAGGCCTACTTGGATCAAACCATTATAAATACTGGTGTTCTTCTATTACCTTTAATTTTTCCAACATTTTTATTTTACTTCATTTATAATTTTTTTGTTGAAAAATCATGTGGTAATCATTTCCTTAAATAACTGTATGTTTCAGAATTATTGATTTAACTTTTTTTCAAAGATCTTAAATAGTATTTCAAAATATCTAAGAATATATTTATAACCAATTCAGCCCCACCACCACCACCCCCGCCTCTTTATTATCCTTGTGATAGTTCTATAAGGTCAAACGACTAACAAAAACTCTCATATTTTACATTAAATTGTAATCAAATTATATTACTAGATGAATTTGGTTCATTTAATATGAAGCAAGATAAATTAATTATTGCATATGAATCATTGAAGAAAAGGCATGTCAAATTAGATAATGCATTTAAGGAGTTAAATAATTACATGTGAGTTAGATAGTGGTAAGCATGAATTGAATATAGAGGTATCTATTATAGAAAGTGTAATTCAAATTCTGCAAGAAAAAATTAATGGACTCCAAAATAATAAGCCACCACCTACCTTAGCACAATCTCATAACCCATCACCATAGCTTGTATCATTTAAACCTAGGAAATGAAACCACAACCCATAAAGACTAGTGAATCCATTTTTGGGTGTTAGGTGTTGCTCCTGTAGCATGCTAAGTTACATAGCTCGCACTTGCATAATCCACCATATGATATATCTAATGTGCAGGCCAAAATTTCATTCAATATTGCATGATATTGATTTATCTCATTCTTTCAAGCTTAAGTTGGAACCCAAACTCACTTAGGCCCCCTAATCTAACCTTTAAGGGGTTCTCTCACAAAATAGCTACGGAAGAAGCTCATTACATTGGAGGTTAGGTCAGGACGTAAGGTGACACTAGGAGACAACACAATTAGCAAAGTGATGGGCTTAAGTATAATCAGTAATGCTAAAAACTTTATTATTGAGAAAATTTTAATAGTTGATGTTTTAAAGCATAATTTACTTGGCATAAGTCAACTGTTTGATAAACATTTTGAGATCAAATTTTTTAGACACATAATTAATTTAAATGGAAAACTTGTGATAGAAGAAAAATGAATAAATAATATTTAAATGCTAGACTTAAATTACACTTACTATTCTAACTCTTTAGGTTTGAGAACTATAATTGATGAATCTTGGTTATGGCATATGAGATTATTTCATATAAGCATGACGATTAGAAATAATACCCACAAAGACCTAGTTAGAGGCATACCTAAGATAGACTTTACTAAGGGCCACCTATATGATGCTTACAAACTACGAAACTAAGTTAAGTTTCATTTCATTCAATCAAAGACAACAACACCTCTATTCCACTAGAAATCCTTTATATGGACTTATTTGGACCAGTCAGTATAGCTAGCCTCGTGAAGGTTTGTGAGCGTTATTAAACCTTTATGAACTAGCCTAAGGCTAACCAATAGGGGGTAAATAAGTTATTAAAAATTTTCTTAAGTGATACAAGGAAGTCTTTTTGTAATCTTTTTGAATATTTTAAAAACAAATAATTCATGCAAAAGCAGCTCTAATTTCGCAATAACATAAAAAAAAAAAGAATTTTTAACCATGAAACAAATCAAAAAATAATGAGTAAATTAAATATGAAATAGTAAATAGATAGAACACAAAGATTTATAGTGGTTCAATCAACTTGACATATGTCAACTCCCTAAGAAGCATCCTCATTCGCTCAAAATCGTTTCCCAGAGCTCCTTCGACCTCCAAGACTCTCCCTTCGAGCTCCCAAATCGATCCCTTCATCCGTTCGAGCAAGCGCCCGTGAAAGCTTTCGGCGTCCCACTCGAAGTCACACCTCCGGCCGTCCTCCGGTCCCGACATCTGAAGGAGATCAGTTCGCCATCATCCCTTGAAGCTTCCTGATAGAGAAGCTTATTCGTTGAGACCTTCTCTGCGGTAATCCCTTCATCCTGAGCTCCCTAGCTAGGTAGTCCGGTCAAGTGTGAAGGAAACCTTCACCCCAATGGATCTCCACCATTGGATTGAAGGTTTCCACTGTCCTGATCCTCCCCGTGAAATTTCATTGGAGTTCGTCGGCAGAATAGCCCGGATCACGCCGGAGAAGCTTTGCGGTCTCGGATACGTGCGGGAGGTTGAAGACGATATCTCAGCCGTTGATTCCGATCAATGGCTCGGATTAAATCTCGCAGTATCGTAGCGCGTTTGATCCCAGCCGTCCGATCCGCCATCCGACGGCTTCGGTTAATCCGATCGTTAATGGTTAGCGCCAATGATTGCTCAGCCAATCAGCGCGCGGCGCATGTAAAGGGAGCGCTGACTGTGTAATGGCCGAATTAATAATTCCAGAAATTCAAGGGAACTTCAAAAATTCATAACTCCCTACACACTTGTCCAAATTAGGTGTTCTTAGGCTCATTGGAAAGGTCTCAGGGAGATCTACAAAAGACTTATGGTCCCAAGCCCTGGTTAGGTCAGTGTTAGGCTTAATTTTAATTTGAGCATTTTATTAATTTCTTTAATTACTCTTTGAATACATGTCCACTAGGCCTGGAATTTTGAGAGATTGAAATTGAACATATTTTTGACATGTCCAAATTTTATCTCCCTATTTTAAGATGTTCAAGGGCATTTTCCCCAAATTGTAAGTTTAAGGGTCATGGTTTGACCCTTAAATTTAAAATGGGGTGTAGACCTATCCAATGGGATTTAGGGTGTGATTCTTTGTGTGCTGATGATGTGTAGGATAAGGAATGTAGAGCCACTGATTTTGCCCCAATCCAAGCTTAGGATAGACCCCTATAGTGATCTGAAGGTGACTTAGAGCTCACCTTGGGTGGTTTAGTTAACAACCTCATAGTACTCCATTTGACCTCAAATTTGGTGGGTTTAGTCCTTAGGGTCAGGTGATCCTATGGTCTAAATTTCATCAAATTTTGAGTTCATTTGGTTCCCTAAGTAGGAGCCTAAAAATACTTTTTAGAAATGGCTTATTAACCCTAATCAATTAAAAATTAACTGTCCTTAACTTATAAAATCCATTAAAATGTTTATAATTGTTCCTAATTAATCCTCTAATCAATAAGAATTGAAACTCTCTTGAATTGATTTCTAGATTTGTCTTAGTTTAGTCCATAGGTAAAATCAAAGTTTAACCAGCTTTATTAATCCCAAAAACATTAAAAATCCCAAAAGGGCTTTAAACGCTTGTTGATCTATCCTTAGGTTATTTATGACATTCGAAATTGATCCCAAAGAGTTTAAGACTCATTTGGGTTCAAATCCTTAAGCAGCCCCTTAGTTGTAATAATTTGGTAATCCCTACGAATATGTATAACTTCTAAAAATCATAACTTTTCATAAAAAACTCCAAATTTAGTGTACCACCTGTCTAACAACTCATAATTAGGTCTAGTTTTTTTAAAAATTTGAAACTCTTAAGATTAACTCTAGTTTTGAAAATTAAATTTTGACCCTTTAGTTAGCATATCCGGATAATCCTTCAAAATCTGTTAACTCCTCCAAATTCTAGAATTTTCTTAATAGGATTATAAAATTCTCATCCAACCCATTAAAATCAGTAACCAACTCCCCTTAATATTAACTCACTCCTTTAATTTCAACCAATTTAAAATAACTTAATTAACCCTGATTGCTACTAGGTAACCTAGGCCTACGAGGCTATTAGCTTAGCCCCAAAGAAGGTGAAATAAACTTCACGGCCTCGGTGTGAAATAAAGGTAGTAATCAATTAACTTTTAAAATACATTTAATTAAACTTCTTAATTCATAAATACTTAAAGTTTAACTTAAATCCCCCTTCTAAGCCTTAACAAACCCAGACTTTTAGACAACTTTGATTAATCACCAAACTTAGTATTTACCCCAGCCACACGACCTTTTACACACACTTTAGATGATGTGCTAGGACAACCAACTCTAGATCTAGGTTAGGCCGGTGTTTACTTTACTGCTGTGTGTCAGATTTTTTATAGTTTTCACTACATGTTGTGGATGAAATTGCTTTATTGTGTCTGGTTACTTTTCTGCACTCTGTGGATGAATTGATGAGTTTGGCGACTAGATTACCCTTAGGTTAGGAACGATCTGGATGTTCACATAATTTTCTGCATGTGGCCATATTCATGTAGGGCAGTAAAAGGGGGCTAAATCAATAAAAAATATTAATTGTCATAAATGCTTGCATAGGTGCTTCAGCTGCTAAAGCCCCCAAATAAAAAGAGCGTAACCAGTGTGTTTTACTTTCTTTTCTGCACATATATAACTGCTTGGGAATATGTCTTCTTTGATTAATTAACTGCTTAGGATAACCCTGCAGGTGAGTCTAGATTTTATTTTCAAAAAATATAATTTGTGTAATTATCAAGTGTTGTGAAAGTTAATTTTGAGTTGGGATACATAATTCCAAAGCTTTAATTCCAAAGAGGAAAGGATGCCATTTTGGGAAGTATTCATTTTTCCATTTGGAAATCTAAATTTGGATCACTCTTTTTCTATACCCAAAGAGGAAAGAGTGGCCTTCCCCTTAAAAAGGAAGTGCCCTCTTATCCATTTGGGTAGTTTACCACGAAGAATCCAAGGAGTTTGAAGAAAAGGAATCCAAAGATTGAAGACTTGAAGATTGAGAGTATCCCACTCAAAACTACTTGCGTCATTATTAGGCTTAGAATCCGGGTTATTGTCAGTGGTGCCCGGCCACTTTACTTTCTGCAAAAATTCTAGTGTAATAAGCAAGGCAATTGGCCTATGGAACTTTTTAATTAATTTCTATTCCAATGTGATAATTGAATGCTCCATTTAGAACTGCTTTTTTAAATCGTTATGTATAGCTGCTCCCAATTGTCCAAAATTTAATATAACAAGCCTACCTCTTTACATAAAAGACCGACTCATCTTATCGTTAGGTGT
>NW_021319309.1:8379875-8389072 GCF_001605985.2 Dendrobium catenatum | reverse complement strand
TTGTAGGAGATTTGGAACCCCACACACCTGATTTAAAAATTAATCTTTTTTTTTAAAAAAAAAACCCTCTTAGATTTCTTTGGGAAAAGTCAAAAAATGATTTACATTATCATATTAGAAGAATTATCATTGAAAGTGATACCTCCCTTTGGGGAGATACATCCTTCTCTGATAAAGCTTTGGATATGAATTCGACAATCACACTCCTTGAGTATCATAACTATATTATTTAGTTGAACCCTACCTCGTCCCCTCGGGGCCATGTCGAGTTCTTTTTAGAATCTAGTCGTGATATTCAAGACGAATTACATAATTCTAAGCCTAAACACCGTTGTGGGATTTTGTTTTCGCCTTTCGGGGTGATATACTTTTCCGAGCGAGTTGATTCGACTTCTAGAATTAGAATTAAATCTCAATTTCAAAATTCCCAAAGAAAACTAATATTTTCAAAACATGTTTTTAAAATTCCACTAATAAAAAATGGCACGCCCGGTGGGACTCATCTCTCTCTCCATCTTTAATAAGAACGAAATTTTGTTTCATCGGTAGTCTTAACTACTTTCCTTTCGTTGATCCCTCGACCCATTTCTTCCTTGGGGGAGTGTGGCCAACATCTAAACAACAAATTTTAAAACAATAAAGGAGAGGTTCTACCTCCCGAATTTTGTCATTCGCTAATTTAATCGTCCTAATTTTGTCCTTCTGCCCTGGGATTTCCTGTGAGGCAACAGTGTCAAATCAGGTCCCCAAATATCATTTTAAAATTTTGATTAACAAATGCCACATTCAATATCTCTTTTCTTTTCGAATTGAAAGGAGCTTGAAAGATCTCTGCTTTTAAGAAGGTTTTGAAGTATTTTAGTGTTAACCCCATTATTCTTTTTGAACTTTTAAGAGTGAAGAGGGTTAGACCGTTTACTTTACTTGGGTTTTTCTTACAATTCCATAAGCCTTCGGGCAAGGAGAAACTCCGTCCATTGCGTTTTGAATTCTGTAGAAAAAACCCCATTTTAAGTCATTTGAGATTCAAATTCCCTTCAAAATGTGGAAAGAAAGATAATAACGATTTTCTCCAAGTTTCAAATCTTCATATGTTACCCCGTATAATCATCTTATGGGCTATGTTCACCTTTTGACAAAACTTTCCTTTTGGCATGTATTTAGTCTTTTTACCTTTCTAACGTATGTTTTCATTTACTTGCATTTATTTTCTGAATGACATCTACGCTCATATGTATATTTATCTTTTATCCTATTTTGCAAGGTACATCTGGTCTTGCACGGTCAAGAATCAAGCGACATCATTTGCTTAAGAGTTTTTAACTGGCAGCGCCACAGTCAGAATCAAGCGACATCGTTTTCTTAACAGCTTTTAAGTGGCAGTGCCACAGTTAGGTATAATTTTTGCAACTTATAAAGTAAACTTTTAATTATATATCAAAATTGCTACACATCACACACATCTTATTAATAGCTATTCTAGTATGTTTTGTTATCTAATCATAGGTTAGTACACTAACGAAGCTTTGGCCCTATATGTCAAAGCTTGCCCCCCTTCTATGAGCCTTAGAGACCCTTATGGTTATCTTAGGCCTATAGTGTAGGCCCATCCATTTGTATTATATGCATCATTATTTTTCCCACACCAAGTAGGCACCGCTAGGATGTTCCATTTTCTTCTGGTTTTAGGTATGATACCCCCCACCTTCTGTGAGCCCTAAAGACCATTTGGGTCATTTAGGCTTATAGTGTAGGCCTCCTATTTGTGCCATGGGCATTATTATTTTCCCACACGAAGTGGGCATTGCTATTTTCCCATATGAAGTGGGCACCGCTAGGATGATTTTTTAATTGTCGTGTGATGCGAATACCTTGCCTGGAGGATATCCTTGGCATATTTATTTACTTTTTTATGTACTCTAGATGTCATGTATGCATTTTTATACACTTTACTCCACAGTGCACCTTGCTTACATACATGCATTACATCAGTATTACTCAAATGAAAATGTCACCCTCTTTTAGTAGACATAAGAATATAATTACTTTTGTATCTGTTTAATGCATCATACATGATGCTAGATATATTCTTTTACATACAATAGAGTCCTTGATTTAAATCTTTTGAACTACAAATCATTGGTTCTTTAGGATAAAGCCTTCCTACCTTGTATGCATATAGGGCGATTAATTGTATTTAGGATGTTAGCTGGCAGCCCACTCAAGGCAAGCATAAGCTCAGGTCGTACACTCCTCAGTGTGTCTTTTCACTTCTGATGTGTTTTGAGTATGTTATTTATGCTAGGATAGTAATTATATCTTTGATCTTTTAAATTCAAAATCTTAATCTCATCTTTATTCACTTAAAAAAGTCTAATCATAACTAAGGATAAAGAGAAGAGTTTAATTTTTTCAGAATAGAACCTATGATTTTTCTCTGTTCATCAAATTAAGAAGAGAATAATACAACACCTTTAATCTGAAATTTTTTTAGGTTAAGACATAGGATATAATTAATCATGGGGGCTTGCACCTGTGGGAGATCGATCCCCACATCAAATAAACCTCATTCAATCTGATGTATCAGATGAGGGAAATGTCATGACTTTGATTAGGTTATACATATTATTACCCATCAAGATGTGTAGGTGAAAGCCGCTATCTTTCATGGTTAATCATATGTATAATTTCATCTGCCCTCCCATTATCCTGCTTGTATTGAGTGTAAAGGCTTACGATCATTTTGTCTTACGGGATAGTGGTGTCGTACCCTTTACATTCTAACCCCATGAGCAGAATTCTTTCGGAGACCCACAGATTTTTGGTGACCACGGTGTGACAGGTTTCTCTCTTCATCTTTGGATGTTGTATTATTCACTTCTGTAGGTATTCCTAATTTGGTGCCTAATTTGAGTTCCTATTTTCTACAACACTATCTTCTCTTAATCTTTAGTGAGAGGTAGACCTTTTTAATGTTTAAAGATCTAATTAAGATTTTGAGTTTTTTAAAACTTTGTCTTAAATTCTCAAATTCAATTTCATATCTTCTTTCATTTCAATCTATTTCGATTCTCTTTTTTTAAATCAAAATTTTAATATATATTAAATCCTAATTGGAATCATTTTAGGTTTATTCTCAATTTATATCATTTCAAATGAGAATTTATATTATATCCTTGATTACATGATTCATATACTTGGCATAAACTCCAGTCTCTATCATTTTCCTTGTTTGAGCTCTTTTAGACTAAATCTTAATCCAAATTAAAATTCAAATGTTATTTTCAATGGAAGGGTCCTTAAATTTGACATATACGAATTTTTTAAAAGAAATCTTAATTTAAAAAAAGTTTGAGAGTTTTTAATATAAGATAAACTTTTGGGAGAATTTTCTTTAGAGAGTAAGTGACTTATCTTCTTAATAAAAATTTACCTCTATTTTTATTTAAAAATGAAGGATTGGTTGACTCCTTTAAATGCTTAAATAAAAAAAATCATGATGATCCATAGAAGAGTATTTCCTCTCCCTCCCATCTCTTGTATGGGATAATTCCATTTTTGAATTAAAATCTTTGATAAATTAAAATTAAGCTTAGAAATGCAAATTTTTTCCTTTATCTTATAATTTTCTATCTCATAGGCATCCTTTGCATACTTATGAATTTACTTTATATTCTTCTCAATCAGGTTGTTCATTCTTATCATAGGATCGTGTTTATTTTGTGAATTTTTCTTTCTTGCATAAGAGAGTGAGTTTTCTTCTCTTATGATTGAAAGATAATTTTACAACAGAGAAAATCTTCTTTTAAAGATCTAGAAAGAAAGCCAATTATAAAAAAAAGAAAGGCATAATATTCGCCAAAATTGTTATAAAGGGTACAAAGTGACCCCAAAATGAAAGATGCACAAACTGTATCAAAATAAAAAGACGCGCAATGTTCGTCAAAGTTATTAAAATGGGCACAAAGTAAACAAAAAATGAATAAGTAAATGGCTTCCCATTCTTATAAATCTTTATATATCAGAAAACCTATATCCTTTGATTTGTTTGATATTTGAGTTAGAAAATTATAATTTTTGAATTCATTATTATGCATTGATATTATATTAGATATAAAATATTTTTCATGCAAGAAGATAGAGAATATTCAATTTCTTTCTCTAATTTAAGTCTTTTTGAATTAGATTTTAATTCAAAAAATAAATACATATTTGAGGGAGAGAGCCGAGTTTAGCTTGTAGGGAGTTTGACTTGGGTTAGCAAACTTTAGATCCATAATCTTTTTGGGTTTAGATGGAGTCAACCCACTCTTTATTGAATTTTCAAATTTAGTTCCATTTATCATTTTAATTGGGCCAAAATAATTAAGAGGTAAATCTTTCATTTTGGAGAATAATACTCTTACTCTTTGATAAAAATTTCCACTCTTTGAACATTTATGAATGAAACTTTCCTCAATTAATTGGTGGGTATTTTACTTCTCTTAGTGGCTCAACTATTGTGTATATTTAAATACTCATATTGTTATTTTGAAAACTCATGCATGAAAATTTCTGGACTCCAACATTTGATTATACATCATTTTTATGGACTGATATTATATTCCCTTGATTGCATATGTTATCTTCTGAATCATGGTTATTTTGAGTTATGATTATTTTGCTTATAAATAATCGTTTAGCATGTATTTTATTCTCTTGATATCTTTATATCGCCATCACTTGTTTGGGAGTCAATATCCCAATCAGGTTGTTGTTTTTGTGCTTGCTTGTTTAGGAGCCACTCTCTCATTCAAGTTGATGGTTTTGTTCACTTGTTTGGGAGCCACTCTTCCAGGCAAGTTGATGATTTTTCTTTCTTGTTTGGGAACCACCCTCCCATTCAAGTTGTTATTTTGTTCACTTATTTGGGAACCAATCTCCCATTCAAGTCATTAATTATGCTCACTTATTTGGGAGCCACTCTCCCATTCAAGTTGTTATTTTTGATCACTTGCTTGGGAGCCACTATCCCATTCAAGTTATTTATTTCGTTCACTTATTTGGGAACCACTATCCCATTCAAGTTGTGATCTTTTTCACTTGCTTGGGAGTCACTATCTCATTCAAGTTGTTGTTTCAGTTCACTTGCTTGGGAGCTATTATCCCATTTAAGTTGTTGGTGTTTCTCACTTATTTTTGGAAGTCACTCTTCCATTCAAGTTCTTATTTCACTTCTTAGTTGAGTTCATTCCCTCGGATCTTTCTATGATTGCTCTGTTATGTTCCTTCTCATTTTGATATCATGTTAGCTTTACTTTGATTTTGTATGTGAGTTTCATCCTCATTTCATGTCGTTGCTCCTCCACAGATAGACCCGTGGAAGAGATTTTCCATTCAATACTTCTTATGGACTCCTATGTTTAGGAAGTCCCTTTTGCCACTTCGTGTCTCTTTTACTATTTATTTTTCCATTTCGAATACGGTCATGCGAATATTGAGTAGTTCCCATTCACCATTGCGAATATGGTTAGGTGGATGTATGATTCTTTTTCTCTCTTTTGCTCTATTATTGCAAATATGGTCAGGCAGGTATTAGACCTTTTTGGGAAGCTCTTTATTCGCCATTGTGAATATGGTCAGAGGGATATTGAGATTTTCTTATTCGTCGTTATAAATATGGTCAGGCGAATATTGAATCCCCTTTCTTTCACCCTTTGTCTCGCCGTTGCGAATATGGTTAGGCAGACATCGGGTTGTCCTCATTCACTGTTGCAAATATGGTCAAGTGAATGTTGGACTTGCTTCTTTTGTCCCATCATTATGAATATGGTCAGGTTGACAATAGACTTTTTGGAGGGCTCATTATTCACTATTGCGAATATGGTCAGGTGGATTTTGAGCCATTCTCATTCGCTGTTATGAATTTGGTCAGGCGAATGTTGACTCCCCTTTCTGGTTGGGTGCCCAATAGAGTCCCTAGGAGACATACTTCACCACCTCTTCATTCCCCATATTTTTTATTTCCTGTTTAGGGATTGTTGAGTTTTTTAGTGACTATTTGTTTCTCCATTTCGAATAAGGTCAGACAAATATTGAGTCGTCCTCATTCACTGTTTCGATCTAGTCAGGTGAATGTTGAACTTTTTCTTTTGTCATATTATTTTGATCTAGTTAGGTGGACATTAGACTTTTGGGAACCTCTTTATTCGCTGTTGCGAATATGGTCAGGTAGATATTGAGCTATTCTCATTCACTATTGCAAATATGGTCAGGCAAATATAGAACTCTCTCCTCTCCTCACTCTTATTCACTATTTTGATCTGGTCAGGAGAGCACTGAGTCTTTTCCCATTCACTATTTCAATCTGGTCAGGTGAATGGGGACCTTTCTTTGCCCTTCTGTTATAGTATTTTGATCTAATCAGATAGACAGTTAGTTCTTTTCTTTCTTTCCCCTTTTGTTCTGCAGTTTTGATCTGGTCAGGTAGATAGTTAGCTCTTTTCTTTTCTTACTCTTGTTCATTGTTTCAATTTGGTCTGGTGAGCACTGAGTATTTTCCCATTTATTATTTCGATCTAGTTAGGTGAATGTGAGACCTTTTTTCTATTTTTGTTCTACTATTTTGATCTTGTCAGGCAGATAGTTAGTTCTTTTCTTTCTTTTCCCTTATGTTCTTTTATCTTGATCTGGTCAGGCAGATAGTTGGCTCTTTTTCTTTCCTTACTCTTTTCATTATTTTGATCTGGTCAGGTGAGCACTGAGTTATCCCCATTCACTATTTCAATCTGGTCAAGTGAATATGAGACATTTCTTTCTCCTATTATTCTACTATTTTGATCTATTCAAGCAGACAGTTGGCTCTTTTCTTTCTTTACTCTTGTTCATTATTTCAATCTGGTCAGGTGAGCACTGAGTAATCCCCATTCACTATTCTGATTTGGTCAAGTGGATGTGGGACCACTTCTTTCTCTATTTTGCTATTGCAAATGTGGTCAGGGAGATGGATGATTTTCTTGTCCTCTTCGTATTACCTCGGCAGATGCACCGGCTGATCGTTGAGTGTTTCCTTATCCTCTTCGTGTCACCTTGGTAGATGCACTGGGTGATCGTTGAGTGTTCCTTTGTTCTCTTCGTATCGCCTCGACAGATATTCCGGGTGACCGTTGAGTGTTTCATTTTCCTCTTCATATCACATCGGCATATGCGCCAGGTGATCATTGAGTGTCCCTTCTCTTTTCTCACCCTCGATCTCCAGTCGAGTGGTTGTTCACTTCCCTTGTGGTTGTTGACTTTTCTAGTGGTTGTTGACTTTTTTTATTAGTTGTTAAGTCTCATTTGCCTCCTTACTCGCTGTTTTGAATATTGTTAAGCGAGCCTTGAGTTTTATTTGTTCACTATTTTAATTTGGTCAGATGGATGTGAGACCCTTTTTCCTCTCTCTATTATGATGTTGTGATGTGGTTAGGTTGATAGATGATTTCTTCAATTGTCCTTTCTTATTGTTGTATCTTTGGTCGTTATCCCTTTCTATTTTGATCTAATCTAGTGATGGTTGAATTTGCTTCTCCTCGCATCATCTTAGACATGTGTTATAGGTGATTGTTGAATCTTCCTTAGTTCTTTATGATTTTGTTTCAATTCTGCTCATGTGAGCATAATATTCCCTCCTTCTTCTATTCTGACGTTTCAGTGTGATTAGACAGAAAGTTGAGCTTCTTTTCTTGGCTCTTTCTTGCTATCCTGGTTTAATCAAGTGAGTATTGAGTCTTCTTTATTCACCGTTTTGATTTAGTCAAGCGAATGTTGGATTTCTTTTTCTTTTTTTATCCCACCATATTTGCATGATTGGGTGAGCATTATATGACTGAATGATTGTTGTATGACTGTATGACCATTACATGATTTGATGACTATTGCTTGATTATATGAGCATATCATCGAGTGATTATTGCAAGAGCGTGTGAATCATTGTATGGTCATATGATTGCAATGTGATTATTGCATGATTGTTCACTTTTAATGTGATTTGATAATCATTACGTAACTATATGGTTATTGTGTGACATTATATGGTTATGTGTTTATGACTTGATTATGTGTTATTGAATGATCGTGTTACTATTACATGGTTAAATGATAGTTGCACCGTCGTGTGATCATATGATCATTGCATAATTATATGATTATTAGTGACCATTATATGATCAATTATTTATTATTTTGTGGTTTGGTGTGATTAGATGTTTATCATATATTTATCACATGGTTGTGTGGTTACTGCATAATAGCATGATTATGGTATAATTTTATTATTATTATGTGATCAATTGATTGTGACACAAGTATGTGATAATCGCTTGATTGCATAATATCATGAGAGTGTATAAATATTACATGATTTGATATTGCCACATAAGTGTATAATGATTATATGGTTGTATGATTATTGTGTGATTTGATGATGATTGTATGATTGAATGATCATCCATCATTACACGCTTGCATGATCACTGTGTGATTGTATGTTCATAACATGATGGGACGCTTATTGCATGATTGTTGTATGATTGTATGCTTCTTAATTCACATTAGTTGGTTGTAAGATTGCATCTTCTTAGTGAGTCTCTTTAGCAAACTGTAGGATTGCATCTTCCTAGCAAGTCTCTATAGTTGACCATAGGGTTGCATCTTCCTAAAGATAGGGAGGTCAATGCCAACACGTGTGATTCACATATTGTTCACCGTACTTATTGGGGTTGTGTTTGTTGACCTCATTTTTATTTTGATTTTCTCTCGAGTGCATTTAGTTGATTTCATCGGGCCTCGTCGGGATCGATTTAATTCAAATCGACATTAATTTGAGTTTAGTTTTTATTAAATTAGTGTAGTCGAGCCACATTGAACATGAGTTCATTTGATTTTTATGATAGCAAATATTCTTATTCCTCTACGACTGCCTTATGTACTGATATTTTAGGTTCACACGATCGGACTATAATTTAGAATCAGCTCAAGATTGGGTAGACTAGGTCTGAGTCAGTTTGTACTTTTTTTTTTCTTTCTTGAGTCTATTGTATTTAGTGTGGCTCCTGATGTTTTGTAACTTGGAAGAGTTTCTAATTGTTCCCTAGAGTTTACTGTTTTTGGTAATATCGTCCTGAACGATATTTATATCGGCTGGGATGATCTGTTCAAAAGCAGAAACTCTAATTAGG
>NW_021319309.1:8321662-8379531 GCF_001605985.2 Dendrobium catenatum | reverse complement strand
AAGGTTTGACCGAACCACTATAAATCTGATGTGTTCTTTCTTATTATTTACTTCTGCACTTGTTCTTTATGGTGATTTTGATTTGTACTTTGCTTAAAGTTTCTTCTTTACCAATTCACCACTATCTTTATTTAGCCTTGGGTCAGTTCATAAGGGCTTAACATCTCTAACGAACTTTCAAGTGTCATCAGAGCACTTTTTAGTGTCATCTTAGCACTTTCAAGTGGTATCAGAGCGGGATTCATAAAATAAGTTTTTAAAAGCTTTTGAATTTTTTGATCCATGGCTAATCGTAATGTTGCGGAAAGTTATTCAATCACCAGACCTCAGTTATTTGAAAATATGTCATTTGATTTTTGGAGAACTCGCACGCCTATTTTCTTGCAATCGATTGATTTTTGCATGTGGCATATGATTTTAACTAGTTATTCATCACCGTCACGAATTGTTAATGGAGTTAAAATTGATATTCTTTTTAATCAATGGAATAAGGAAGAACAACTGAATGCTCAACTAAATGCAAAATCTTTAAATTGCTTTTTCTGTGCTTTAAATTCTTAAAATTTTATGTTAGTATCCACGTGCACTACTGGTAAGAAAGTTTAGGATAAATAACACACCATATATGAAGGCACTAGTGAAAACAAGCAATCCAAGTTGAATATGTTAATGCATGATTTTGAACTATTTTCCATAAAACCTTATGAAATAATCTTAGACATGTATACCAGATTCATTCATATTGTAAACTCATTGCATGCTTTAGGAAAAGAATTTTTAAATTTTGAAAAAGTTAAAAAAATTCTTCGCTGTTTACTTGAAAAATTTGATGCCAAAGTTGTTGCTATTTGTGAATCAAAAGATTTGAATGATTATTCTATTAATAATTTGATTGGCTCACTCATTGCCTACGAGCAAAGTTTGGGTCAAAAATTTGTGGATGCAGGTGAAACGATTGTTCTAAAAGCTGAAGATACGAAAAAAGATTGCTTAGTTCATGACGAATGCAATGACTTGTGAACCAAATCACAAAGCTCACCAAAGCATATGCAAAAGTGAATAAAAGGTAAAAATGGTAAGGATGTCCATGTTTCTTCTGATGTTATTTGCTTTCGATGTAGGAAGCCTGGATATATGAAAAATTAGTGTCCTAATTTAAGAATTTTTCCTACGAAAGAAAAGTACAAGGCGAAGCAAAATTTAAACTGGGGTAATAATGAAAGGTAAAAAACCTCATGGACAGATCTGGTTTCTGAAGCATCAGACTAGGGGAGAGATAATGGTTAAAAGCCATTCGTGTTTTTGTGTTGTATTTTTGTTTTTATGTTTTTCATTTTTATTTTGTGTTTTTATTTTGTTTATTCTTTAAAATTTTCATTTTCATAAAAGTTTTTTTTTCTAATCAACACACATATTCATTTTTCTAAAAATCAAAATTCTACTTCCTGTTTTTTCTTGAAATCTTTGATAAGTTGTGTTTAACTTCTCTAAAATAGTAAAAGGAAGGAAACTCATATTTTTGACTCTCAATCTCTATTTCCTAAAAGAGGTTATTCTATTTTTTATTTAAAATCTTTTTCATCTTTTAAACTAGTCTTTGAAACTAAATTTTTTTATCTCCCTATATTTTATTTATCGCATAGAAATCTTTTGCAAGTTGTTGAATTTAACTTATAATTTTCTTAATCAAGAATTCTCTTTATCAATAGGATGTGTTTACTTTTATTTTTTAAGATTTTAGAAAGGTAACATATTAAAAAAAAATTGTCCAATGATGCCAAAAATAAAAGATGCGTAATGACGTCAAATTGAAAAATATACACAAAAGTGTATCAAAAATCAAAAGATGCACAAAGACTGCCATTCAAATTGACAAGAGGAATGAAATGAGCCCATAAAATTTAATGCTTACCATTCTTGTACTTCTTAAAAGCTTAAGAAAACTCTTGATTTTTTTGATACTTGAGTTTAAAAATCTTGATTTCTGATTCAACGATTCATGCATTAATCTTCTATAAGATATATTTTATGAAAGGAGTTTTGAAAAATTTTTGTTTCTTTCTCTAATTTGCCTTATCATTTAGATTTTGAATTAAAAAATTTTTGAGCCTTTTTAAATAACATGAGTTTGAATTATCAAATTCTGAATTTCTAATCTTTTCTGGGCTATGTGTTGTCAATATAATTCTACTAAGTTTTTGATTAAAATCAAGAGGTAAATTTCCCATTTTAAGATTATTTTTTTTACTAGAACATGAAACATTTTTGTCTTTTGTTCTATTTGTTTTTTGTTTGTGCCTCTCCTCTTTTTTATAATGTCAAAGGGGGAGAACTAATTTTGAATTTGTATCTTTTTTTCTTTTTTAAAAAATTAAAAATAATAAAAATATTTTTTATCTCCCCTATTTTTTAAGGGTTTATTCTAGTGAGGGGGAGATTAGGAGAAATTGTTTTTTTTTTTTGAAAATTCAAATTGAATTATTTGCTATCATAAAAAATGGGGAGATTGTTGCGGATCAATGGTTGATGATTTTGTTGATAACAAATATTCTTATTTCTCTACGACTGCCTTATGTAATGACATTTCAGGTTCACACGATCGAATTGTAATTTGGAATCAGCTCAAGATTAGGTAGACTAGGGCTGAGTCAGTTTGTACTTTTTTTCCTTTCTTGAGTCTATTGTATTTGGTGTGGCTTCTGATATTTTGTAACTTGGAAGAGTTTCTGACTGTTCCCAAGAGTTTACTATTTTTGGTAATATCGTTCTAGACGATATTTATATCGGCCGGGACGATCTGTTCAAAAGAAAAAACCCTAATTAGGGCATCCTCATTAAAGCAGCCGTCATTATGCAAATTACATCGTCCTGGACAATTTTGTATCGGCCAGGACGATAGGCTAAATTCAGAAAATTTTTGCTGCCAGATATACTTAGGAAATTCTTATTTTTGGATATCGGTCTGGTGGATCAGCCTGGACTATAAAATATCGGCCAGGACGATCCAGGATAATTTTTCCAATATTTATCTGGCAATTTTGGAAAGCAATTAAAGGTGGTTTCGTCCGTGCCAATCTCAAGATCGTCCGGGCCGATTAGACATCGGCCAGCTTCATTTTAGGGCGATATTCAGGATGATTTTCCTCATATTTAAACTAATCGGCCAGGACGATATGCCTATCATCCTGGACGATAATGTTTGCAACTTGCATTAATGAGCTCGTTTTTAGCTCTTCTATTTAAACTATGACATGACACTTTGTAAGTGTCTTTGGCAGCCATTGTAGCTTCGTTCTTATGGGGAAACTTGAAGAGAAAGCTTGAAAGGGAGTGAGGAACGGGTGAAGTCTGAGAGAGGGAGAAGATCCTGTGAGAGGGGACTCAAGGGAGTGTGGTGGGGGATTCCACACGGTTTCTCCGGCAGGATTGCATCTTAATACCGTTAGATTCAAGGCTTGTCTCGAGGGAAGTTCACAAAAGAGGAAGTTCACTTTGGTGTCAAAAGACCCGGCGACTCCGCCGCACTGGGGAAGGTGGAAATGATTTTGTAAGGGCTTCTCCGCCTAGATGTAGGGGCTAAATGAGAGACACTTATTTCAGTGCAATACTTGGAGGTTTCCTCCAAAGAGTGGACGTAGGTCAAGGTTTGACCGAACCACTATAAATTCAGTGTGTTCTTTCTTATTATTTGCTTCCGAACTTGTTTTTTGTGGTGATTTTGATTTGTACTTTTCTTAAAGTTTCTTCTTTACCAATTCACCACTCTCTTTATTTAGCCTTGGGCCAATTCATAAGAGCTTAACATCCCTAACAAACTTTAAAGTGTCATCATAGCACTTTCTAGTGTCATCTTAGCACTTTCAAGTGGTATCAGAGCGGGATTCATAAAAAAAATTTTTAAAAGTTTTTGAATTTTTTAATCCATGGCTAATCGTAATATTGCGGAAGGTTATTCAATCACCAGACCTCCTTTATTTGAAAATATGTCATTTGATTTTTAAAAAACTCGCATGTCTATTTTCTTGCAATCGATTGATTTTCGCATGTGGCATATGATTTTAACTGGTTATTCGTCACCGTCACGTATTGTTAATAGAGTTAAAATTGATATTCTTTTTAATCAATGGAATAAGGAAGAACAACTGAATGCTCAACTGAGTATAAAATCTTTAAATTACTTTTTTTGTGCTTTAAATTCTGAAGATTTTATGTTAGTATCCACGTGCACTAATGGTAAGAAAGTTTGGGATAAACTACACACCATATATGAAGGCACTAGTGAAATCAAGCAATCCAAGTTAAATATATTAATGCATGATTTTGAACTGTTTTCCATAAAACCTTATAAAATGATCTTAGACATGTATACCCGATTCATTCATATTATAAATCATTGCATGCTTTAGGAAAAGAATTTTTAAATTTTGAAAAAGTTAACAAAATTCTTCACTATTTACTTGAAAAATTTGATGCCAAAGTTGTTGCTATTTGTGAATCAAAAAATTTGAATGATTATTCTATTAATAATTTGATTGGCTCACTCATTGCCTACGAGCAAAGTTTGGGTCAAAGACTTTTGAATGCAGGTGAAACGATTGTTCTAAAAGCTGAAGATACGGAAAAAGATTGCTTAGTTCGTGACGAATGTAATGACTTGTGAAGCAAATCACAAAGCTCACCAAAGCATAAGCAAAAGTGGAAAAAAATGTAAAAATGGTAAGGATGTCCATATTTCTTCTAACGTTATTTGCTTTCGATGCAGCAAGCCTGGTCATATGAAAAATCAGTGCCCTAATTTAAGAATTCTTCCTACGAAAGAAAAGGACAAGGCGAAACAAAATTTAAACTGGAGAAATAATGAAAGGTAAAAAATCTCATGGGCAGATCTGGTTTTTAAAGCATCGGACTAGGAGAGAGATAATGGTTAAAAGCATTTCATGTTTTTGTGTTGTGTTTTTGTTTTTATGTTTTTTATTTTTATTTTGTGTTTTTGTTTTGTTTATTCTTTGAAATTTTTGTTTTCGTGAAAGTTTTTTTTCAGATCAACACACACATTCATTTTTCTAAAAATGAAAAATCTACTTCATATTTTTTCTTGAAATCTTTGATAATTGTGTTTGACTTCTCTAAAATAGTAAAAGGAAGAAAACTCATATTTTTGACTCTCAATCTCTATTTCCTAAAAGAGGTTATTCTACTTTTGATTTAAAATCTTTTTCATCTTTTAAACTAGTCTTTGAAACTAAATTTTTTTATCTCCCTACATTTTATTTATCGCATAGGAATCTTTTGCAAGTTGTTAAATCTAACTCATAATTTTCTTAATCAAGAATTCTCTTTATCAATAGGATGGGTTTACTTTTATTTTTTAAGATTTCAGAAAGGTAGCATATTAAAAAAAATTTGGCCAATGATGTCAAAAATAAAAGATGCGCAATGACGCCAAATTGAAAAATATACACAAAAGTGTATCAAAAATCAAAAGATGCGCAAAGAGTGTCATTCAAATTGACAAGAGGCATAAAATAAGCCCATAAAATTTAATGCTTACCATTCTTGTACTTCTTAAAAGCTTAAGAAAACCTTTGATTTTTTCGATACTTGAGTTCGAAAATCTTGATTCATGATTCAACAATTTATGCATTAATCTTTTATAATATATTTTTTATGAAAGAAGTTTTAAAAAATTTCTATTTCTTTCTCTAATTTGCCTTATGATTTAGATATTAAATTAAAATGTTTTTGAGCCTTTTTAAAGAACTTGAGTTTGGATTATCAAATTATAAATTTCTAATTTTTTCTGGGCTATGCGTTGTCAATACAATTCTACTAAGTTTTTGATTAAAACCAAGAGGTAATTTCCCATTTTAAGATTATTTTTTTTCACTAGATCAGGGAACGTTTTTGTCTTTTGTTTGTTTTGTTTTTTGTTTGTGCCTCCTCTCTTTTTGATAATGTCAAAGGAGGAGAACGTAATGTTGAATTTGTATTTTTTGTCTTTTAAAAAGATTAAAAATAACAAAAATATTTTTTATCCCCCCTATTTTTAAGAGTTTATTCTAGTGAGGGGGAGATTAGGAGAAATTGCTTTTTTTTTTAAATTCAAATTGAATTATTTGCCATCATAAAAAAGGGGGAGATTGTTGCGGATTAATGGTAGATGATTTTGAAGATAGCAAATATTCTTATTTCTCTACGACTGCCTTATGTGCTGATATTTCAGGTTCACACGATCGGACTACAATTTGGAATCAGCTCAAGATTGGGTAGACTAGGTCTGAGTAAGTTTGTACTTTTTTTCCTTTCTTGAGTCTATTATATTTGATGTGGCTCCTGATGTTTTATAACTTGAAAGAGTTTCTAACTGTTCCTTAGAGTTTAATGTTTTTGGTAATATTGTCCTGGACGATATTTCTATCGGCTGGGACGATCTGTTCAAAAGCAGAAACTCTAATTAGAACATCCTCATTAAAGCAGCCATCATTATGCAAAATACATCGTCCTGGATGATCTTGTATCGGTCAGGACGATAAGCTAAATTCAGAAAGTTTCTGCCGCCAGATCTACTTAGGAAATTCTTATTTTTGGATATCGGCCTGGTGGATCGGCCTGGACTATAAAATATCAGTCAGGACGATCCAAAACAATTTTTCCAAAATTTCTCTGGCAATTTTAGAAAGCAATTAATGGTGATTTCGTCCGAGGCGATCTCAAGATCATCCGGGCCGATTAGACATCTGCCAACTTCATTTCAGGGTGATATTCAGGACGATTTTCCTCATATTTGAACTAATTGGTTAGGACGATATGCTTATCGCCCTGGGCGATAATGTCGGCAACTTGCATTAATGAGCTCATTTTTAGCTCTTCTATTTAAGCTATGACATGACACTTTGTAAGTGTCTTTAGCAGTCATTGTAGCTTCGTTCTTGTGGGGGAAACTTGAAGAGAAAGCTTGAAAGGGAGTGAGGAGCGGGTGAAGTCTGAGAGAGGGAGAAGATCCTGTAAGCGGGGACTCAAGGGAGTGTGGAGGGGGATTCCACATGGTTGCTCTGGCAAGCTTGCATCTTAATACCGTCGGATTGAAGGCTTGTCTCGAGGGAAGTTCACCAAAGAAGAAGTTCACTTTGGTGTCAAAGGACCCGGCGACTCCGCCGCACCGGGGAAGGTGGAAGTGATTTTGTAAGGGCTTCTCCGCCTAGCTGTGGGGGCTAAAGGAGAGACACTTGTTTTAGTGCAATACTTGGAGGGTGCCTCTAAGGAGTGGACATTAGTCAAGGTTTGACCGAACCACTTAAATCCGGTGTGTTCTTTCTTATTATTTGCTTCTGTTTTTATTTTCTTCCGCACTTATTCTTTGTGGTGATTTTGATTTGTACTTTGCTTAAAGTTTCTTTTTTACCAATTCACCACTCTCTTTATTTAGCATTGGGCCAGTTCATAAGGGCTTAACATCCCTAACGAACTTTCAAGTGTCATCAGAGCACTTTCTAGTGTCATCTTAGCACTTTCAAGTGTCATCTTAGCACTTTCATGTAGGCGTTGATTAGATGGAAGCAGCACGATAGAGCTCGATTCAATGTAAAGGGGCGAGATCGAGAAGGCAGAGCAGCGGAGTAACCTCCGATGTTTGCAATTCTCTCGACATGACCTCTCGACTCTTCCCCATTCCTTAGCATTCCCTTTAGGGGCTCCCTATCTCTCTGATTTTTTTATTTTCGTACTCCCCCGTCCATCTCTCCCTGGTTCATAGAAGCTCAGGAGGCCGAACCTTCCTTGGCTCTTTGGTCGTTGTTGTCCGCTTGGGTTGAACTGAAACCCTATCCGTCCCTCTTCTCCGACATTCTCCAGTCGAACCCATTCACAGAGATGCCCCAACCCCCTATCCTTTCCTTTCGTTTATGAGCTATAGGGGAGGCTTAACCTCCCCCTCTCTCCGTTTCAATAAGCCCCCCCCACAAACGGAACTCTTTCTCTCGCGCGACTAGTAAAACCGAACCAGCCCAAACCTGGCATCGCCTCCTCCGAACCTGATGCTTGGGCCGACTTCCTTCTTCCACTGAACCCTCGCTTATGTCAATCCCTAGTGATCGAAGCTTCTTTGCCGATTCTTCTACATGTAGGTAACTACTTCCCCCTCCTACTTTCATAACTTCTCTTCCCAACTTGGTTTCTTCTTTCTCTTCTTTTCCCTGCTCACCTTCTTCCCCTTCTTCTTATACAAGAATGATGAGGGTTAGATGATTAATCTTTCATACAAAGTTAGGTAGCAGTTATCCTTCTCTCTTATGGATGATCGTTTGTAGTTTTGTGGATGAGATTCTCTCTATGTGATAAATATTTCATTTGGGAGATCATGCAAGGTGATATTGTGAAGCATGAATGTGTTCCATGGTAAGGTTTATTTTGTTGAAATGATTATTTATACATACAATTTGTAGAAGACTATATTTCTTTAAGATTACAACATGTGTGTGGAAGTTTCAAAACGATTTGTGATTGTAAGGTGATGATCTCTACTGTAGTCTACTTCATGAGAATCTTGTAAATATAACATACTAACCATTCCATGAAATGTCGCTAAAAGGAAATCATAACTATTTAGCTTATATTGAAGATTTAGGCGATAATATTATTCTTATGAAGGCTTATAAACATGTTATTTAGAGACTTGCAAATGAAAATCTAGCCATACTTATTAATTACTATCAAATGTTGTCTAATGCATTGTACATGTATTTGACATGAGGATTTTGTATCATCTTTCTTCCTCTTCATTATGACATTGGATATAACTCATTGGATAAATCTTTTCATGATCCAAGCATTTATATGTGTACTCGAGCGCATAGTTTCTATGTACCCTTTTCTTTGACATTGAATCTCAAATATGATTTGCTCTTTGATGAAGATTACCAATGGCTCTCAAAAGCAAGCATTGTTTTCTATAAAGTGTTTAAGTATGAAATCTTAAATCTTTCCATTTTTTTCTTTACGAAGCTTAGATTTCTTGTAAACAATGTGCCAAAGTCCATTTTACATACTTATGTCTTGAGCATGAACAAATGAAGCATGATTGGTAAAGCTTTGTACTTAATACCAAGAACTAGTTTGATGAAATGTTGTTAATATCACTTTAGCAAAAAAAAAAAATATGTATCTGATATTAAAGCAAGCTTATGGATTTGGGTTAAAGATTCTCTTAGAGTATCCAATAGCCTATGGTGTGAAAATTAGAAGCTTGTTGGAAAAAAATTGTGCATCTCATATCTTGAATCAATATTGCATTGTGGTGAGCTATCTTATTTTAAGTTTTGGGGGCAAAATGATGACATAAGAATTTCTTTATCTTCTCTAAATACATTTGATATAGGCGTTGAGCTTGAAAAGTCCTGTGCTTTAGAATTTTACTCTTGTCTGCTCATGCTTGGAATGAAAGTAAGTTTGGGAGTTTGAGTTAAAAGCTGCTTTGGATTCTCAATGGCAAGTAGCAAGAAGCTTGTAAACTCTTTAGTAAGTTCTAAGAGTTGCTTCATATCAAGAATTTATTGGTGAACTTTGAGGGTTGTTGCAAAGTGGTCTGTGGTGGAAAATCCTAAGATTGGTTATATGTTGAAATTTTCTTAGATTTGTTTTATATTGGAAAGCCTTGTGATTCACCTTTTGTTGGAAAGTCTCATGATTGCTTTGGTTGCCATTTTAAACATGCATTAGATTACTTTTAACATGAAATAGCTTGGTTATGTTGGAAGGTGACACTTGGTCTGGTTGGAGCATTGCTCTTAATTTTTGGGAAATCAAATTTGCATTAAAATCTCTTTTGGTAATTATATTTTTTGATAGAATCTTTGAGTTCTAACATTAAGTGGATTCGTTGTCATGTGGATTGTTACAAAGAAGTGATGATTTTCACTCTTACATTGTGTTTAATATCATTTCGATAACTTGGTGGAAAGTTAAAAATGTATTGGCTTTGTGTCAAAAGCTTCATCAGCTATTTTTAGGATGAAAAGTTTTACAATAAGTTTATGTTGGAAAGTCTTTATGATTATCTTTATATTAGAAATTTTATGACTCATATTATGTTGGAGAGTTTTATGAGTTCCTTTATTATCGGAGGCTTTTCGAAAAGCTTTGTGAATTATTTTACATTGAGAAGTTTTATGACAAGTTTTGTGAATATTTTATTACGGAGAGTTTTGTGAAGTCTTCTTGTTAGAGATTTCTTATGTTTTTTACCCCACATCAAACATAGAAAGCACTCGGTTGTTTTTGTTGGAAAGAGTTTTTGTAGATTGCTTTTTTTTTGAGAAAAGTTTTATATGTTGTTTCATTTGGAAAGTTTGATAAATCAAATTTTAGGATTTTGAGTCTTACAATTAGCTTTGGGTCGAAAGGCTTTCTGATATCTTTTTGGAACGAAGTGATATTGCTTATGTAAGTTTTATTCATTTTCTTTATAGTTGCTTCCAAAATTTAATTTGAATAAATATGGCGGTTGGAAAGATAGACTTATTTTTGTTTTAGTTTTGGGAGCTTGATTCCCCCTTCGTTACTTTGAGTTTTATTTAGGAAATAGTTTGGTTAATTGAGTTAGATTTATTCGAGTGCTTTGATTGGAATGTGGGGACAGTAAAAGGCATCAAAAACACCATCCCTCCTATTCATATTACATTGAAATGAAGTGAGGGGCATTTTAGAGATATGCTTTACTTCGACGAGGCATGTCCAATAATAAAATACATATATTCGTTTTAATATTTTTTTTTTCATTCATTTTCTTTTGGCATTTTTGTGGTCTTTTTCTTTACTTCTCGTCTTTCTACCATTTTTCTACCTATTGTCTTATTTCATTTATAAATTCTTAGATCCGTTGATACTCGCGCGAATATCTAAAAGGGTTAGAAACACACTTTCTTTTGTCCCCTATAACACTAACGACATCTAAAGACAAAAATTAAGGACCGAGTCTTAGATAACATAGACTTAGGGTGTATGCTCCTTATAGGATAGAGACATCAAAACATAAACTTAGTGATACATTTTTCTAGATTTAGTTTTCTTTAATCCATTAATAATAAACCAATCAGTCATAATCAAACTCTTTAAATGTATTAAAAGAATACTTAATTCTTAATTGAATTATAATTAATATATATAATCATTAAATTACAAACCTAAAACATACACCTAAATCAAATTTAACTAATCTAATAATAATCTCTTAACCAACCTAAAACTTAAAAGATGAGAAATGAAATCAAAAAGATCATATTTTTATATTTTAATTGATAGATGTATTTTTAAAAGTATATGAATGAATATAATTTTTATTTTCTTCTAGCTAATTCTTATTAATTATATTGATGAATGAATAGTTTTTATTCAAAGTTACTTCCCATATATTTTTCTCCATATCTAACATTGAGATTCTTACTTCCTCCCCTACTTATATCATCTGGAATAGGAATGACAAACTTCTTTTAAATATTTTTCTTCTCATTTATTTGAGGACGTGAATTAAGTGTCTTTGTATTGTTATCCTCGTTTTTATTTTGATTTGCCCTCGAGCGCATTTGATTGAGTTGATCGGGCCTTGTCGGACTCGATTTAATTCAAATCGACGTTAATATGAGTTTAGTTTTCATTAAATTAGTGTAGTTAAGCCACATTGAATCTGAGTTCATTTGATTTGAATCAAAATTGAGTTCAATTTAAGATCAAATTTGACCCAATCAGCCAAAGGTAATTTCAATTAAATTCCAATTTCCTTTTTGACGAATTGAAATAATTAGATCAGGAAATGCAATTAACGGTTCTGATTCGATCAAATTCTCAAACCTGTCGTCGGTCAGTGCCTCAGTCGCGTGATCTCCTGATTTTAGAAGTAATGCGGGCGTTGATTAGCGGGAAGTAGCATGACAGAGCTCGATTCAATGTATAGGGGAAAGATCGAGAAGGCAGAGCAGCGGAGTAATCTGATGCTTGCAACTCTCTCGGCATGACCTCTCGACTCCTGCGAGCATTCCCTCTAGGGGCTCCCACTCTCTCTGATTTTCTCATTTTCGCACTCCCCCCTCCGTCTCTCCCTAGTTCGCAGAAGCTCAGGAGGCTGAACATTCCTTGGCTCTTTGGTCATTGCTGTCCGCACGGGTTGAACCGAAGCACTGTCCGTCCCTCTGCTGCGACATTCTCCAGCATAACCCATTCGCAGAGACGCCCCGACTCTTCTTCCTTTCCTCTCGTTCGCGAGCTCTAGGGGAGGCTGAACCTCCCCTTCTCTCCGTTTCTCTCTGGTTTTTGAAGCCCACACACACACATAACTCTTTCTCTGCGCGACCAGCAAAACCGAACCATCCCAAAGCCGGCATCGCCTCCTCCGAACCCGACGCTTGGGCCGACTCCCTGCTCCCGCCGAGCCCTAGCTTCCATCCGTCCCTAGTGATCGAAGTTGCTTTGCCGATTCTTCTTCAAGCAGGTAACTACTTCCCCCTCCTACTTCCTTAGCTTCTCCTCCCAACTTGTTCTCTTCTTTCTCTTCTTTTCTCTGCTCACCTTCTTCCCCTTTGTCTTCTACAAGAATGATGAGAATTAGATGATTAATCATTCATACGAAGTCAGGTAGCAGTTATCCTTATTTGTTATGGATGATCCTTTGTAGTTTTGTGGATGAGATTCTCTCTATGTTATAATATTTCATTTGGGAGATCATGCTAGGTGATTTTGTGAAGCATGAATGTGTTCCATGGTAAGGTTTATGTTGTTGAACTGATTATTTATGCATAAAATTTGTAGAAGACTATATTTCTTGAGGATTACAACATGTGTGTGGAAGTTTCAAAATGATTTGTGATTGTAAGGTGATGATCTCTACTGTAGCCTACTTCATGAGAATCTTGTAAATATAGCATACTAACCATTTGATGAAATGTCACTAAAAGGAAATCATAATTGTTTGGCTTATATTGAAGATTTAGGCGATAATATTGTTCTTATGAAGGCTTCCAAACATGTTATTAAGAGACTTGAAAATGAAAATCTTGCCATACTTGTTGATTACGATCAAATGTTGTCCAATGCCTTGTAGATGTATTTTTTTTTGAGAAGTGCTAAGTAGCAATAAAATAAAAAGGCAAAGAAAAGCCTAGATAAAAGCTAAATGAGGATTAAACCACCTTTCACTCTCTTCCTTTACTAATTTAACAAAGGAAGAAGGAAGGTTATCCTCAAGAAACAAGTCCCAATCAAAATCAAAAGATAAAGCTAAGTTTGCACAATAATCCGCTAACTTATTATATTTGCGATTGACACAATTAAAGATGACATTATTGAAATTACTAAAAAAAGATATACATTCATCTCCCAAAGAGTTCTCTTTAATAATCTTCGATTTGCTGTATAATTTTTGAAGATATTGAAGAACATTTTTATTGTCACCTTCATAAATAATATCTTTTATATCTCTTGTCCATTCATGAGAGGTTCCTTCCAAAGCTTTGAATGCCAAAAGCTTCATTTGTGCACTATCCCATGCATCTTCTTCCTTCCAAAAGCAAAGATAAATATGGATTTATCATCTCTTTCCACACCAGCGATCCCAGCCATATAGTTATCTCTAATAGCTGCATCAAGATTGATTTTAAGCCACTCAGGTGGAGGAGGATGCCAATAATGTGAAAGCAGTCCTTTGGACCGATAAGCATCCCAGTGGTCTGAATGGAAAACATCTTGTTTTATCGAGCTAAGAAAGCTCAAAACAGAATAAGCAATCAACAACTTACTGCTACCAGATTTTCCATGCTTAACTTTGCATCTATTGTTCCAAACCATACATACGGTTAAAACATAGATTCTAGCAGTCATGACATGAGGATTTTGTATCATCTTTCTTGCTCTTCATTACGATGTTGGATATAATTCATTGGATAAATCTTGTCATGATCCAAGCATTTATGTGTACTCGAGCACATAGTTTCTATGTACCCTTTTCTTTGACATTGAATCTCAAATATGATTTGCTCTTTGATGAAGATTACCAATGGATCTCAAAAGCAAGAATTGTTTTCTATAAAATCTTTAAGTATGAAATCTTAAATCTTTCAATTTTTTTTCTTTGCGAAGCTTAGATTTCCTGTAGACAATGTGCCAAAGTCCATTTTACATATTTTTGTCTTGAGCATGAACAAATAAAGCATGATTGATAGAGCTTTGTACTTAATACCATGAACTAGTTTGAAGAAATGTTGTTGAATTAATTGAAGCACCTTAGCAAAAAAAAAATTGTGTATCTGATATTAAAGCAAGCTTATGGATTTGGGTTAAAGATTCTCTTAGAGTATCCAATAGCCTATGGTGTGAAAATTAGAAGCTTGTTGGAAAGAAATTGTGCATCTCATATCTTGAATCAATGTTGCATTGTGGTGTGCTATCTTCTTTTAAATTTTGGGGGCAAATTGATGACATAAGAATTTCTTTATCTTCTCTAAATACATTTGATATAGGTGTTGAGCTTGAAAGTCCTGTGCTTTAGAATTTTACTCTTGTCTGCTCATGCTTGATATGAAAGTAAGTTTGTGAGTTTGAGTTAAAAGTTTCTTTGGATTATCAATGGCAAGTAGCAAGAAGTTTGGAAACTCTTTAGTAAGTTCTAAGAGTTGCTTCATATCAGGAATTCATTGGTGAACTTTGAGGATTGTTGCAAAGTGGTCTGTGGTAGAAAATCCTAAGATTTGTTATGTGTTGAAATTTTCTTAGATTTGTTTTATATTGGAAAGCCTTGTGATTCACCTTTTGTTGGAAAGTCTCATGATTGCTTTGGTTGCCATTTTAAACATGCATTAGATTACTTTTAACATGAAATAGCTTGGTTATGTTGGAAGGTGACACTTGGTCTGGTTGGAGCATTGCTCTTAATTATTGGGAAATCAAATTGGCATTAAACTCTCTTTTGGTAATTATATTTTTTCATAGAATCTTTGAGTTCTAACTTTAAGTGGATTCGTTGTCATGTGGATTATTACAAAGAAGTGTTGATTTTCACTCTCACATTGTGTTTAATTTCATTTCGGTAACTTGGTGGAAAGTTAAAAATGTATTGGCTTTGTGTCAAAAGCTTCATGAGCTATTTTTAGGATGAATAGTTTTACAATAAGTTTATGTTGGAAAGTCTTTATGATTATCTTTATATTAGAAATTTTATGACTCATATTATGTTGGAGAGTTTTATGAGTTCCTTTATTGTTGGAGGCTTTTCGAAAAGCTTTGTGAATTATTTAATATTGAGAAAATTTTTGACAAGTTTTGTGAATATTTTATTTTGGAGAGTTTTGTGAAGTCTTCTTGTTAGAGATTTCTTATGTTTTTTTACCCCACATGAAACTTAGAAAGAATTCGATCTTTTTTATTGGAAAGAGTTTTTGTAGATTACTTTCTTTTTGAGAAAAGTTTTATATACTGTTTCATTTGGAAAGTTTGATAAATCAAATTTTGGGATTTAGAGTCTTACGATTAGCTTTGGGTCGAAAGGCTTTCTGATATCTTTTGGGAATGAAGGGATATTGCTTACATAATTTTTCTTCCTTCTCTTTATAGTTGCTTCCAAAATTTAATTTGAATAAATATGGCGGTTGGAAAGATAGACTTATTTTTGTTTTAGTTTTGGGAGCTTGATTCCCCCTTCGTTACTTTGAGTTTTATATAGGAAATAGTTTGGTTAATTGAGTCGGATTTATTTGAGTACTTTGATTGGAATGTGGGAACAGTAAAGGGCATCAAAAACATCATCCCTCATGTTCATATTACATTGAATTGGAGTGAGGGGCATTTTAGAGATATGCTTGACTTTGATGAGGCATGTCCAATAACAAAATACCTATATTCCTTTTATTATTTTTTTTTTCATTCATTTTCTTTTGGCATTTTTGTGGTCTTTTTCTTTACTTCTCGTCTTTCTACCATTTTTCTACCTATTGTCTTATTTCATTTATAAATTCTTAGATCCGTTGATACTCGCGCGAATATCTAAAAGGGTTAGAAACACACTTTCTTTTGTCCCCTATAACACTAACGACATCTAAAGACAAAAATTAAGGACCGAGTCTTAGATAATATAGACTTAGGGTGTATGCTCCTTATAGGATAGAGACATCAAAACATAAACTTAGTGATACATTTTTCTAGATTTAGTTTTCTTTAATCCATTAATAATAAACCAATCAGTCATAATCAAACTCTTTAAATGTATTAAAAGAATACTTAATTCTTAATTGAATTATAATTAATATATATAATCATTAAATTACAAACCTAAAACATACACCTAAATCAAATTTAACTAATCTAATAATAATCTCTTAACCAACCTAAAACTTAAAAGATGAGAAATGAAATCAAGAGAGCAAACCTAAACTAAAACTTATTAAAATAAAAGTCTTTTAAAACCTAGAATTCACTAACTCACCTAAAACTCAACTAAATGTTAAGCTAACCTTTTTAAAATCAATCAACAAACCCCTTAATGCATAACAACCACTCCAAATATGAAGTTTATTTGATGGACTACTCCGAGCTGCGGGGTTAAGTGTCCTAAGGTGGTCTGGTTCCTCTAGCCTAGTGGCACAACGCCACGAATGAACTCAATGGAGTGTTAAATTTTAAAATTAATTGATTGTTAATAATTTAAATCCAATCTCAATTGATAATAAATCATTTAATTCACCTTGCTTTCTAATTTTTAACCAACTAAATAATTCAACAAAATTGGTTATCACTTGGTAACCCAGGCCTACGAGGCTATAAAGTTAGCCCCAAGGAGGATGAAATAAACATCACGGCCTCGGTGAGAAACAAAGGTGATAATCAATCAAACACTAAAATAAAACATCTAAAATCAATCCTAAAATACTAATATTTAAACTTAAATAAAAACTTCTTTTTTACCCCCTTAACAAATTAAAAATATAAATAACTTTAACTAAATTATCCTATATAGGACCTATCCAGAACTACACATCTTGTCACATACACCTATACTTATTTGTTAGGATACTACTTCTAGCCCAAGGTTAGGCCGATTTTTTTCTTTTATTATTCAGTGTTTACTACATGCACATGTTATATAAATGCTATCTTTAAATTCATGTTTGTTATATTTTCATTTACCTGTATTTATTTTTTGAATGACATCTATGCTCATATGTATATTTCTATTTTGTCCTATTTTGCGATGTACATCGGGCCTTACAGGATCAAGAATCAAGTGACATCATTTGCTTAAGAGCTTTTAAGTGGAGGAGCCACAGTCAGAATCAAGTGACATCTTTTGCTTAAGAGCTTTTAAGTTGCAGCGCCACAGTCATGTATAATTTCTGCAACTTGTAAAGTAAACTTCTAATTATATATTGTAACTGCTACACATCATACACATCTTGTTAGTAGCTATTCTAGCATATTTAGGTAGCTAGCCATAGGTTAGTGTACTAACGAAGCTTTGGCCCTATAGGTCAAAGCTTGCCCCCCTGTTATGAGCCCTAGAGACCTTTATGATCACCTTAGGCCTGTAGTTTAGGCCCATCCATTTGTGTTGTATGCATCGTTATTTTCCCACATGAGGTGGGCACCGCAAGGATGTTTCATTTTCTTCTAATTTTGGGTATGATACCCCCACCTTCTGTGAGTCCTAGAGATCATTATGGTCATTTATGCCTGTAGTATAGGCCACCTATTTATTCCTCGGGCATCATTATTTTCTCGCATAAAGTGGGCATCACTATTTTATCACACAAAGTGGGCACCTCTAGAATGGTTTTTCTATTGCTGTGTGATGCGGATACCTTGCCTGGAGGGTATCCTTAGCGTGTTTATTTACATTTTCTATACTCTGGATGCCATGCATGCATTTTTATACACTTTACTCCACAATGCACCTTACTTACATATATGTATAACATCAGCATTACTCAAATGAAAATGTCATCTGCTTTCTATAGACATAAGGATACTATTAATTATGTATCTATTTCATGCATCATACACAACACTAGGTATATTCTTTTACATATTATAGAGTCCCTAATTTAAATCTTTTGAACTACAAGTCCTTGGTTCCTTAGGATAGACTTCTTACCTCGTTTGTATATAGGGTGATTGATTGTATTTAGGATGTTAGCTAGCAGCTCACTCCAGGCAAGCATAAGCCTAGGTCGTACACTCCTCAGTGTGTCTTTTTACTTCTAATATGTTTTGAGTATGTTATTTCTCCTAGGATAGTAATCTATCTTAAACTCAAAATGTTAATCACATTTTTATTCATTTAAAAAAAGTCTAATCATCACTAAGGATAAAGAGAAGAGATTATTTTCTTCGGAGTAGAACCTATGAATTTTCTTTATTCACCAAATTAAGAAGAGAATAATACAATACCCTTAATCAAGAGTTTGCTTAGGTTAAGGCCTAGGATGTAATTAACCACGGGGGCTTACACCGTGGGAGACTGTTCTCCACTTCAAATAAACCCCATTCGAGCTGATGTATCGAATGGGGGAAATCTCGTAACTTTGATTAGGTTATACATATTATTACCCATCAAGGTGTGTAGGTGAAAGCTGTTATCCTACATGATTAATCGTATGTATAATCTCATGTGCCCCCCATTGGCCTACTTATGTCTAGTGTAAAGGCTTAAGATCATTTTATCCTATGGGATAATGCGGTCGTACCTTTTGCATTCAAACCCCATGAGCATAATCCTTTCGGAGACCCACATGCATAAGTTTATTTGGCATAAGAACTATGCCTTCCAATTTTCATCATTTTCTTGGATGGCTATCTTAGATGGTTTGAAAATTATAGATCAACTTAATACGAGAAACATTCATGTTGATCATATTTGTGAGCTTAGCAACACTTGCTTAGAAAGCCATAATCTCCTATTTTTTGAACATGACTTCACCTTTGGTATCCTCTTTGCTCCGTTTCCTAATATGGACTATTTTATTTTTAGACCAAACTTCTATCAACTCTTGAACTATATTTAGATATCCCTTATGCTGAGAGATTGCACAAAAAAAAAATATATATTTTCTAGTTTCTTACTTCTCTCTTTACTACATTTGGAAATAAAGAAATGAGAAAAGATTTGGGCTAACATTAATAACATCTATACTATTTTTCCATTATAAAAAATGCTATCTTGCTTTAAATTTCATATTGGAAGAGTTTTCATGATGTTAGACATGTTATTTGTTCATATGATGTTATGCTTGGATTTCTTTTAGAGCGGTGTGTTCATTGTGGTTGCATTCTTCATAAGATTTGTTTTTATGGAAAGAAGTTTTGGTGGTGGCTTGTTGCACACTTGTTGATTCAGGACAATGATTAATGCTAGTTTTGTTCCAGGCTTTTCACCTTGGATGGTCTATCATGAAACCAACATTCTACTCCTTGGAAAGTCATCATGCAGCCGAGTGTTTCTAGTTATTATTATTATATTGTCCTGGAACTTGTTCTTTTTTGTGCATTTTGACCTTTTTTTCGGATTTTACCATTATTTTTTTAGAGTTCTTCTGGGGTTGTGTTCTTTTCTGTTCTTAATTGAGTTTGGTTTTTTTATAGCTCAAATATTTTTTATATCATATATTATATGAGTTTTAATTAGTTTTGATTATGGGTAGTAATTTTTTCATATAGTGAATGAAATTAGGCTAAGCCCTAAATTCTCACTCCCTTCCCCCTCCCTGCCCCTTCTAAAAAACAAAAAAATTGTTTAAAATAATAATGATAACATGGTCTATGTAATACTAGATAATCATTGGAAACATTTCTAGCAGTAATTTCATAGAATTATAGATTAGATGTAAAGTTGATCAATGATTACTAAGGTACCCACCCCTCGAAAAGAATGAAAAAAAGAAGTTTATGTTTCCTTAAGTTTTTAACAATTACTAAATGTTAAAAAGCAAATGCATCATATAATAATAATAAAAAAATTTAGAGAGAGACGGCACAAGATTTTCTAGAGAGAAAAACAATTATTTTTCAAAAATTTCATTCACGCTTCTTTGGCTTCATTGATGGCGACGGAGGGTCACCAGCCTCCGACGATGGCTGGCGGTCCTTACGAAGGTTGGCGTGCTAATTCAACATCTCTGTTCTCATCTAGTTCAAGTTTGGCTTCATCTATGCCAGCTTTTGGCGATGGTTTTTACAGGGAACCCAAAAGACAGAAAGTTAAAATTCATTTTGGGTAAGCCTCTGATTATTAATGAAGGTGGATTGCTTAATCAGAAAAAACCTATTGAAATTATAGGTAAAGGAAAGAATGTAGTTGCTGAGAAAATGGTTAACATTTTACACAAATTGAGATCTCCTCCGGATCCTATAGGCCAGTTTAAATCTGCTGACGATGGTACTTCATCGTCTTCTTCAAAGATGGTTTCAATAAAAACTAAATTGGTTTCGAATGTTCTTGGAGATATCCAAAAACTTGTTGATGAATCTGTCATGCCTATTTAAGTGGATCCAGCTTGTTTTAGAAATATAATATTGGAGGTTGGTAATGTTGTGGCTATTGATATTTTGGAAGGAGATCACTTTGTAGATCTTAATCAAGTTTAATTCTGTGAAGAAGGAGATCTGACTGGATGCAATATTGAAATTCATCCAATTATTCCTAAAATACCTTCTAGAAATGTACTGCAAAATGCTTGGATAAAAAAAATATCAATGTTACAAATCTTAATTTTGGTAAGGATTTTGCTGGGGAAGATTCAGTGGTAAAACTACACTTATCAAATGAATTGGAAAATTCGAACAAGCTATGGAAATCTTTGGTGAATAAAGTCTTTGGGTAAAATATACTATTTCATGTGGTTAGCATGGAGTTAAGGAGACAATGGCCTCACTTTGGCAAATTTCATCTAACAATGCTTGGTTTGGGTTGGGTTCTTTATGCTTTTGATGAACCGAAAACTTTGGAATCAGTATTCTCTAATGGTTCTTGGTATGTGGGGGGAAATATAATTAGGTTGGATAGATGGTCTCCATCATTTTCTACTTTATCTTTGAAGGATCTTTCGGCTCCAGTATGGATTAGATTGCCAAATTTACCACTACAATGCTGGGAAGAAATTAACATATGCAGGATTGCTTCCATGGTTGGTAAGCCGTATATGATTGATGGAAAAATGTTCCAATGGAGTAGAAGGGAATTTGGTAGAATTTACATTTGTATCAAATTGGATAGCAAGCTTCCTTTGGGTGTTTGGGTAGAAGGAAGTTCTAGGAAAATTTTTCAAAGAATTGAATATGAAAAGATTACAAACTTTTGTTTCAATTGTGGCAAGATAGGTCATATTAAAAATCAATGTTTGGAAAGAATGTTGGAGGCTAGAGGCTAATCAACCGTCCAAACCCAAAGAGGCATCTATCTCAAATGGTAATCCAACTCATTTGTAGATTTCAGCTAAGGTGATTGACTCAAACAGTGTTGGAAATGGGCCTTGGATATATGCAAACTTTGGTAAGAAGAAATTTAAAAGCCAATGTTCCAGTAATAATGGGCAATGTCAATTGAATAATGAAGCTAGAAAAGTTCTTGTTCCTTTGAAGAATTTCAGAGTTTATCGGAATGCTATCAAAGTTAGTAATATTGAAGAATGTGAAGAAGACATTATGGAAGAAATTATTGAACCTCTTTCTGTGTAGGTAGGAGAACAAGTTAATGATGTTTTTCATGTTCCCTCTATACAAGTGACATATAAGAAAATTGATATGGGTATGGCTTCTTACTCTACTGTTATTTCCATTGATGATAATAAATTCAAATTATTAGAGGATGAGGTTGAAGAATGACAGGTTGTTTTTTATGAGAAAGTTGTATCTCCTAAGGGGATTACTGACAATAGTTTATTGGATAAGGGTAATCTGGAAGTGGAAATAGATGCTTTGAATGAGGTTCTAGGTTTAAAAGAAGGTGGATCTAAAGAGAAAGGTTCTAAACTACTTAAAATATTAGGTCCTATCAAAATGTCTCCTAGGAGTAGGAGAATGGATGGAGACCATAAAGATAAAGTGGGGAATTCATCCCCTCTTTCAAAATAATGTCATCTATTGGTTTTTGGAATTGTAGAGGCTAGGAAAAGGAAAGCTTCTGTATACCTAAAGGAGTTTGTGAAGGGAAATGGGGTTTTTTTCTAGGAATGGTGGAAACTAAGATTTATTTATTTAATAGAAGGGAGGTAGATTTTTTAATTGGCGCAGATTGAGAGTTTTTCCAAGTTCCTTCATAAGGGCTATTTAGTGGAATTCTGGTGGTATGGAAATCTAGCATGGCATTCTTTAAGGTTTTAGACTCTTCTCATCAATTTATCATTGGTGAGTAATATGTTCTCAATAAAGGAAGATGGAGAATTACTTAAATTTAAGGAAGCAAGGATGTAGACAAAAAATAGACTGACCTTTCAGCCGCAGAATCTTTACCTTTTTCGAAGCTCTGAGGTTTTTCTAGAGAGAGAAATCGTTCAGTTTTTTTTTGAATTTCGGTTACCGCGGGAATTCTGCGGCTGAAGGAGGCGGCGCCGGTGGTTCGCCGGCTGCTCTTCGCCGGTGATTCATGAACGTCCAACGTTCATCTGGCTCTTTACGAGCTACTGGAAAAGCGTCTAATGGGATTGTAATCAGGGAAGGAGTGAAGCCTCAATGCCGCTCGATTGCAGTGGAAGGTAAGGGAAAGAATGTCTTGTTGAATGATTGTGTTGCTACAAAGAATTTTGATGAAGATAGAAATAAGGATTTGTCTGTTCTTGAACCGACTGTTCCGGAGGATTTTATCTTATGATTTAACAATTTCGCTGGAGTTCTTGATTCGAAGAAGGATCGGAATGTTGAGAAGAATGTTTCATCAATGGAGGATCGGAATGTGGATAACAATGTAACGGTGGATGTAGGTCATTTGAAGATTGCTGAGGCTCCCTTGATCCTGAAGGAAAGTCTGAGTAATATAGATATCTAGGGTAACAAGAATTAGATTGCTGAGGCTTGGTCGAAGCCAAAACATATCAAGATATCTTTCAACAAGGATCAAATAGAATTTACTGATGATGGAATGGAAGTGAAGATGAACTCTGATAAGGCGGTGAAGAATGTTGAAATTCTGAAGAACTCAATTGTTATTAAAGTTTTGGAAAGCAACATTCCATTCTCAGTTTGTAGTATTGAATTGAGAAAGCAATGGAGTAAGTATGGGGGATTTCATATGACCTCCATGGGTATGAACTGGATACTCTGTTCGTTCAAGACGAATGATGCGGTGGAAGAAATTTTGAATGGAGGACCTTGGCATGTTAGTGGGTTCATTGTTGGTATGGATGGATGGTGTCCTGAGTTTGATCCTAATTCTTTCAAGGGTATATCAGCTCCGGTGTGGATCAGACTCCCGAACTTACCTCTATACTGCTGGGATGAAGAAAATTTGGCAAGGATTGCTTCTTGTATTGGAACACCTATGTATTTTGATGGCAACACATTTCGGTGGGGTAAACGGGAATTTGCTCATATTTGTGTTAGAATTGAATTGGAAAAGAAGCTACTGAATGGTGTGTGGGTTGAAGGCTTGGCTGGTAGATTTTTTCAACGTGTGGAATATGAGAAGATTGATATTCTTTGCTATCATTGTGGCAAAGTGGGTCATGAAGAAAAATTTTGTCCAGAAAATGTATCAATTGGAATTCTGGATCAAAAAAGTGGGAAGCCAGATGATGCTAATAATGCAGATAAATTAGAAGTGATAGACGGGAAGAAATTCATTAATAGTTCAGAATTTGGTCCTTGGATACATGTGAAGTTCAAAAACAATAGGAGGTTGAACAGCAACTTATTTAACAATAAAGTCGTGGGGGAGAAGAAAAGTATGGAAAATAGAGTAAATAACAATCGGCTGAGGACTCAAAAAGTTAACAAAGAGAAGATGGTGACAGAGGAAAATATTGTGAATTCAGTTACTGAACCTGTTGCTGGATCAATGACTGTTGAATGTGAGGGGAATAAACCAGTTGAAGTCCAGTCTATTAACAGATTTTCTGTTTTAGCTGATTGCAGTGAAGATAAAAACAATGACAAGTGTGTAGAAGTTGTAAATTCAAAGAAGGATGGTTTGGAAGGAGACAAAAATGAACCTGTTCACTTGGAGGTGATTTCTCAAAGTGGAGCTACCAAGATGAAGTTAGCCAAAGAATTGAGATCTCTTGGGCCGGTGGAACCTGATTTTAAGAAGAAGAAAAGGGATGGAAGGGTGAGTTCCATTATTGGGGAGAAACCCCCTTTAATTGTTTAAATGAATTCAATTTTGTTTTGGAATTGTAGGGGGGCTAGAAAGAAAGAAGCCTCCCTATATTTGAAAGAAGTAGTTAGAGATCATAATGTTTTTTTATTGGTCTTATGGAGACCAAGATTTCTAGTATGGATAGAAGGGAGATTGATTGTTTTATTGGAAATGATTGGGATTATTGGCATCATCCGGCTATTGGTACTGCTGGTGGGATTTTGGTGTTATGGAATGTGACTTTGGTTTCTTTTATGGTTAAGGAATCATCTTCTCAGGTTATTGTTGGTGACCTTATGATTCCTAATATGGGGAGTTGGAGAGTTGCTACCGTATATGGTAGTAGATGTTGTGTGGAGAGAAGCAATTTATGGAAGCAACTTGAAGATTGTATGGAGGACTCTATTCCCTCTATCATAGGGGGGGATTTTAACTGCATTTTGAGCAAGGAAGATAAGAGAGGAGGCAAGATATTTCTTTTCTCTAAAGGTCCTAAAGGATGAAAGGATTCATGGTAAATTTGGATTTTCATGACATTGGCTATATTGGGCCAAGGTTTACTTGGTGTAACAACAAGGAAGGGACCTCTCGAATTCGGGAGAGGTTGGATAGATGTCTTTTAAATTCATCTGCTATTCAAAAGATCCCTCTAGCTGTTATTAAATACCTAGCAAGAATAGCTTCAGATCATAGTCCAATTGTTCTTAAATTGGATGCTGAAGCTCATTTCAAGTCTAAAATTATCAGGTTTGAAGATACTTGGAGATCTTATCCGGCATGTAAGGGTATTGTCAGCTATTCATGGAAGAAAAAGGATGTGGGAAATGAGAATGAAGTGCTTCAGAAGAAGACCAGCCGAACACTAAAAGCATTATTTTTTTGGAGTAGAAACAAATGCAAAGACTTGAATACTCTAAAGGAAAAACTGAAAAATGAGATTATTGATCTTCAAATGAAGGAGGCTTTGGGGGAGAGTTGGACTGATGAGGATCATAAATTGCTTCGTAATAAAGTACATGAGTTTAATGTTACTTTAAGAAGGCTATCTACTTGGTGGAACTAAAGAGAGGTGATATGAATTCTAAACTTTTCCACAATTTTGCAACGGCACGTAGAAATGGGAATAGAATTAATCAAATCAAAGATGAGTCCAACAATCTGGTAGTAGATGAAGATCAAATCCAGAAAGTTTTTTATGACTTTTTTGAGACGAAATGGCAGCTTAAGGATTGTTGTTTAAGGGGTTGGCCTTCGGTTTTACAGCAACAGAAAATTTTTTCTGAGGACAGCAGTATGCTTAATGAGGAGTTCTCGGTGAATGAGTTGAAATGCTCGGTCTTCCAGCAAGGTAATAATAAATCTCCTGGCATAGATGGGGTTACTTGTTCTTTCTACAAAAGCTTTGGTTCCGTCCAATTTCAGACCTATTAGTCTTTGTCAAATGAATTACAAGATTATTGCCTCTATGCTTGTAAATAGATTGAAGAAAATTATTTTCAGATTTGTATCAGAAGAACAGATGGCATTCATACCTGGAAGATCTATTTCTGAACATTGTCTTTTGGCTCAAGAAATGTTTCATAAGTTCAAGGTTTCCAAAAACAAAAAGGGTGCAATGGCTATTAAACTAGACATGGAGCAAGCTTATGATAGTATGGGGTGGGCTACTCTTCATCAAGTTCTCAAGTGGCATGGTTTTCCGTCTCACTTTTCTAAATTGCTCTTGGAATGTGTACTGAAGTGAGGTTCTCCTTTCTCATTAATGGTAATATTTCCAATTGGATTAATGCTTATAGTGGGTTTCGTCAAGGGTGCCCACTCTCACCTTACCTTTTTATTTTGTGCTCCCAACTATTGACTAATGCAATCCATCAAAGAGGTCAATGTCTTGGTAATCAAATTTCTTCTGGAGGACCAAAGATTACACATCTTTTGTATGCAGACGATGTGTTAATCTTCTCCCATGCTTCTTCTACTTTGGCTAAATCAATGAAGATTATAGTGGAGGATTTTTGCAAATGGACTGGTCAAAAAGTGAATTTTAGCAAATCTCAAGTTATGTTCGATAAAATGGTGAGAAATAATTTGAGGAGGAAGATTACTAAAGTGCTGGGCATTAAGATGGTGAAGGAGATGGTGTATCTAGGAGTAAAGATGTCTCTTAGAAGACCCAAGATAGCAGATTTTCAAGAGCTTATTAGCAATGTCATAGATAGACTTAATGCTTGGAGTAAGAAGTCTCTTTCTTTGGGAGGTAAACTCATCCTTGATAGCTCTTTACTTTCCATGCCAAATTATTTGATTACAAATTCTTTAGTTCCCAAAAGAGTGCTTCTTGAGCTTGAAAAGTTATGTAGAAATTTTTTGTGGAATAAAAAAGATGGCTCTAAAGGAATGCATTATGTTGCATGGGAAGATATTTGTAAACCAAGGAGACTTGGTGGTTTGGGTTTGCATTCTCCTTTGCTTAGAATTGGAGCTCTAAGATCCAATTTAGCTTGGAATTTTCTTCAGAAGCCTGATTCACTGTTTCATAAAACAATGAAACATAAATATGGGGTTGATATTATGCATGAAGTTCACAAAAGCACTTGCTCAAGTGCTTGGCGTATATTGTTGGATGGGGGGAAGATTTTGAGGAATGTGGTCAGATGGAGAATTGGCAAAGGTAATAGTATCAGTGTTTTATATGATACTTGGTTATTTGATAAATGTATAAACCGGTGGCCTACCTTTGTGGATTGTGATTACCTTGAAAATGTTAATATCAATGAGCTCCTATTAAAAAATGGGGAATGGAATTATGCAAAGCTACAGAGGGCATTTCATCAGGAATTGATCTTTCTGATCAGCCAAATCAGTTTTGATCAGGAAAGGGAGGATAGCATTGAATTGATAAATTGGTGTTCTAGGAAGACAGTTTCAGCTCTTGCTTTTGAATCTATTACTTCCTACAGACTGAATGAAGAGGAAAATGGATTTTCTAATTGGGTGATGAAGTTAAAACTGAACAAAAAAGTTGAAATATTCTGGTGGAGGCTTGGCAAGAGAGCTATTCCAACTAATTTGTTTTTAAAGAATCGAAACTTATCTGATTTTGTAAACTGTGATAGGGGCTGTAATTCCATTGAATCTTATGAGCATATTATGGCTCATTGTAAATATGTGGTTGAGGTTATTATGAAATTACGTGAATGGGGTATTCACATACCAATTTTTCACTCTTTGGACAACTGTTTACAGAGCTTGGAGGCAATCTCTATGCAGAATTCTGGTATTATGAGATTATATTGCACGGTTATATATTTGTCCTGGAGAAATAGGAATGAAGTCAAACATCAGAAATCTGCTCTGTTGTGTTCTGTGGTAGCATCCAATGCTCTTTATTTGGCTACTTCTTATTCTAATCCTTTTCTTGTAAGTTGGGGCACTAATCTCCTTAGGGAGTCCCATGATCTTTGGTGCCCTCCTCCAAAGGATTGAATTAAAATCAATGTGGATGCTTCTTTACTTAAATCCAATCTAGCTGGGATTGGTGGCATTTTTAGGGACTTCAAGGGCAGATTTATCAGTGCTTTTGGGATAAGAAAATTCATTGGGATATAGCTCAACTTGAGGTAGATGCTGTGCTTGCGGTTAAGGAATTCCTTTGTGATTGGATGCTAGAATGCAAAGGAATCATTGTTGAAAGTGATAATGTAAATATTATCAAATTCATTCAAGACTCTTTGAAGAAGAATAATAATTGGATCATGGATAGGTGGCCATACAAGGATCCGTGCTTGTTGAATGACTTCAATAAGGTAATTTTCCATTATGTTTCTAGGAATTGTAATAATGTAGCTAATTGTTGTGCTACCTTGGCTTTGGATAATAGCTTTTATTTTGATAGGTTTTCTTTGGAAAGCATTCCGGCCTTGTTATGGAAACTTATCAAGGAGGAATGTGATCCTTTTATTACTTGTAATTAGTTTGTCTTTGATTCTTAATGCATTAAATTGCTTTCGTCAAAAAAAAAAAGGAAGCAAGGATGTGTATAAAAGGAGAAGTCATTGGGAGAAGTTACTATATTACTCTTCCAAGGAAGTGCCTATGGTGATTGGGAGAGATTTTAATTGTGTTCTAGATAAGGAAGACAAGAGGGGTGGAAAAATATTTATTTTTTCCTAAGGTCCCAAGGAGATGAAATTTTTTTGACAAGTAATGATTTATATGAAGTGGGTTGTATTGGGCCAAAATTAACCTCGTGGAACAATAAAATAGGAGCAGAAAGAATTCTTGAGAGGTTGGACAGATGTTTCTTAAACTCAACGTCTTTAATCTCTTCCCATCGATTGGTGGTTAGGCACTTGGCTAGAGTTTCATCGGATCACTGCCCATTTATTTTAAACCTTCTAGATTTCAATTCAAATTTTAAAAAGAATATTAAGTTTGAAGATGTTTGGGCCTCTAATCCAACATCAACTACTGTAGTAAGGAATATTTGGTTGAAGAAATCTGTGGGTGACTATGCCCAAATCCTGATTTATAAAATGAAGAGATCGTTGAAGTCTTTGTTTTATTGGAGAAAAGCTAAACACAAGTCATTAGTCAAGACAAAAAATTATTTACTGGAGGAGATACCGAAGCTTCAGGAAAGAGAAGCCATTGAGGGAGGTCTCTCGAGTGAAGAAAGTTGGATACTTAAAGTTAAGGTGGGTGAATTTAATTCTAATTTTTCCCAGCTAAATACTTGGTGGAGATAACATGCAAAGGTTAAATGGGTGACTGAGGGTGATTGCAATTTAAAAATCTTTCAAAATTTTGCTAGTGCAAGGAGGAATTCGAATTTTATTTCTAAAATCAAAGATGTTAATGGATTAGTGGTGGAAGATCAGCATCAGATTGAAGATGTCCTAATTTGATTCTTTGAGGAGAAATGGAATGATAAAAAGTGCAATTTGGAAGGCTCACCTGATCCATGGAAATGCTTGGAAGAATTTGATATCAGTTTATTTAAACAAATAATTATTTATTGAAGAAGTGGAAACAATAATCAAACAAACTAGCAACAATATTTCTCCAGGGTATGATGGAGTTACTTATTCCTTTCTTAAATTTTATTGAGCCATTATCAAAGAAGACTTTTGGAATGCTCTAAATCAGTTTTTTTTATTACGGCAAGTTGAATTCCAAGTGGAAAAATAACCTTAATTGTTCTTCTTCCTAAGGTAGCTAATCCAATATCTCCTTCTAATTTTAGACCCATCAATTTATGTAATGTTGTTTATAAGGTTGCTGCCATGGTCATTTTGAATAGGTTATCTTCTATCATTCCTAAATTGATCTCAGAAGAATAAGTGGCATTTTCAAAAGGTAGATCTATATCGGATCATGTTTTGGTGGCTCATGAAATATTTCATAAATTCAGATATTCAAAGTCTTCAAAAGGTTTTGTTTCTTTTAAATTAGACTTGGAGCAAGCCTATGTCTCTATGGGATGGTCTATATTGGAGAAAGCATTGAAGTATTTTGGATTTCCTTCTATTTTTTCTAAGATGATTTTAGAGTGCGTTAAAGATCCGAAATTATCCTTGTTAATTAATGGGAACTCTTCAAGCTTGATTGATGCTAGAAGCAAATTTCATCAAGATTGTCCCTTATCACCTTTTTTGTTTATTCTTTGTGTTCATCTTTTTTCCAATGCATTTAAATAAAAAGGAGATACTTATAGTGTGCGGGTGAGTTCAAGTTGCCCCAAAATTTCTCATTTTCTTTATGTTGATGACATCATCATTTTCTTAGAAGCCAAATTGAAGGTTGTAAAGAAGATCAAAGGTTTAGTTGATGATTTCTATGGATGGACTAGACAAAAAGTCAATATGAATAAGTTATGCAATCTATTTGGAAATTCGGTAAGAAGAAGGAAAAAAGCAATTTCTCGCATTATGGAGTTCAAAGCAGTTAAAAAATTTCATTATCTTGGGGTCACGATAACATTAATGAGGGTAGTTGGAGTGAATTTTCAATTTGTTGTCGATAATGCTTTAAAAAGGATCAATATTTGGGGAGGTAGTTTATTTCCTTGGTGGGAAAAATTAATCTTCTAAAGACAGTGTTGCTTTCTTATACTATTTTTCATTGCACTCATACATTGTTCCCAAAAGGCATCCTAGATGAGATTGACAAACTTTGTGGAAGTTTTATTTGGAACAAGATGAATGGGAATTATTGTCTTCACTATGTGAATTGAAATGTTATGTGTTTGCCTTTGAAATGGGCTCGTAGAGCTCTTCATTCTTGTTCTGAAAAAGTCGGGCCACTTAGAGCTAAACTTGCTTGGAGATATATTCAAGATGAAGAATCATTGTTGCATAAGGTATTGTTTCTAAAATATGGTGATTTATATGGAGATGAATCCTCAAAGAAGGCTGGTTCTATAGCTTGTAAAATCATTTATGGCGGGGGAATATTTCTTAAGCCTATTGTTAGATGGCGCATTGCTAATGGTGAGTTGATTGATGTTTCAAGGATATTTGGATCATGGGTAAGAGTCTAAAGAAATGGCCAACGTATGTACTTCCCGTAGTGTGTAATGAACTTACAGTTGATAGATTCGTATCAAGTGGTTCTTGGAACACATATGAACTTAGTAAGGTTTTTGGTTCTGATCTTTTGAACCTTATTTACCAAATTCCTATTTCTTCTGAATTGGTAGAAAATAAAGTGGAATTAATATCTAAAAATTCTTGAAAATCAATTCGGCTTTAGTATTTGAAGCTTCATTTCAAAACATCCAACATGTTCAATAATGGAATTGGATTAAGAAAGCAAAGCTCAATCCTCGGGGTGAAGGTTTTTGTTGGAGAATCTTCAATTAAGTCATTCCTACAAATCATTTCTTATGTTATAGAATATTGCAAAGAAATAATGGATGTCCTAGAAACTGCAATGAGATAAAGGATATTGAGAATGTGGTTGCAAAATGTAAAAAATTGGCCAATATAATTCAGCATTTTAACAAGTAGGGATTTGGTATTCCAACTTTCCATTCATTGAAAGAGTGCTATAATTGGATATCCTTACAAAACTTTTGGTTGGATAATTTGTATTGATATGTTATTTTCTTTTCTTGGAAAGCAAGGAATAAGCTCATTCATGAAAAGATGATAGTTTGTTGTTCATAGCTTTGGAAGCTATCAACTATGCTTCCATTTCAACTGCTAAGATTTCTCTTATCTCAGGTAAGTGGAATGCTAATCAGCTTTATAAGATGTTGGATAATCATTAGCATCCCCCTCCACCCGATTGGATCAAAGTTAATGTTGATGCATCATTACTTCAATCTTATAAAGCTAAGATTGGTGGGGTATTTCGTGATTTCAAAGACATATTTCTATTGGCTTTTAGAAATACTTATGTCTATTGGGACGTATCCCAGTTGAAACTTTTGGCTATTCAATTGCTTAAAGAAGTTATTAAAAATTGGATGTTCAAATATAAGGGAATCATCATTGAGGGTGACAATGCTAATATCATCAAGTTTATTCAAGGTGTTTTTTCTAAAGGACAACAGAAAGTGGAAGATCTATATTTTTTTAAAGATTTTAATAATGTTATTTTTAATTGCATATATAGGAATTGCAATAAGTTAGTGGATCTATGTGCTAACTATGCTCTTTTTAGTTCTTTTATTTGGGAAGACATTAGTATGAATAAAGTTCTTTCTTCTTTTATCTCTTTGTTGAACGAGGAATGTAATGTTATTAGTTTGTTTTTTTGTATTTCCTTTTTAATATATTCAATGCAGTTGGTTGCATTTTCTCAAAAAAAAAAAAAAAAAGTTAAAAAGCAAATGTTCTATAAAAAATGTTAACAACCAACAACCATAATTTTTATTTGGCCACTATTTTCTCAATATTTTTCTTAAAATTTTTGATAGAAAACTACTTTCTATGGCCACAATAGAGAAATTATTTTCTCAACCGCAACTTCTCAATCAACTTTATAAAATATTATAGCCATGACAAATAGATCTTAATTCACTAATTCAATTACAAATGCCGATCAAAATTTTAATTCATTCACAATTAAAATGGTCAGATCGGCCAATCTGAATTTTAAATTATTGCTAAAAAAAGTGTAAAATTGTAAAATTTCATTTCCATAATTTGATAACGCGTTTGAAATTTACATCAATTATGCTAATTAATACCAACAATTAGGGCCAAATTAGTTGTTATAGACTTTATAGTTTATATTGAATAAATTACAAGTCCGAGGTTTTAATTTACTCTTTTTGCATGCATTATTTTATAGATAATTTGCATTGCAAGTGGCCCTAATTGTTGTATTAGTTTTATGACGTCCATATTATTGTAACATAAATTAAAACTGAACAAGCTTTAAAATATGCTTGATGTTTGAGTCAATTCAAAATTTTATAAAATATATGATATTATGAATATAAGACTTAAAACCCTCAAATTATATTTTTAAAACTATTATAATGTATAGATAATCAATATTACATGAATCTCAAATTCCTAGTGATATTTCATAAAAATTTTATTTTGATCAGGCACGAATCTACAATAAGATGACGGTGGATTTGGTATTTGGTTGAAGAGTCTTAAGCTCAATAGCAAAGTTGAATTGTTTTGGTGGTGACTAAGCGAATGGGGGTTTGTTGTTCCGTTATTTCATTCTCTAGATGATTGTTTAGAGGAACTAAGGAAGAGATCGGCCCGGAGCACTGTTATGGTGAGAATATATTGTGCAGCAGTTTTTCTTTCCTGGAAGAACCGGTATTTGGTAAAGCATGGGAAAACTGCTATGTCTAGTTCTTTGGTCGCGATAAATGCTATTTCTCTAGCCACATTGAAGTTTAATCCATATCTAGATAGCTGGGGTGCTAATCTCCCTTCGGAGTCTCATTTATCTTGGCACCCTCCACCGCTAGAGTGGATAAAGATTAATGTGGATGCGTCATTGTTATCCTCTAATCAGACTGGTATTGGAGGGATTTTTAGAGATTGCAAAGATAGACTTCTTCTTGTTTTTGGAAAGAACACAGTACATTGGGATGTTGCTCAACTTGAATTGGAGGCAATTATTGCAATAAGGGAATTCATCCAAAATTGGATGGTTGATTGCAATGGTATTATCATTGAAAGTGATAATATTAATGTGATTACATATATTCAAGTATTCTTTGAAGAAGGTGGATTGGTAGTTGGAGAATTGGCCGATCAAGGAGATTTTCTTCCTTAATGATTTCAATAAAATCATTTTTCATCATGTTAATAGGGAATGTAGTTGAGTAGCTGGTTTTTGTGCTACTATGGCTTTGAATGGTAGTTTTACTTTTGATAGTTTCTCTTTTGGTAGCATTCCATCCTCATTGTTAGATTTAATCAAGGAGGAATGTTACCCGTTTAGCAATTGTAATTAGTCTTTGTTCCTATTTTTAAATGCATATTTGCACTTAAAAAAAATATCAGGCACAAATCTCAAGGCAAAATCAAGTTGAAAGCTTACTAAATTAGATATGATACTATCCAAACTCCGATTTGAATAAATTATATTCGAATGAAACGTCTAAAAAAGGCAATTCCAATGACACCAAAATTAGTGAAATTCAAGCCCAAATCAATTGTACAAAACATATTTGGAGGTTTTAAAGCATAATTTGGACTACCAAAGAAATTCCAAACATGACATGCTTATATTCAAATCAAGTGGCTCGACCAGACGAATCTAGCAAGCCCAAGATCATCGAATTCAGATATCATTAAGACATTCAAATGATCAATAAACAATCAATAATCAAAGGGATCAATATCAGCCGTCCATTCATACCAAACACATCTTGACATTGATCCTCCCCAAATTTAAGTCATGCCACTCTAAAAAAACTATAAATAGCCCCCATTCTTCTCATTAGACATGAAGGAAAAAGAGGATGAAAGGAGGAAGAGAAGGGAAGAATTTGAGAGTTTAATCGCCATCAACCACCACCTAAGTTCTTCCCGAACACCATCTGGCTTCCACCTGTTCGTCAACCACCATTGAACCTCCGCATGTTGGTCAACCACTGTCGGACTTCTGCCAGTTTTTCAATCACTGTCAGAGTTCTTCTCCACCACCGTCAAACTTCATATGTTCATCGACCACCGCCATAATTCCACCCACTCATCGACCACTGTCAGAGTTCTCCAAGATCACCACTAGACTTGTGCTCGTTCATCAACCATAGCCGAAGTTCTTCCTGACCACCGCTAGACTTTTCCTTGTTCGTCAATCACCAACGTACTTCCAACCATTAATCGACCTCTGCCAGAGTTCTTCCCGACCATTGTCGAATTTCCCCCCATTTGTTGATCACTAACAGACTTCCATACATTCTTCGACCACTACTAGGTCTTTCCTACCACCATCGCCCACTGGCTACAGCCTCTCTGACCACCATCTTCTGTTGACTATGATTCTTTCGACCATAATTGCCCGTCGTTTATGATTTTTTTGACCTACATCGTTCGGCGATAATGGTCTTTCCACCCAAACAAACATATCAAAACTGATTCTTCTAGCCCCCACCATTTAATGCAGTCTATATGGTGTATATTTTCTACTTCGAGCCTAGATCTTCCTCCAAAGGAATGGCCACATTTATAATCAATTGCAAGCACTAGCTTTTTTATTCAAATAGGGCTAGACCTTATGATTTTTCTTCTTTTTAGGGGTTTCTACGCAAAAAAAAAAAATTCTTTTATAAACACAATAACCATACACTTTTATATATTTGTTTGATGGATCTTCATACAAAGCTATGACACTAAACTATATCACACTTTTATCACCGTAAATATTCCTAGATGCACGTCATTCCTAATTTGGGGTATTTTTTGCTCCCATTTTAAAAGTTCATTCATGTCAAATTTTTAACATCAATAATTGCTATATCAATTTTATACAAATTAGATATAGGTTGGGGGGAAACCTTGACTGCAACCATAACCAAGAAAATTCCTCAAAATCTTTCAATATCCAAGATAATATCTTGGGAAACTTTTTTTTATAAAGATTTTACAAATTCCAAGGATGCTTCTAATAAATTTCAAGCTCTATATAATCCTCAACTGGACTTTTATTCCTTCAGTTAGGTCTTTATCTCAATCTCAAAAAGGCTATAAAGGTCTAAAGATAGACCAATATTCACCTTTAATTCAGGATACACGTGGCATTTTCTCACTCCCAGTTAAGGCATAATCGATTATTGGAGGAATTAATTTAATCTCTTTCATACAGGTTAATGTCAACGAGCAAACTCTGACAAACAATCTCATATAGGTTATACATTCTTGGTGAATTCTCTTAGCCTCTTTCATAAATGTCAACATCATCGAGTAATGCTCTGACAAATAACCTTGAATAGGTCATGCATTCTTGGTGGATTCTCTCAAATTCTTCCATATAGATTATTGTCATCGAGTAAAGCTCTGATAAATAATCTCTGATAGGTCAAACTTCCTTAGTAAATCCCATCGACCTTTTCCACATAAGCATTTTAAAGCATCCTTCTCAGCTCCATCAAAGAAGGATTGGAGACTGTCAAGCCTCTACTATGTTGAAATCATTAAAGTGTCACTAGACAACTACGATCAATATAATGTTTGACCCCCTCCATCAAAATATTAGATATTTTCCCCTGTCAACATGCATGTTTTCTATTTTCCACAAAATTTAGCTTGATCATCATTATTAACTAACTGCCTGATCAACAAAGTCAGAATATCACCTAACAACTTCCAATATATTTTCAACAATATATTCCCTAACTCCATGTATTGACTTGTGATCATTGGATCTCTTCCCCATTAATTTTTAGCCATCGCTAGATTTCAATCAATTATTTTAACATTGATAGATCTCTTCCTGACTACCCACCATTATCAAACCTTCATCCGGCCTTCGACACCAATGTTCTTCAAGCTACCAATCAAAGGGAAAGCTTGGATTGGCACAAGAAAATCATAATTTTTCTTACCACCAACTTTCACAAATATACTCATGTTGTATGAAAGGATTAAATACTTATTGGTAAATGACCATCTTGCACTCCTTCGAGATAATTTTTAGATAAAGACTAGGGCCCAAATAGGTGGATCGGACCTTTATCTAATATTGAAGGTCTTGCAGCTCCTTTAGGATAATCTTTAGATGAAAATTAGATCCCACATCAAAGGACCGGGCCTTTAGCAAACAATGACTGTCTTGTGACTCCTTTAGGATAGTTTTCAGATGAAGACTGGAGCCCACATCGGAGGACCAGACCTTTACCAAATATTGACGGTCTTGCGACTCCTTCAGGATAATCTTTAGAAAAGACTAGATCCCATATCAGAGGACCAGACCTTAACTGAATATTGATGGTCTTATGACTCCTTCATAAAACTCTTCAAATGAAGACTGGAGCCCACATAAGAAGGCCAGGCCTTTACCAAATATTAATGGTATTAGGACTCCTTTAGGATAATCTTCAGATGAAAACTGGATCCCACATCAGAGGACTTGGCTTTACTTAATATTAACGATCTCGCAACACCTTCAAGATAGTCTTCAGATGAAGACAAGAGCCTGCATTAGAGGACCAGACCTTTTCCAAATATTGATGATCTTGCAACTCCTTCAGGACAGTCTTCAGATAAATACTAGAGCCCACATCAGAGGACTAAGACTTTATTAAATATTGATGATCTTACGACTCCTTCAAAATAATCTTTAGATGAAGACTAGTGCCCACATCAGAGGACCGAGCTTATTTTGACGATAGTAATCTATTTTTTTTCTTTTTTCAGCATGTTTTCTCAATTTTCAATGAAGTGTTGGGATAGACTGTTATTTTCTTAGAGTGAGAAAGTCCTTTTTTTAAATTTCCATTCTTTTCAATTATTCCATGGAATGATCGACGGCATTTACCGATGATCAATCCATTTTTTACATCATCTCATGTTCGTAATTTATTCAGTGTATCTCAATTAATCATTAAGGATGTTTTTGAGGTCTCTAACTCTTTTTTTTTAGAGAGAAGCAAAAAAGCTTTATAAACTAAAAAAAAAGCTAAAGTTCAAAAAAGCTTACAAAGAACAAGCTAATGATTCATTCTTTAACAAATCAACGAAAGAAGAAAGAACCTTATCAAGAAAGAGGTCTTCCCACAAGAAATCTGAAAAAACCCCAAAGTTAGCACATAAGTCCGCTAACTTATTACATATCTCTCTTAATGCAATTAAAGATAACAAACTTGAAATCATTTATAAAGGAAATACTTTCAATACCTTTACCTCCTTTTCTTAGAGCTTTATGAATGAATTTGATGATGTTTGCATTATCACTTTCAATAATGATTCCTTTGAACTCATGATTCCAATATTTGATGACATCTTTAATGGATAATATAGCTAGATATTCAAGATAAGAGATGTCCCAATGGATTAACGGTTTACAAAAAGCTAATATCAATCTACCTTTGTGGTCTCTAACAACTCCTCCAATGCCTCCTTTGTAAGTAGGTAGTAATGTTGCATCAACATTAACCTTTATCCAATCGGGTGGAGGAGAATACCAACGATCTTCCAACAGCATTAGCTGATTAGTACTCAACCAGCTCGTTGAATTATAATTAGGAATATAAGAAGTTCCCGTATAGCTTATTTCCTCAACTGCAATGTACACCACGCACCTTGCATTTTTCCCATGAACAATTTCATTTCTATCTTTCCAAGAAAAGAAAATTGCATTACAGAACAAGTTGTACAAGAAAACATTATGAAATTCCAGCCATCTATAAACCTCTTCTTTAGAATCCAGGAACGGAATAGCAAATCCCCAGTTATTTAGAAGCTGAATAAGTTCTTTGATCTTTGAACATTTGCAGACTACATGATCTATATTTTCTTCCTCATTACAACCTCTTGGTCATTGATCATACCTTTAAAGTCTTCTATAAAATAAATAAGAGTTTGTAGGCAATGCATTTCTGATTGCCCTCCACCAGAAGTTATCCACACGAGCATTAAGTTTAAATTTTTTTAGCCAATTCCATTTTGAACAATCAGCAGTAGAATTTTGAATATAGTTTCCAGCAGCCAATGCCGATATAGTATGCCCAGATTCCTTTAAAATAACATCTAATCGATCTGCCTCAAGATCATAATGTATTTGAGTTATCCGAATAAGATTAATGAGATCAATACCAAAAAATTTCTCAAGTTTTGTAACTTCACATTGGCCCCCCAAAATGAAATTGTCAACAGTTATAGACTCAATCATCTCATCTTGAGAGTTAACAAAAGTAGGCCAATTGATTAGGCTTTTATCGAGAATCCATATAACTTCAAGAACATCCACTGATTTTCCATTAGCTAATTCCCATCTCACAATTGGTTGAAGATGTTGTCCACCATTTTTAATAATCTTCCATGTCACAGAGCCAGAATTGGTTATGTTTCCAGTCCTCCAGCAGGATCCATATTTCCGGTAAATGATTTTATGCAATAATTATCCATCATCCTTCATGTATCTCCAAGCAATTTTGGCTCTTAATGGACCAACTTTTTTGTAGCAAGAATGTAGCCCTCTACCTCCCATAAGAGTTGGTTCACACAATTTATCCCAACAAACATAGTGCAGCCCATGAGCATTATTCATCTTATTCCATATAAACAATCGGCATAATTTTTCAATTTCTTCAAGAATAGCTTTAGGAATAAGAGGTATAGTGGAATGAAAAGTTGGTAGAGAGAGGATTACCAATTTTACCAAGATAATCTTGCCTGACAAAGATAAGAACTTCGTTCCCCAGCTGTTCAGCTTCAATAGGATTTTGTCTACAATGAATTGAAAATCCATTTTAGATAATTTCCTTAGCGCCATTTTAGCACCGAGATAGTTGAATTCCTTGACTTCTTTATACCCCAAAATTCCTTTAATTTTCCTTTTTTTTCCTTCGATTGGTAGCTTTCCCAAAGAGGATTCCAAACTTGCTTGTATTAATGATTTGCCCAGTCTAACTACAATACTTTCTAATAATGGATTCTATAATCTTCACAATACTTATTTTTTCTTCAACAAAGAAAATTACATAATCTGCATAAAGCAAATGTGTAATTCTAGGACTGTTATGGCTCACCCGATCACCAAATGATTCCTTACCAATAATTGTGTTTGATAGAAGCTGTGAACAATGGATAAATAGAAAAGGTGACAAGGGGAAACCATGTCTAAAACTACATTTAGCATTAATCTAGTAGGAAGGCTTCCCATTGATCAAAATAGAAAAAGTTGGATTTTGAACACATTCCATAATGCGTTTTGAGAATAAGCTAGGAAACCCAAAGTATTCCATGACTTTATTCAAAGAGGGACACCCCATCGAGTCATATGCTTGTTCGATGTGAAGCTTGATAGAGACCTGTCCTTTAGAAGCTTTAGCATGTTTGAACTTATGAAAAAATTCCCGAGCAATTAGAATATGTTCATGAATTGACCTCCCCTTGATGAATGCAGCTTGTTCTAAAGAGATAAGCCTTGGAATTACACTATTTAGCCTATTGAGAATAAATTTAGCTATTACTTTATAGACTGTATTGTAGAGAATAATCGGTCTGAAGTTTTGGGGAGATTTTGGATTGCTGATTTTTGGAATTAACACAATCAGTGCTTTTTTCCAATTCTCATTCATACTTGTAGTAGAGAAAAATAGCTGAATCTCATTCCAAACTTCCTTTTTGATGATTTGCCAATAATGTATAAGATAGGAATAGGTGATTCCATCCTCACCTGGAGTAGAGAACCCTGTAGATTCTTTAATTGCCATTTCCACTTCCTCAATCAAGAAATCTTTAAACAACAGATTTCTATCTTCTATCCCCAACGTTTGCTGATTCAGCGGCCATCCTTCTAATAAGCATCTTTTCTCACTCCATTTTTTCTTGAAGAATTTGATAAACACTTCTTCTATCTGGTTATGCTCCTCCACTTCATTACCATTATCATCTTTAATACATGTAATGAGATTAGAGTTTTTCCTTGCCCGCAGCCGAATGAAGAAACCTTGTATTTTGATCTCCTTTCGAAATCCATCTAATTTTTGCATGTTGTCTCCACTAGGTACTTAAGTGAGCCAGAGTAGAATATAACTCATCAATTTTGTGTTTCAGTAAGCAAATGTCATTAGCAGATAACATACCATCCTCAGCTTCTTTTATTTGGAGTTGTAAAATCTCCAATTTGAGAGAATCCTTCAATTGATTCAAGTTTTTTAATTTTTCCTTGCTCCAAAAGACTAGAGCTTTCATAGTTCTCTTCAATTTATGATTGAGAATATCAGCTACATAGCCATTATCATTCCTCTCCCATGCTTTCTTAACCACAGCAAATGATACTGGGTATGAAACCCAGATATCTTCAAATTTAATAGGACTTTTAATTTTAGGAGTTTATTCAAACAAGTTGAGAAGAATTAGATATTGGTCCATTGCAATCCTAGGAAGATGTTTCACAAACAAATTTTGATTGATATTAACAGCATTAGAGTTGACAATCATTCTATCAAGCCATTCCATGATCTGATCCACCCCATTTTTATTGTTGCTCCAAGTGAACTTTGGACCAACATATCCAAGCTCATGTATATCATTAGAAGTCATAAAATACCTCATATCTTTTGGCCCATTTGAAAACATGAATCTCCTACCTCCTTGTTTATCTTCTTTAGAGAGAAGACAATTGAATTCATCACCAATCACGATAGGCCAGTCAGTGGAAATGTGCTTTTCAAGACCATACCAGAGTTTTCTTCTTTTATGAACATATTTGCTGCCAGAAATAGTGGCTAACCTCCATTTACCCATTAGAGGAATATCCAAATCTCCTATTATGAATTGAGGAGAATAATCAATCATACAAAAGTTAGCAAAGCTGCTCTTCCAAATTACTATTATCCCTCGAGAAAGCCAAACTGAAGGAACAAAGCAGAAATCCCAACCAATACCAATAAAAGTTTCAATTTCTTTGCTATAAATAGAGGCTAATTTAGTCTCTAATAACCCAACAAAAAATACATTATGATTTTTAACCACTTCATTGAGGTATAGAGAAGCTTTCTTCTTCCTAGCTCCTCTACAATTCCAAAAAATGATAGAATTCATTTCTGGATCAGTGGGGATATCTTTCCCCCTTTCTCCTTATCTTCTCCACCTGATCTTCTGCTTCTAGTCAACAGCTTCACTGGCCCCAAATCTTTCAATTGCTTACTGAATTTCTTCTTAATTGTAGATGCTTCATCTTCAAAAACTGTCGATTCTACTGTAGTATTACAGGAATTGATCATAGCTTCTTCCAGAATAAGAGACTGGGCATCATTAAAGATTTCACCTTCTTCATTAATTTCCTTAAGCACATCGAATTTGTTGTTGAAATCTACATTTATAATAACTGAAGAGTTATTTCCATGTAATTACACCAATTTATTGATGGATTCCAATTTAGTAAGGCTGATATGCTCATTAGTAGAAGTTGTTTTCTCCTTATCCCCTGAGTCAATATTTGAATTTTCAAGGCACGTACCAGCATCCATCAAATGAGACTTGTCACCCTTGCTTTCAATAGTTTCAGTATTTCTGAGAGTAGTAACTTTCATAGAAAATTTGTCATGGTTATCTTTCAAATTTCTACCACCTTCATTTGCCACTGGAGCTCTGTATCCAATACTAGATATAGCTTTAGGAAATTTTTTCTTCTTATAGTCAACATGAATCCAAGGACCATACCCTTTCTCTCTATCTTCATTGAAAGGCTGAACTTCTACAGCAGGCTGAGCTTCCTTTATGCCTTCCGCCAAATTGCTCTTACTGAGTCTATTTTCCAATCTTGGAATGATTTGTTTGTTGAGTATCTTTCTTTGAACATTCTTTATTTAAATGGCCAAGCTTTCAATAATTGAAACAAAACATGGGTAATCTCTCATACTCTATGCATAGATAGAACTTACCAAATTTGCCTTCCACCCAAACACCTAAGGGTAACTTTTCATCAAGATTGATTCGCACACACACCCTTGCGAATTCCCTTCTACTCCATTGGAACATGTTTCCATCTATCAAGTATGGAGTGCCCACCATAGAAGCAATTCTATAAACATTCACCTCATCCCAACAATAAAGAGGGAGATTGGGCATACAAATCCAGATTGGGGCTATAAGACCTTTAAATGAAGATGGAGAGAAAGCTGTTGACCACCTATCCATGCCCACGATATTGCCGTTAACATACCAAGGACCTGATGAAATAATTTCCTCCAAGGCTTTCGGGTCTTCAAAAGCACAAAGAACCCATCCTAAGCCCAATTGAATTAAATGGAATTTCCCAAAAATCCCCCATTGCCTTCTCAGCTCTAAGCTGATGATATGGAACGAAACATTATTACCAAAGACTTTAATCACCAGGGCCTTCTTTAATTTATTGAAGTTTTCTATCTCTCTTTCTGAGTTCAATTTTACAACACCATTTTCTTCAACAAAATTTGAACCAAAGTCCAAATCTGACACTTTAATGTTTGTTTTCTTCTTCCAAGCATTGTTCCCAGTATTTGAATTTCCAAAATTAGAAATTCTAGCAGTCTTGTTGATATTAAAATTCCCCAAATCTCCAGAATTACATTCTCTTATAGTGAAAAGATCAGCTTTGGATTTGCTTGAATCTGTCCTGTTCTGATCAATAATAGCTGCATTTGTACCTTCTAATTCTAGATCATCAGTAATATGGATCTTCTCATTTGAACTCATAATTTCTTTAGGAACCAAATCCTCATTTTTTGCCGCAATACCACAAGAAGGTGGTATGCACTTTAATGATTTAGCCGAAATGACCGTCTGAGGTAATTGATTCAAAGCACTATCTCCTGTAGGATGGATACCGACATCATTCTCAATCAAGATGTTCTTACCTTTGCCAACGCAATCAGATTTCTTATTAACAATCAATCCTCGTTCATTGATAACCAATGGACGTTCTTTAGTGAACCAGATATTACTATCTTTATCACTTCTGTTTTCTCCAAAAGCCGGTGGTGACAAATCTGGATTGAAACAAGAAATCATCCTGGAAGATGATAAGGGAGGTCTGACGTTGTTAGCACCTCCGGCCAGAGGAGCCTGGCAAGCCTCCGATGCCATGGCAGGGTTTACCGAAAACCCTGGAATATGGAATTTGAAAATCTCTTAGCAACGGGAAAAATGGACTTTCTCCCTCCTTGACCAAGAATAAAAAATCCAGGTAGAGACATGCAATGGTATCTAACTTGTTTGCTATTCAAATTAATAATGTATATTGTAGTAAGGGTAAAGAGATTTGCACTGTAGAGAATATCATTCCATTAAAAAAAGTTTAATTATGATGATTTCATACTTTAATTCAATAATTTTAAGGAATCTTCTTCATCTGGTGCTAAATTATTTATTAACAGATTCTCTAAATTTTTTTATAGAGGTTTTAATGATTGTAAGAATTTCTCTTCTTATACATAAATAGTTCATAATTCTATTTTTAATATTACAAATGATGGTATGATGGATTCTTTAAGTTATAAGATTACTATTTTTTCTTCTGTGGATAATGTAGTGGAAATATTTATGAAAGATTCATCTCGTAATCCAGTTAGTGTTTCTAATGTCTAGAGGAGGCAAACTAATATCAAGATAACTAACCCTGAGAACAATGTTGTAATGTCTAAGGATGGTGAAAGTTTGTGTAGGTTGTTAAACCTTATAGAACTATCCCAATTCTAGAATTGGTTATTTAAAAAATCTCTTAGATTTTTTAAAAATGAATCTATAAAATTTAATCTTTGGCCCTAAAATATACAGTTGTTTATATATGATTATCACAAAAGATTTTTCAACCATAAAATTTTAAAGTGCAAAAAAATAAAAATACAGAAAAATTAAAGTGAATAGAAGAGCACTAAATTTTATGGTTGTTTGGCCCAAACTTGACCTACATCCAATCCCTGGAGACTTTTTCTCTAGATATTGCACTAAATCAAAGTTAATCTCCTTTTACCCTCGTAGCAAGGTGGATAAGTCTTTATAAACTCTTTTCAACCAACTCGGGGCATTAGAGAACCATCATCCTTCTTCACCCTCCTGGTGAAGGCAGAGAACCATCAACATTTTTTACTCTCCTGGTGAAGGAAGAGAACCTAGACATCCTTTTTCACCCTTCTGGTGAAGGTAGAGAACCTTGACATAATGTTGAAGATCTTCTCTCAAAAGTATCCATAGGAGATGGGCAAAAATTTGAAGAAGACAAAGAGATCCTCATTTTGGGCAACCTTATGAATCATTCATAAGTCCCCCTCACTTGATCTCTCACGCTTCACTCTCACATTATCTCCCAAACACTCACACTTAATGGCCACTCATAAGAGAAAATCAGAGCAAAGGTTAATAATGTCAATTTTAGGACTTCTAATATAGAAAATACAAGAAAAATCATCCAAAAATTGAAAAATACAAGTGAAATAACTTCAGACCGTACAATACATCATAGATCATTTGCATGAACAATTCAAAAATATTATATATTATTAGTTCTTTGGACAAATTAAGATCGTACTGTACAAACAGTTCAAAAATAGTGTATTTATTTGGTACGATTTGGTATGAACCTTAATCCATACATTATTAGTCATCCGAACAAATTAAAACATCAATATGTATGTTTTATTAACTTTATTATATGAATTATGTCTTGAAGTCTTTAGTACTCTAGAGTATATATATATATTTTTGAAATATTAGCATACACAAAAATAAAGAGAAATATCCAGTACATGCTAGGAGAACCAATAAAATTATCATAATAATAATATTTTGCTAACATAAAAAATCACAATGTCTATCTTTATTCCTAAGTTGCAATAGATTGTATTACAATTAAGATGCATATTTAAAATAAAAAATCTAACATCCATAGACTCTAAAATTTTATGGTGATTAAAGTTTTTGGAGATGTTCCCTTCTCAGTTATAAGTATTGAACTAAGGATGCAATGGAATCATTTGGGTAATTTCCACCTTACTAATTTAGGAAATGGTTGGAAGATGTGTTCATTTCACTAATATGAAGTTAAAGATGCTGTGCTTAGTGGAGGATCGTGGTTCATAGGTGGCCATATTATTGGTATGGAAAATGGGAGTCCTGAATTCTCCCCATTAATGATGAAGGATATGTTCTCTCCTATATGGATCAAATTTTCATATCTTCCGTTATTATGTTAGGATGATATTAACATTACTAGAATAGCTTTTATGGTGGGTACATCAATGTATTTATATGGAAATATGTTTAACTGGAGGAGAAGAGAATATGTAAGGGTTTTTGTTCATATTAAATTAGATGAGAAACTAACTCAAGGTGTTTGGGTGGAAGGTAGCCCACGGAGATTTTTCCAAAAAAATTTATTATGAAAAAATTTCCTCATTTTGTTATAAATGTGGTAGAGTGGGACATGTTCTACAAAGGTGTAACAAGATTGCCATTTCACATAGAGATGAGTCTTCTATCCCGGGTGGGAAGGTGGTGAATGAATGTTTCAATGATCAATCTACTAGAGAAAATCTTGTAAATGGAGCTGGAATAATGAAGTCCTTTTCTACTAACAAAACTATAGAAGATTCTGAAGAGTATGGCCCCTAGATTCATGTTAATTATGGATGGAAGTGATCTTATGCAGGTTATAAATCAAGAAATGCTAGTGATTCTTATGTTGGGAAATATATAGGTAAGACCAAATTTAATTCATTCAAAACCGATTATTTTGATATAAATAATGAGATTATTGATGTATTTGATGATAATAAGTTATCAAAACTGGGAAAACTACCTATTAATTCTGATAATGCTATTTCTGGTTACACAAATGTATTGATTTTTGTTATGCTACAAACCATTTCTAATAAAGTAGCTGCTAAAGGCAATGTTGGTATTCCTAATTCTGCAAAGGAAGTTTCTGTTGAATTATCTAATAAAGTTAAGGTTGATGTTCCTACAATTTTTTAGAAGCCTTTTGAACTAGAAAATGTTGATAAGAAGATTGAAGAGATAGCTGATCGTAATAAAGAAGCTGAAGTGCTTTTCAGAGAGTGTTTACAGAATGCTAATGTAGAGGAATTACATTCTATTTTTGGGAAAGTTGATTGAAGTACTGAAGATATGGGTTCAATTGATGTTAAAGAAGATTTTATTGCTGGCAACCAAACAGAACAGGTTGTTGCAGCCAGAGAAGAATTTTTTGGAAAACCTTTAGCACATGATAATGCTGAAGGGATTCCAAATAAAGTGAAGATGGTTGTTTTGAAGAATTACTCATCCTCAAGTTCTAGTAATCAGAAGAATAAAATAAAAAAAGAATTTAGCAATTTTGGTCATATTAAAGATAGCCTCAAAGGTAGAAGAGGTGATGGTAATCTACATAGCATTTGGGGGCTCTTCCCCATTCATTTCCTAATATCTTTGATTCTTTTTGGAAATTGTAGGGAGCTGAGAAAAAAGAAGCTTCCAATTACTTACAAAATGTAGTTGATCATAATGGGGTTTACTATATTGGTCTAATGAAAACTAAATTAGACTCAATAAATAGTAAAGAGGTTAAAAGAATTATTTGAAGTGATTGGGATTTTTTCATGTTGATGTGAATAGAACATTAGGTGGTATTCTTGATTTATGGAGAAGTAAGATTTCTTCTTTTAATATCATCCAATCAATCTATTATTGATTGTTTAAAAGCACCCAATGGTATTTTGTGGAATTTAGCCATTGTATATGGTAATAAAGATAAGTTTGAAAGGAGGAAGTTGTGGGAATTGATTGAAGAATACACTTTATTGACAAGCCTTGTATTATTGGAGGTTATTTTAGTTGTATCCTTTCTAAAGAAAAAAAAAGGAGGTAAGAGATTCGTATTCTCTAAAGGTCCTGAAGAGATGAAAGATTTTCTAACCAGAAATGATTATCATGATATTTGTTCAATTGGGCCAAAATATACATAGTGTAATAATAAAGAAGGCCTTGCTTGTTTTCGAAAAGATTAGACATAATTTGTCTTAATTCAAATGCTCTTTATTAGATTCCATTTGCAGTTATAAAACATTTGCCTAGAGTTGCACATGATCATCTTCCTCTTATCATTAATATTCTTAATTTAATTGTTTTTAATTAAATATCTATCAAATTTGAGAATGTTTGGTGCTCTTATGAGGCCTCATGGGTAGTGGTTAAAAATACATGGAGGAAACCTGATTTCGGTGATGCTTCAAATATTTTCCAGAGGAAGTTAAACAGATCTCTTAAAAATCTTTTCTATTAGAGAAAGAACAAGAAAAGTGAATTGAATGAGGTGAAATGTGTATTGTAAAGGACATTTTGTTGTTACAAGAAGAAGAGAGATAAAGTGGTCTGAACCCAGTGAATTTGCTGGTGCTAAGGAACAAAATTCATGAGCTAAATGTTACTCTTGCAAGACTCTCTAATTGGTGGAAATAACATTATAAGGTACATTGGTTGGAGAAAGGATATCATAATTATTGTTTATTTCATGCTTATGCTTCAGCTAGGAGAAATGGAAATCTGATTAATCAAGAAACCATAGTGGATGGAAGCTATATTATAGACCTACAAGCTATTCATTCAACTTTTGAATGTTTCTTTATGAATAAATGGAAGAATAAGCTTTGTTCACTAACTAATTGGCCTGAGTTTGGCTGTGATGTCAAGATAAATGAAAACCAAAAAGAGATGTTAAATGCAATTTTTATGAACCAGGAGCAGTTTTCTATTGTTATGAAGATGAACAACAATAAATCTCCGGGGTAATGATGATATGAATTCATATTTCTTTAAATTTTTTTGGAGCATTGTCAATGTTGAATGGAATGTAATAAAGAAATTCTTTTTGACTGAAGTAATGCTGGATAGTTGGAAGGAAACAGTTGTTATTTTGATTCCTAAAGTTCTTAATGCATCTGAATTGAATAAATTTAGACCCATTAGCTTATGCCAAATGATTTATAAAATGGTAGCTAGTCTAATGTTGAATAGATTGAAGATTTGTTTACCAATATTCATTTTTGATTATCAAGGAGCTTTTGTTCCTGGTAGGGCAATTTAAGATAATTATTTATTGGCTCATGAGATTTTTAATATGTTGAGATTCTCAAAAGCTAAGCTGGGGTTTATGTTGCTTAAACTTGATATAGAGAAAGCTTATGACAGTATCTGTTGGGATACTTTACATAAAATCCTTGGAGGTTTGGGATTCCTGATGATGTTTGTAAAGCTAATCAAGCAATGTATTAGGAACCCAAAATTTTCCATTATTATTAATTAGAGGAGAAGTAAATGGGCTAATGTTGAATGTGGGTTTAGGTAAGGTTGTCTGTTATCTCCAAGTCTTTTTATTCTTTGTTCCGAGTTACTTTCAAAAGCTATCCTGGATAGGGGCAACAAACTTGGTATAAGAATTGCTCCAAGCACGCCTAAGGTTACACATCTATTATACGTAGATTATGTTTTGTTAGCTTCTAAAGATAATGGGTATAATGCTAAGATTATTATCATAATTTTTAGTGATTATTGCAGTTGGACTGGTTGGAGGATTAATACGGATAAATTAATGGTTATGTTTGGTAAATCTATTTCTCGAAGAAGAAGAAGGAAATTGAATAAGTTCTTGATTATAGAGATGTTGATGAACAAAAGTATCTTGGAGTAAAGATGGCACTTAGAAGATTAAAGCCGCTGATTCTAACTTCATCCTTAATAAGGTTATGTATAAATTCAATTTTTGGGGTTCTCTATCGTTGTCATTGGAAAGAAAGATTTTGTTGATTAAAACTTTATATTCTTCTATTGCTTCATTCAATACGACTCACTTTTTAGTTCCAAAGAGTATTCTAAATGATTTGGATAAGCTATGCGGGAATATTTTATGGCAAAAAGATCAAGGAAGGTGGGAATCGCATCATATCTCATGAGATATGATGTGTACACCTGTTAAACATGGAGGTCTTGATATTCAATTTGCGGTAGAGAGACAAGGATCTTTAAGAGCTCGTATTGCTTGGAATTTCATAAATAATCAGATTGTTCTCCATAATAAGATATTGGTAGCAAAATATGGTGTTGATATTTAGAAAATTAAGATAAAAGATGGTAGTCTCCAACATGGCATATTATAAAAGATTGAGCTCATTTCTTAAAGCTAATTACTAGATGGAAAGTTTCGAATGGGGTATATTAATATTTTGAATGATAATTGGATTCTCGATAGAAATTTGAATAAGGGGCCAATGATGTGTAATATGATGGATATGTAGAATAAAACTATTTTGTTTCTTCTGAATGATGATGTGAGATGGAATATATCAGTTATGCGTAATCTATTTTCAGAAGAGTTGCTGAACATTATTTGTGAAATATCAATTTCTTATTTTGATGAGGTAGCTACGATTGAGTTATTGCCTTGTAATTCTTGAAGTTCCATTATGTCTTTGGCTTTTTCAGGTATCATTTGAGCGGTTTACTTATGGAAAACATGTAAAGTGGCTTAAGAAGTGAAAAGTTACTCTTAAGGAATCATTATTTTAAAGGAGATTGACTAATAACTTGATACTAACTCAATACTGGCTAAATTATAGGAAATTATAGGATTCTTGTTGTTGTCTGAGAGGATGTTTAGAAGATGAAGATGGTAACCATATTGGTGTTCATTGTAAAAAGCTTATTGAGATATTTGATACATTGAATAAACGGGGAATTCATATACCAAAGTTTAATAATCTTTCTCACTGTTTGAATAAGCTTGAGAAGTTAGTGGTGACTAATCCTGGAGCTGTTAGATTGTATTTATCTTCAGTATATCAGAATTTGAAAGTGAGGAATTTCTTTACACATGGAACCGATTGTCCTAGTTCGATAAATATTGCTGCTCATGTTCTATATGATTCTGTGTATCCATTATTTCTTCCAATTTGCAAGAACTAGGAAACTAATCAGCATTTTGTATTGTCTAAAAATTGGTTTGCCCCTCCTACAAATTGGATTAAATTGAATGTTTATGCTTCATTGTTGCATTCTAATGAAGCAAGTATAGCATGAGTTTTAAGAGACCACAAGGGCAGAATTTTGCTTTGGTATGGAAGGAAGTTATTGCACTAGGATATATCACTATTGGAGCTAATTGCTACTTTCAACTTCAAAGATGTAATTAAAGATTGGATGCTAGAGAAGAAAGGCATCAATATTGAAGGAGATAACATCAATGTGGTCAATCTATTGCATAAGCCAGTGTTGAAAAATAATCAGAAGAATAGAGTTCTTAGTATAGATTTTTCATTTCTTGAAGTTTTTTAATAATTTAAATTTTCATTTTGTTTCTAGAGAGGGCAATAGTATGACGGATGTTTGTGCTCACTATGCCCTATTGGGTGATTTTTTTTTTGGGAGAACTTCCATCAAACATTACTGACATGATCAAGAAGGATTGTGATAGATTAACTATCACTTAGTTTTTTTTGTATCTTCTTCTTTATTGGTTTAATGCTTATTGCATATCTTAAAAAAAAGTCAACTCTTGTAACCACCTTAAATCCTGAATTGAATAGTTAAATAGTCACAAAGAATTTAACAGGATTTATCATGAATGTTACCAAATAGTTTTCAGGATTTAACCCCCTAAGATTTCGTAAATCCGGATTTGGAGAATTTACAAAATCCGACTTAAATGAAATCTTGGGTGCTACCAAACAAGCCCTTAGGGGTTTCAATTGGCAAATTTATATTACGTTTTGCGAGGGTTTTTTGGTCCAATAAGTCTCTGGTTGTTCATGGTGGGTCTCGCTTCTCCACTATCTTTAAAATCTTAAAACAAAGTTCTAGAACATGGTATCAAAATTTTCATCGAGATTTTTATAGTAATAGTAACAGGCCACATGCAAAAAGTAACTCCTTAGGGCTGTTTTTCATGTTAGTTTCTTCGGTTTAGACTTTAGTGAGTACGCTTTATTAGGATTTTTTGCAAACTCTAACCACCTTAGTCCCTCTCTGCCCTCCTTTACTCAAGAGATTCTCTAGTTTGTCACTTTCCTCTTCCCTCAACTTCTTTTTTTTCGATGGCTATAGTTTCTTTAGTTGATTTTTCTCATCTTCTATCTCTTACCTTTAGTTCTAAAGCAAATACTTCATCTTCTTCTTCCTCTGTTGGTCCTCTTTCATTGAATTGGAAAGGACTCATTGAATGCAATCTCTCTTCTAACAACTTTCACCTTTAATATATCCCATCTCAAGACAATATAGTTCAATTCTCCAATGATGAAATCACTGATGGATCTAAGGAGTGGGGACTTTTACTTGTAGGCTACGTAATTATCAAAGGCTCTATTATGAGACTCTCTTAACTTCAATAAAAAAAAAAAACTTCGTTGTTTAAAGGTATGTTAACCTTGCTCTCTTTGGGCGAGGATTTTTTCTTGCTCAAATTTTTTGTTCATGATGATTACGAAATGGTTTGAGCAAGTAATCCTTGATTTTTTTTTTCTTGGCAAGTTGTTTATATTATAAAAATGGTCTCCAATGTTTAGACCTAGGCATGAGAAATTAAAACTCGTACCTTTCTGGAAAAAGATCCACAACATTCCCCTCCCATGTTAGACCCCCAAAGGTATCTAAAAAATTATTAGTGTTATATGTACTCCCCTTGTTGTTGAAGCTTTAACTGTAATGAAAACTAATTTAACTTTTGCGAGAGTGTGTTTAGGTCCAAAATAATGATACCTTGCCTAAGAAGATTCACATCTTCATTAGGGAGAAAAATATTATCCAAAGGGTTCAATATGACTGAAAACATATATTGTGTTTTGGTTGTGATTATTTGACTCATCCCTCAAATCTTATTATGTTCATCTTGTGAAAGAATTTTCTATTTATAGGCCTAAGAAAGAAGCACTAATAGAAAACCTCGTAAATAGTCCCCCTCAAATTATAATCCCAAAACCACTTCTCCCCCCAACCTCTCTCCATCAAAAGCCATAACCTATGATTTCTAACCCATCCATAGACCCCTTAGTTGCTCATGCACCTGGACTTGCTACCCTATATGGTGATCATATTCAAACCTCTAAGGCTTTGATTGGATTAGATAAACTACATCTTCCTAACTTAATTCTCCATATGATGATATCATTTTATCTCAAATACTTTCGCCTACCAATTTCTCTTTAGCAAATCGGTGGGGTGGCTACTAAAATAAGTTCTCGACTTTACAGTCGGAAGCAAATCATATGAATATATATATATAAAGGTGTTAAAGTTATTGGAGATTCCACAACTTCACAAACTCTTAAACCTACCAAGCCCAAAAATATCAAAAAGGTTATCCCTTCAAACAAGAAATCTTAATGCAATTCTCTAATATTGCATCTTGGAATGTGAGAGGGTTTAATAGTCTTGAAAATGTCATGAATTGCAAAAAGTATTGTTAATTGTCATAACTTAAATATGTTGTGCATTTTAGAAGCTAAAATATATGCTAACTCAACTACTGACTTGGATTTTTACCTTAAAATAAGGTCATAGATAATGAAGGTTCCTTTAACAACTTTGATGTTTCTAATCCTAATAGAATCTAACTTAAATAAAACTCTTTTAGGGTCTCATTTTAGATTTCTTTCTATTCTAATCAACTTTTTCATGATGTTTTTTTTTTATTTGGCTAATCCATATTTGCTAAGTATATATGGTTGTGCATCTAGTTCTCATTCTAACAGGTTATTTCTTTGGAATGAAAATTTTTTTGTTATCTACTGAAGTTAATTTACCCTGGGTCCTTTTTGGAAATTTCATTTGGGGTAAATATTATTCATAATGGCAAGCTTTGTGATTTTAATAATCTCATTTTCAATATTAGCGTTCATGATCTTATCTTCACTGGTCATTTTTATATTTCGTTTAATCAACAAAGTAGAAATCCCATTCATATTAAACTATATAATGCTCTTATTAATGACTGTTGGTTAAAGCATTTTCCTTCTTGTTATTGTAAAGCTGATAACCCAAGTTGCTCTTGTGACACCTCTAGGTCCAGCATTTGATTCAACATTGTAATAACAAGGTTTGGTGGATTCAATTGATTTAAGAAATATGTTGATTTCATTCGTTCATTTTAAGGTTTTTTTTGCATTATTTTAATTTCATTAATATTTATATATGTTGGGGATGGAAGTAATACACCGCGATGAAATAAACAAGAAAGTAAAAGAAGCAGAAAGTAAAAGACACCGGCCAGAATTCAACGTGGAAAAACCAAACTATGGAAAAACCATGGAGCCACACCACACGAAGAAATTCACAATGAAAATTGGAAGAAATAAGTATATATCTCTCTTCTGACTCACTCTTTCTTTACTTCTCTTTTTACAAGCACCGTTCTCACTCTCTACTATTATGACTAGTCACAATATAAGAGAACGTCAAGTTAATAACTCCAAGGGACATAACCCTTGAGAAAAATTGAGAAAGAAAACTGTCTAATACGCATCAAAGCGCTACGACGCGATCTTTAAGCAATGTGGTGCTCAAGCTTATCTAATGATGTTGTTGTGCTCAAACACACAATGTTGTGGTGTAGAATTAGGGCTGTAAGCGAACCAAGCGTTCGACGAGCTACTCGATGTTCGGTTTGATTAAAACTCGTTTTTGAACGTTTAACTAACTAAACAAACAAACTTGAACAATATTTTAAATACTCGATCTTTAAATAAACAAGCTTGAACAATAATGTGTTCGGTTCATTTATGTTCACGAAAAGCATCATTTGAAATTCATGAACAAGCTCGACATTAAGCTCGATAAAAAGCTCGATAAAAGCTTGAATGGAGAAAAATGCAACAAGTAAGCTTCATTTAAGAAAATATATTCATATAGATTAATCATATTTTCATTTTAAATAGACAACTATTTTTATTATAAATTTAATTTTCTGAACAAAAGACATTTCACATTTTTCTATGTTTACTAGATTGTTTGTTTAAGATGTTCATGAACAAATTTAATGTTTGTTTGTTCAATAGATTGTTTGTTAAATATGTTCATGAACATAGCTCGTTAAAGCTTGTTTGTTTAAAGCTCGATAAGCATTAATCGAACCAAACATGAACCGAACATGAACTAAACATGAACGACCTTAAATTAAACGAATCAAACATGAACAAAAACAATAAAGCTCGAATCAAACATGAATCAAACTTGAACAAGCTAATGATAAACGAACTCAAACATGAACACTCGCATACTCGGCTCGGCTCGGTTCGTTTGCAGCCCTATGTAGAATCTAGAGCATTGCGATGCTCTACTCTCTATTGATCAACGCTGGAATGCTTGGCAACACAACGTCGATGCACTTGAGTACACAGTGTCGGGGCGTTGCATAAAAAAAAAGGTACAAAGAGCCTAAACCCAAGAAAGTTTTAAACACCCCGCACTCCCCCAAGGAGCTCAAGAAACTGACTTGAAGTTCAAGGCAACAACACAATCTGATTGTTCGTCGTTATCATATTCCACATAGACTAACAATATATTGTTTTGATGCACTTGCCACTTTATCTGGGCTATTTGAATTATTTGATTTGAGGCTACTTTGAAAATAATATTACTTAAGGGTTGTTTGGTTTGCTAAAAAGTGAATGTAATGCAAAAAAAGAATACAATTTAAAAAGATTAAATTGTAAAAGAAATGTATTTTTGTTGTTGTTTGGATGAGTGTTAAATAAATGCATGTGAATATTTTTTTATTTGATTTAAAATAAAATAAATGTAGTGCATAATTCAAAGATGATGGAGATGATGGGCGTCGTGGTTAGGTCGGTGGTGGGTGACAGTGAACAGTAACGAGGCAACATTGAATGTCAAGTAGCGATAAAGGGTGGAAATTACAGGTGGTAGTAATCGATGATCAATAATGGTGTAATATAGTAGTGGTTGCGGAGGTGGGTAGCGAGGAGTGGCAGAGATCTATGACAAGTGGTGGCGGAGGCAGGCAATAAGGGTGTCAAAAATTGACACGATTTGAAAACCTAACTCAAACTTGGTCTTGATTTTTTTGAGTTTGGGTCAACCCGATTTAAGAACGGATCGGGTTTGAGTTCAGATTTTTGACATGTTTCAATTTCTGGGTCAAGTTCGGATCAATCTGGAAACAATATTTAGACCCCATTCTAACCCGCTTTGGCATACGTAAGTGACCCGTGACTCATGAGTCACGACATCTTGAATGGTCGATGCCTCGGGTCCTCGATTTAGATTTAGCATGTGACAACCCAAACTCTTAACTATCAAAATATTATCTGCTTTTACCTAAGAGCCTTCTAATTTTGTTTTGTTGGTGTAATTTGTTAGTATGTCACCCATCATATAATTTCTCTGGGATGAGCACACATAAATACAGAGTTTCTTAAATGAAATTCTAACAATTACACCAAAAAAAACTTTGATATTTAAGAGTTCAACTTCTTTTTACTTAATAAGTTTCACAATCTCCCCCACTTAAGTAATTGACGTCCTCGTCAGCACATCCCATAATCATCCACTAGATAAATAGAATTATAGAGGTGGCCCCTACAAGTTCAAGTGATAGCTCCTGTCACGTAGCACTTTATCAGTTACAAGATTCAATAGATGGCTCCAATGATGTAATACTTTATCTTAAATTGTACTTAATTCTCATCTTCCAGCTAGTGTATTTCTCTAATACAATTTGTAACAGCCCAAACTCTTACGATCGAGATATTATCCGCTTTGACCTAAGAGCCTCAAGGTTTTATCTTATTGGTGTAATTTTCTAGTAGGTCACCAGTCCCAGAATTGCTCTAGAATGATCACACTTAACTATAAAAGTTTTTTAAATGAAATTCTAACCATTACAACAGAAGGTGCCTTGAGGTTTAAGATTTTAACTTCTTTTTACTTAAGAGGTTTCACAATACCCCCAAAACCATTAACATAGTCTCATAAAATACATATTTCATGATATGTGATTAAGAAAACAGTCAAACGAACAAGTTTCTCAACTGGGACTACGGACGAAAACGGCTCAAAATCACCCAAAACCAAGTTTTTTTCCTTTCTCTCTCCTCTTTTTCCTCCCTAAAAACCAAAGTTGCTCTATGTTAAGGATTTGGCTAAATAAAATGGGATTTTATATAAGTGAAATTAGATATTTTATGAAAATATTAATTATTTTAATTATTTATATAAGTGGATTTAGATGTTTCATTTGGTAGTCTTAGAACTACGAGTTTCAGATTGGCGACCTAGTTTATGTCAAAGTCAGCCCGATGAAAGGTGTTAGTAGATATAGGAGAATTAGCAAGCTCATTCTAAGGTACATTGGACCTTTTGAGATCATTGAGCGGATTGATAGTTATGCTTACATGTTATTATTACCTGATCATATGTCTGATATACACAGTGTGTTTCATATATCTTTTTTGAGAAAGTGGGTATCTCATTTTAGAAAGAGATTATATACTGAGGATATTGAGGTTCATCCGAATCTACAATATAGGAAATAACCCAAAAGGATTTTGACATATGATGTGAGAAAAATGAGAATCAAACTTATTTCCATGGTCAAAGTACAGTGGAAGCATATAACTACTATAGAGGTTACTTAGGAAAAGGAATTTGGCATGAGGCATTTGTATCCAAGTTTATTCTGTTTCATTTTGGCCAGAACATTTAATTATCCTATTTTTTAAATAATTTTTGGGTACTATTGAAATTTTTTAAGAAATAAGCACATGTTAGTAAAAGTGGGATTTTTGGAATAGTTAGGTGTTCGTTTTGCAAACTATTTTCACCAAAAAATTTTAAATAAAATGAGCTAATTTATGAATATTTTTTTAAAATTTTGGAATCCCTAAAATAATTTTTATAAATCTTCTATTAAAAATAATTATAATAATATTATTATATATTATTTAATAATTAAAAATAAATATCTAAAAGCACTATAAATATATTTCTCATTTCCCTAAGCAACTAAACTCACGGCTAACTGTTTTTTCTAGCAATACCGAGCAAATCCCTAGCAATACCGAGCAAATCCTTAGCAATACCGAGCAAATCCTGAGCAAATTCTGAGTTGTACGGAGTTGTACCGAGTTTTTTCTAGCAATACCGAGCAAATTCCTAGCAATACCGAGCAAATTCGTAGCAATACCGAGCAAATCCGGAGCAAATACCGAGTTGTACCGAGTTGTAGAAAAACTCGGTACAACTCGGTATTTGTATATTTTAGGTGTTCACAGAGCGGTATTTCTCATTTTTGCAAAGCAATACCGAGCAATACCGAGAAAATCGCGAACATAGCATTCCCGGGTTCCGCTCCGGGTCAAGTCGTCGGGCCGCGCGGTAAAGAGTAAAAGCACGTGGCGACATGTTATTGGCGGCCGAACGTA
>NW_021319309.1:8307815-8321607 GCF_001605985.2 Dendrobium catenatum | reverse complement strand
GCCCATTGAGTGTAAACATGAGTGATGTCTATCATCCACATTTGCATTGAAGTCATCAGAATTATTTTAGACATGTTTCTAACAAGATAAAAGCTAGTTTTTTGAGAAAACTATAATAAATGTAAGGGAAGAATAGACCGCCAGCTTTGAAGTAGAGATGGGCGTTTGACGACTGCACATGACTTCAAAAAAAAAACTGAAGAAATTGATAAAAAATATGTTGATATCACATAGATTTTACTGCCTTAAAAATAAGATTTCCTATTTGTATAGCTCGCATTGTATGTTTATTCATGTTATATATAAGTTCAACTTATGTACAAAATCAAGTTAAATAAATAAATAAATAATTAAATTTTATATAAATAAATATACATATTTAGATTTTATTCGAGACGATTTTCTTACTGCTTCTTAAAGTAAATTTTTAATATAAAATTTTTATTTTTTTATTACAAATTTACTTTAAGAAACAATAAAAAAGCCAACTCAAATGAAGCCTCATAGAGGATTTATGTTTCCGCCGTAAAATTTTCTGGTCTCTCGTCGTTCAGGAGCAGAGCCCTACATTGGGTATTTATACGCACACCAACCCACGTGGGTATGGGTGAGGATGGGTATGTCCATGACCATGTGGGCGGATATGGGTGGGTACTCAAGATCTGAGGATAAATCAATTTACATTGCTAATCACCATGCGCAACACTGAATCAATCTGCGACCACGGTAAATTATGATATGCAGGTTGAAAATTTACAATAAAAACAAAGAAAAACAAGTCTCATGACCATCAGACTGTGGCATACTTCGTTCAAATAGCGTGAAGAATGAGTGGATATGAGTGGGTACAATATCCCAAAAATCACCATGGATAGACGTGAGTGGGTGAAGCCCACCCGCACAAAACATAAGTACCCATTCCAGGATGCCGTGTAAGGCTCTGTTCATTGGCAAATTATTGCATCCAATCACCGGACGCGGAGATAGGTCCGGATATTAACAAAATATTATTTTAAACTTAGCACGTCAAAAGCGCAGGTAAAGCGCATGTAAAGTGCAGGTAAAGCGCAGTCAAAAGCGGAGGTAAAGCGCAGTCAAAGCGCAAGTTAAAAGAGCAGTCAAAAGCGCAAGTGACGTGGCAAATTTTTATTAGACGTCCGAACCTATTCTCCGCATCCGGTGATCTGATGCAATAATTTGCCAAGCCCAAACCTTGCTCACCGATGCCTCACCTCCACTCCTGCCGAGCATCCCGAAAGAGTCTGTCTCGTTGCCTCTGATAGCGAGTAGCAAGGCACCTATTTCCGCGCTCAAACGTGTTCCCTAACAGCTCAGTTCGAACAACAACAATAGCGTGGATCTACCAAATAACAGCTCAACAATGGATCAACAAACACGAATAATAAGCTTTTCATCGGCAACTCTAACTATAAAATTTTCTACTACAACTCCTTTACATGAATTTTCAAATAGCAATAACGGTAACAAAAATTCTCTTTCAGTCATTTTCTCCTCCCATGTTACTCAAACATATTGGAAAAGCAATCCTTCCTTGGAAGAAAGTAGGCTGAAGCTTTTGTTGAATGATATGAAAATTCTAAAAATAACATTCAGGGCACTGCTAAGCATACTGAACCAAAATTCTCCCCTAACCTTTTCATGTAGCAAGCCCCCTTCTTTTGATGGCGTATATGGATATAAATCATAAACATATATGGGAATCAATCTTCTTGCTCAGTTGTCTCTCTTCCTTCCATGTTGGTCTTATGAGTTATTTCATGATATTTGCACATAAAGTTGCCATCATCTCTTTGACCAATTTAAAGGCTCATTAAGTTGTTCAGCGCCTGATAGGAAGCTCATGGTTAGAAGACACTGCGATGAATTATGATTCCATGACAGAACCAATTGAGCTTCTTTGTCAACTACCAGAAGACATGGCTTCTTCTATCCTCCTGATGACCACACTAAGGCTATGGCCAGATTGCAGAGCTTTAACAGCCGCTACAAGTGCATGCTTATGCCACTTAAGAAGATTATAAGACTGCATGACCGACCAGCGTGCTTGATTTGCCATCTGATTAATTGAATAAATAAAGCAAACAAATATTAGAACAGTTATTTCCAAGGTTTGAAGGAAAAATGCATAAGTGAATGTACCTGTGGTACAGTTAATGGAGGTTGGAGGAGAAACAGATACCCCTAAACAAATTTTCATCATTTTCTCCACCACCTGCTTCTCCATAAATGAGAGCTTCAGCTGCAATCCCAGAAAAGAGAACCATACAGTACCTGAAAAATGTTTTTAGGATGTATGGTGATGTATTGTGTGGCAACGATGGGAAAGAGGCATATAACTCTTCTATTATTTTTCCAATCTTCACATATTTTACCTGTCATAAGCTGTGCTACTAAGTCGACCTTCTGCCAGCTCTTTTTCTAACTTCTCATCCCAAAATTGAGTACCCGCCTATGCGAATGTGAAGATTTAATCCACTGTAGGGTAGTCTTACAACCAACCTTTCACAAACAGGTTTCGTTTGTGCTGAAGCAATTATAAGAAAGAAAATAATAATGAAAATGATAAAGCAATTGAGTTAGATTTTTTTTCCCATGCTACATTGATGAGAAATTTAATTTTTGTTTCTTTTGATAAGGGGTTGAGTCATGGCGATGACCAAATAAAATTTCCTTCTATTGTTCATCAGAGTTAAGTAAGAAACTAGGAATTGTTAATTGTAAAATGGACGTGCTCATATTTCTTAGATAATGGGTATGGACAATTGATAAAAGAGAAGCATGGAAAAAAGATCCGACTTTCCAACAAAGAGAAGCTTGTCCTAATTCCACAGAAAGAGAAAAAGGCTATTAGTAAATCTACGTATAATATAATACCTGGCCTTGGATGCCCATCTTCATTTGCCACAATGGGGTCCAAAATTACCCCTCTTATAGGACATCCCATAAGATATGCTGGAATAATTGAAGGTAAAGTTAAATTAAATTATTCATTTAGGTTTTGTTTGGGGTTTTGTTTGGGGCGGCTTTCTTACCGCTGTTAGTAAATCTATGTATAATATAATACCTGACCTTGGATGCCCATCTTCATTTGCCACAATGGGGTCCAAAATTACCCCTCTTATAGGGCATCCCATAAGATATGCTGGAATAATTGAAGGTAAAGTTAAATTAAATTATTCATTTAGGTTTTGTTTGGGGTTTTGTTTGGGGCGGCTTTCTTACCGCTGTTGACCTCATTATTCGAGGTCAATTTCCCTAGAATCAACTCTAGCACTTAGGTCTTCGTAGCATAGTGTAGATGTTGTTCTTTCAGGATTTCTCTTAGGTGGATACCCACTGACGCAGCATCGACTCAACTTACTGCCTCGATCTAAATCACCACTAATTCAAATAAAATTAACTCAACTCAAATTTGATTTAGCAAATGATAGCTTTGATTAAATCCAAAATAAAACTCATCTCAAACCTATTAAGATCAAATCAACATTAATTTGGATAAATTAATTAAATTGAATATTTTAAAATCAATAAAATAAAATCAAAATCAATAAGATAAAATCAAAATCAATATTCATTAAACTTGATATTAAGTGAATTTTAGTTTGATTAAATCAATTATAACCATGATTAAAATAATCAACTCAAATTATTATAAATCAATCCCTAAATCCTAGCCGTCAATTTGAATTAAGATGAGAAAGAGAGGGTGCAGTTAGGGCAGTTCGCACGTTCACCAAGTTCCCTCTATTCTGACGAACTGCCTCGTCTCCTTCATATTCGTGAAATGGCTCTCGCTCTCCCACTCAGTCGTAGGGCTCCATTCGCGAAAACTAGCCTGCCTCCTCCCCATTGACGGAAGACTCTCGGTCTCCGCTCATATGTGAGAAACCCTCAACCCGACCGACTCCAATTCATTGCCGTGGTCGCTCCAATTGCCCAAAGGAAAATGATTATGAGAGGGCTTCTACTTGTGAGAGCCCTGCATATGTTGACCTGTGAAAGAAAACAAAAAAAAAATTAAAATAAAATCAAAACACCTCACCAACTTTGGCATCCCACGACGCACGTCGTCGCCGCTCTTCGCACGACGAGGCCATACCTCGCGTCGTTTCTCCCCACGATTGTCTGCACGACTCGTTCGAGTCATTAAAAACTCAAAGCAATGAGGCCTTCGGCCTCCTAACCCTCTCTGGCTAGTTCCCTCATCCCGCACCCATCCTCTCCAGCTCCTTCGTGATGTCGACTTTGCCCCTTCGACCGACTTCCCTTCCACGTCTGATCAGAAGTTACGACATCCGATCGGAAGCCAAGGAGCCCGCCGACTATGAAGTTAACTTCTCACACTCTCGCTACCTCTCCGTTCCACCTCCTGCTCTCCCGATCCCCTGCTCCAGGACGCCGACTCCCCTGCTTCTCCATTCGGTGAGAGAGAGAGAGAGAGCTAAAATCCTTACCTCTCCCGCCTCCAGCCCTTGCCGACCTCCTCTTCTAGCCGAATCCAACCAACCAGGGGCGGAACGGGCTTTAATTCTGAGGGGGGGCAAAAATACAGCACAAAAATAATTAAATATTAAAAAAAATAATATTATACATCTATACATTACGAAAAGTTTTTTAAAAAAATTAAGCAAGAAAAATAAAGAAAAAATGTGTTATTAAACTGTTATTAAAAGCATGAAAGAGAATATTAGAACTAAATGTGAAGAAATATATAGATATTTTAGGGCAAGTTAGGATAAAAGAGCACAAAAGAATTTTTTAGGGGGGGCAAAAAAAAATTTGAGGGGCAAAAAATTTTTTTACTCTCTTATAATTTTTTTTTTAATTTTTACTCCTATTTTAAAAAATGTGTGCCCCACCTTGGTTTTCGAGCCCCCACCACCGATCCGCCGGCCCCGAAGGTATAATTTCTAAACTCAGATTTCCGTTCCTGGCACTTGAACGCGGCGAACGACCACCTATGCACGCTTTTCTCTAGCGTGGTAGGAGGGAATTCGTTGCGATGCTTGCGACGGGGCGGGTAATCATAAAACCTCATTTTCGGCGTTAGCAACGCACTGGAAAACCAACCTATGCATGCTTTTCTCTAGCGTTGTGGGAAGGGAACCCGGTGTGATGCCTGCGGTGAGAAGGGGTCAAATATAAAACAGTCCATTTTCGAACTGGTGCCCGAAGACCCATGCACGCCTTTCTCTGGCATTGGGGGGGGGACAAAGATTTTACAGCCGCGGTGTCCTCGAAAAAGGGCACCAACCGTGCATGCTTTTCTCTAGCGTGGCGGGAGGCCCAGCTTTCCGTAGTTTTCCTCTAAATGGGGGAGACGCCGGGAGGCTGCCGAAATTTCGGGTGAAATATTACTCTACTCAAGACCTATTTTGAACTCAAAAAGACATGCAAGAATTGGAACTCAAATGAACAAGAATAGAGAACTTGTGGACCTGTTGACCTTTGAACTCGATTGAACACGAACAGAGGACTCGTACTCTAACTGAAAGCATAGAACTTGGACTCAAATGAACAGTGGACTTGTGGACCTAAACCTAAACAAAATTTAAATAGTTTCTAAAGGTCAAAATCAAATGAAATAATATCAAACTGGAACTAAATTCATATCAAGTGAAATTGAACTTGCAAGGACTTCAGAAGACCCTGGACTCGCACTTGAACTTATATATTAAACTCAAGCAGGATTCAAACTTGACATGAACAATAAAGAGCCTGAATTTTCAAGAACGACAAGGGACTTGGTCTTGCATTTGATTTGGATATCAAGTAAAGATGAACAATACTTAGGATATTACTTGAACATTTGAACTTGGAATGAACTCAAGTGTTGAACTAAACTACAGTTTGAGCATCAAATAAATGGCCTGAAGCATAACATAAATATCTAAGATAAAATTTGTGATTTGGCGAGGTGTAATGCAAATATTGTTGGCAAAGGTTAGTGACAAATGCAACAATACCTCTATGATCGATGTCATTATGCAAGCAAGCAAGTGAAAGCCAAAACTTCAATGCATATGAATAATTATATTTAACCAGGTCCAAATGACATCAGTCCACTATAAAGAGTGCAAGTGTCTTCCATATACGACAATGAAGAACTCGAGACGCAAGCAAAAATGTATGTTGATAAAAAAAGGGACGATGCTTATAGCTGATAGAGAAAGATCCGTCCCTACAAACAAGTACAAACACAAAAAATCACCTGAGATTGGTGAAAGGTTGATATGATGTGGGGACAACGGGTCTTCTACGAACAATCCCCAAGAAGTCGTAGTGGATACAACAGTCCCCTGCAAATGAATACTTGTGGGTAACAACAGTGAGTGTATCATAAGTACAACGAACCACTGTGGACACAAGTACGTATATCACTTACAATAACGATGATTAAGATCTTCAAGTACTTCGGGTACAAGGGCAACTCGATGTACGAAAAAGAACACCTCCTGGCAAAATGGAAGAGATGTTTGAGCAAATTCGACTAAACTTCCTGGTGTTCCAAAATTCCTTCTTGATGATGTACTTAGGAAGGAAATAATGCTTGCATTCACAAATATCAGAAATGACAAGTCCACTACACTGGTGATCTCAAAAGGAGATTTTTTGAAAGCAGCGGACTTCAAAGTCCAGAATAAACCCCTCCCCGGTGAATGAGAAAAGGGGGGAATCAACATTAAGATGAGGAGATGCCTCATAACATCAAGATAACAATGCAACTGGATCTGCAACACTTATGCAAGCAGACAAAAGACGTCTATAATCTACAACGCGCCGCCACCGGATCTGCAACACTTATGTAAGCAGACAGAATGTGTCTACAATCTATAATGCAATGCCACCGAAAATCTGCAACACTTATGCAAGCAGACATAAGGCGTCTACAATCTATAATGCGGCGCCACCGGATCTACAACACTTATTCAAGCAGACAAAAGGCGTCTACAATCTATAATGCAACGCCACCGGATCTACAACACTTATGCAGGCAGACATAAGGAGTTTACAATCTACAACGAACGCCACCGGATCTGCAACACTTATGTAAGTAGGCAGAAGGCATCTACAATCTAAAACGAATGCCACCAGATCTGCAATATTTATGGAAGTAGACAAAAGGCGTCTACAACCTATAACTCACCGCCACATAATCCACAATGCTTGTATTAGTAGACAGAAGGTGTGTATAAGCTCTTCGATGAAAAGTTGTGTGCATTCAAATAATAGATAAATACACAACTACAAATATTTCAAAATAGCCCTACACGTGCATCATAATTTGTATACACATAGGTACACTAAAGGGGAAAGTACAATCTCAACCCGCATGAGCACCAGTGAGCGTGTTATTGGTACACACGTGACGCATACAGATGCTGCGCGGGTTGATAAGTGAATTCAAATTTGAACCCGATCGTTTTATACAGATCAATAAAAGTTGACAGGGTTCGAACCTTCAAACAGATACACGATTGTGATGACCGATGTATTTGTTTTAATACATTCATATCATGCCTTCAAGGCCTATAATCAAGAGAATTCACTATCAAAGGCACCAAGCCAACGAGAATCCCGATCCTGCTAAGTAAGATAAATAGGAGTAGACAAGGTCCGAAATATCAGGATAAATATGCTGTCACAAAATTGACCGGAATATTTATCTTATACATTCATATCAGGCCTTCAAGCCCTATAATAAAGAAATCTCACAAACAAATGCACAAAGCCTACGAAAAACCCTATCCTCGATCAACAACTCAGCCGAGTTGACAAGGTTCAATCAACAAGAGAAGTGGCCCCAAACATCCCGATGATGGCCGTGTTAAATGAAGATCTCAACCGAAGGGGTTCACAAATATTTCTCAAAATTCCACCCAAATATCCATAAAAATCCAAACTCCACAAATCCCAAATTCCAAATATTTAAAAATAAAAATCAATCCATCAAACACATAAAGCAAAATCCATCCACCTTCCACAATAGTTTGCCGGGGTGGACAAATTCGAAAATAACTTCAGCTCACAAACAACTAATGTTTAGTCGAAAATATCACTATGATCAATTCTCAAAAAGTCTCCTACCAGTAAGGATGTGGTATGTGTCCTCTAACCGGCGGTTTTATCGCCAAATGGCACTACAGGATAAACGGTTATGACCCGGGGCCCTCCGAACCGAGTGGTTCTGCCGCCAAATGGCACCACGCAATACCGGTTATGGTCAGAGCCAATACATTCCTTATTAACATCAAATCCTTAAGATATGAATCAATAGGATATGATCGATAAGGCACAAAGCCCTCTGTTAGCTAAGGTGGATTCAAAGTTGTCCCCATAGACAAACATTCACCCCAGGTCTACAAGTTCCCCTTGGACGAAGCAACCCATGGCTGCCAACAAGGATCCTTCTGTCAGGTTAGGCCGACTACCTTCTTTGACTAAGTAGACCAAGGATCATGATGGCCCGGGACGACGGAACCAGGGATCTTGATCGGGTTCATCATTCATTCCCCTAGCTTTAAGTGCCAGGTGGTAAAATTTTTTATTTTAAATATCAATCTTTCCAAATGCCCACATCCAAATCTTCAAATTTCCAAAATTCCATACCCATGCTGCTACTATATGTCAGATAACACGTATTCTATACGTATCTGATTGATGACTAGTCTTAATTGAAAGTTCCTCTCATGATCGGGAGGGGTAATTAACTATAGGGGCTTGCGCCTATAGGAAACCAGAACTCAAATCATAAAAGTCCTCACAAAATGAGGGCGAAATCTCTGGGTAGTGTCTTATCTATAAACTCATCTGCCTTCCAAAATTTATCTAGGAACTTATTCAGTTAAAATTCCCTCACCGAATAAAAAGAAACATCGCGGCGGGGAGGCCAAGGCTGAATTTTCGGAGCCCACAGCATAAGATCCAAATAATCCTTGCATGGACTCTTACAAAAGAAAACCAAAACAATGCACTAGTACAAATCACATCTCTGCTATCGGAGCGAAGGCTGTTCTTGTAACATATTCAAATTTGGTGGATAACTAATTAGATTGAGAGAAGAGCATAGAAAAAAAATAATAATTCCTTTAGTGGGTAAGCCGAGCAGCCTTCTTTATTCATATTTCATTACATATATATATATATATATATATATAAGTGGAAGTTGATTTCCAAAAGAACTTTATAAAACCTTCATTTATGTATTATTTTGATGAAGATAAACGTCACATTTTAAATTGATATTGCTTTATCTGTTTTCTTCAATAGCATGAATAGAACTTGTTCACAATTCAGATTCTTTTATTTATTTTATATATTGAATGAATGAATTGTAGCATCTAATAAGAAGGGCATGAGGTTTGTATGAGCATTTCTTTTGTTTCATTAGTGACAGTTTGTGATTGCAGGTTGAGTTTGATATGAAAAATATAATTAGAGTAAGACTATCATTTTATGGTTTATGGTTAATTGGAGAAATATATTTACAAATGCATGTTCAGGATCGTTCTTTCAATGAGTTTTGAGAAAGCTTTTCATGTGATGGTAATTTGCACAATTTTGTATATTTTGGGAGAGTGACGTGTGTGTGTGTAAGTTAAAAAGTAATATGTGCTTCTTTTGGGAGGTTTTGAAAAGTATAGTTTGTGTTTATGTTGAAAGATGAAATGTGCAAAAATGAAATTTATATGCAATTTTGGAGGGTGATTTGTGTATGTCTTGAAAGGTAAAATATTTTGAAAAGTGAATTGTATTATTTTAGAAGGATGAAAAGTGTATATTTTGGAAAGTGAATTATATGTGTATTGAAAAATGTTTTGAGTGTCAGTAAAATGTGAAATGTGAGTGATTTTGGAAAAAGTGACATGTGTAAGTGTGAAGAGTAAATTGCTTTGATGAGTACATGTTTGAGAGTCGATTTGTGTGGGCTTTGAGAAGTGAAAGTGTTGGCTTTGAAGAGAGAAAGTGTTTTAAAAAAAAACATTTGTATGAGAAAGTGAAATGTTTTGAAAGCAATTTTTGTTTAAAGAGAGGTGTATCTCTTTGAAAGGTAAAAATTAGTGATTTATAATAGTGAAGAGTGTGAGACCGTTAAAAGTTGTAATATTTTGAGAGATAAGGTTTGGGTGAGGAAGAATGAGTTTGTTGGGTGTCTTTTAGAAATTGAAAGCATTGAAAATCAAAAGCTCTATTGCTCTCTACCTTTCTCTATTTTCTTCTTTTTCTTGGTTTAGGTGATTTCCGTGAGCATGGGGGAGGATTTCTATGCTCATGATGCTTAGGTTTTTGTGTTAGAATTAATGTTTATGTCTTTTCATATTCTCTTCTAATACCTATATATATGAAATGGTTTGTAATGTTTTAAAAAAGTTGAATGGTATGTTATTTTTGGAGAAGCTATAACCTGCGGGTTTGCTTTGGAAATCCTGCGGGCTCTTTTCAATCTTCTTTCTCATCCCCTCCGAAAATCCTGCGGGCTCTTTCCAACCTTTCTTCTCGGGCTTCTAACCTCTTTCGTCTCTCCGCAAGTGCCACTCCACCTGTATCCCTTTTCTAAGTGAAGCAACTTTAGGGTGTCTTGTTTGAGTCGTTTGAGTCAAAGTTTGTAAGCTTCAGTTTATAATATTAAAGTTTGTTTTGTCCAATTTGTCTTCTTTTAGTGTCTTTTCTATTACCCAGTAGAGTTTTTATTTTTGTTAAGCAAAAAATCAGGGTCCCTGGATTTTTTGCTTACATCATTGGTATCAGAGCAAGTTAGGAAGTCCTAAGTTTGTGGTTTGTCAAGTTGTAGTTTGTCAAATTTTATTTTGGTTGTCAAGTTTTATTTTGTCAAGTTTAGTCAAGTGTGAGTTTCGTCGTGAGTCTTTATTTTGTGTCATAAGTTTAGAGTGAAATTTTTGAGTCTTTTTTTGAGTCAGTCAAAAAATGGAAAGTACCAAAAATATGGCTACATTCAAGGAAGAAAGTGATCAACATAATCCTGATGTCCCACTTCCATTGGACAGATGGTTACCTACTGAAGGAGATTCTACTAACCCACTACAAGATCGCTTATACAAGCTTCAGTATCACATGTTTCTATGTGATCAAAAATTCGAGAAGTACAAAAGATATCTGCAACAACAATTTGAAAAAGAACAGGAAGAAATTTTGAAGAGATTTGGCGAGAAACTCAAAGAGCTGGATGCACATTATTTACCTCCTCAAGGGAATCAACAACAACTAACTCATCAGAAGCTGAGTTCGCAAGAAGGGAAGTCTGATGTAGACAAAGGGGGGGTCAACTCATGTCCAAAATAATATGAATTTTGGCTTCCCTTGAGTCTGCTATTTGAGAAGGAATTTTAGCTCATTTATGAGTTAGATTTTAGTTCAATAAATGGAACTAAAAGATAGCTCATTATTAGCTAAGTTTTAGTTCATATTTATCTTTTATTTAAATACACTTTTATTATAGTTTTTAATGTCTTAAAGTTGTCTCTTAAGTTTCCAAAAAGGGCTTTTGAAATCCCAAGTTATTTGTTTAATCTTCCCATGTGTGGCTCTTTGAATTCCACCATGGTTTTATTGCTCTCACCCCATTGGATTCCGCCCGGCTGCTGGTTTTCCCGTGCCTGGGCTCTTTCCCGAGGCCGTGGTCCCTTGGTTCCGTGTGGCCTCCTTGTTTCCCGCGGTGGCTGCTTCGGTTTCTGGTTTGAGTGATTTCCGTGAGCATGGGGGAGGATTTCTATGCTTATGATGCTTAGGTTTTTGTGTTAGAATTAATATTTGTGTCTTTTCATATTCTCTTCTCATACCTATATATATATGAGATGGTTTGTAATGTTTTAAAAAAGTTAAATGATATGTTATTTTTGGAGAAGCTATAACCTGCGGGTTTGCTTTGGAAATCCTGCGGGCTCTTTCCAATCTTCTTTCTCATCCCCTCCGGAAATCCTGCGGGCTCTTTCCAACCTTTCTTCTTGGGCTTCTAACCTCTTTCGTCTCTCTGCAAGTGCCACTCCACCTGTATCCCTCTTCTAAGTGAAGCAACTTTAGGATGTCTTATTTGAGTCGTTTGAGTCTAAGTTTGTAAGTCTTTATTTTATAATATTAAAGTTTGTTTTGTCCAATTTATCTTCTTTTAGTGTCTTTTCTATTACCCAGTAGAGTCTTTATTTTTGTTAAGCAAAAAATCAGGGCCCCCGGATTTTTTGCTTATATAAAAAATTAAGGACCGAATTTTAGAAAACTTAGACTTAGGATGCATGCATATTTTAGGGTAGAACCATATAACATATAAAACTTAGTGACATCTCACTTTAAGATTAGTGAATATCTTTAAATTAAATTTAATCAACTAGAAGACTTCAACTAATAATTGACTTATGACATATCAAAACCACACAGTCTATTATATACACTTAGACTTATTTGCTAAGACAACTGACTTTAATTTTAGGTTAAGCCGGTGTTTACTTTCTTATTGCTGTGTGACAGACTTTTTCTCTGTTTTTATTGCATGCTGGTTGTAAAATTGTTGGTATGTTTGTTTATTTACTTTTACTGCACTCTGTGATGTGATTTGGTTGACGATTAGATTACCCATATATTAGGATCGATCTGGTTGTTCACAAAATTTCCTACAGGTGACCACACTCGTGTAGGGCAGTAAAGGGGGGCTAATTAATTAATAATTATATAAATGCTACAGGTGCTTCAGTTGCTTAGCTCCCAACTAAAAAAAAGTGTGGTCAAGTGTAACTGATGAATTTAATTTAAATGCAAATATATAACTGCTTGGGATGATTTTTATTATAAATGCTTAGGATAACCCTGCAGGTAGTTTAGATTTTCTTTTTCTTTCTGTGATGTAAATGTGATTGTAAATGGAATGTATTAAAAGTAAAAAATTGTGAAAGTGATTTAGAAGTGGCATATCATATCCAATCTAGAAACCAAAGAGAAGAGAACAATCCTTTGGAGAGTGTTTCCTTTTATTTGGAAAGCTAGGTTAGGATGATTTGTAATATCCAAAGGGAAAAGAAAATACCCTTTCGGGGATGAGTTTTCTTTTTCATTTGGATATCCAAACCCGATGGATCCAAGGAGTTCGTAGAAGAAGAAAGGACAAAATAAAAATAAAAGAGAAAAGACAAAGAAATGAAGATACAAGAAAGAGTATATCCCAGTTCAAAATCACTTGCCTCATTCTTAGGATTAGAATCCGGGTTTGTTGTTAGTGGTGCCCGACCACTTTACTTTTCTGCAAATTCTGGGTATAATTATATGTACATTAAACATTATATTTTTAGATAATTTAATTTGATTGTTTATATTGTTTATGCAGTAACTTTTTTTAGGGCCCTTGTAAGCCGTGTTTTATTTTAGCCTAGATACGATCGGAGTGTTTTTTTTTGTAAGGACACGATAAAATTTTACTTGAAATTATAATAAAATTTTTAGGCTCACATAGTAAATCTAACGATCTAAGAAGTAAGCTCGGGACCGCCGAGAGTAAGCATAAGCATATTATTACCTTCTCTTCCTTGTTAGGCACCTCCCCGTCTGTGGGTTCTAGCAGACCACTTGGCCTATGATGGTGCAGTTCTGCCAAGGGGAAGTTGTGCAATCTCTAGGGAAAAATCTATTTTCTAAGCATAATTTTAAAACTGCTTCATATTCATTTTATGCATTCGAGTCAATTAGCATGCATTGCATTAGATACAAATTAAAAAGAGTCTAAAATATTAATTGCATTTCTAGACATTTTTCACCCTACATAAGTTGA
>NW_021319309.1:8256765-8307381 GCF_001605985.2 Dendrobium catenatum | reverse complement strand
CAGCGCCGTCGCCGTCGCCGCTGTAGCCTGCCGCGCCCGCGCCAGCAAGCCGTCGCCGCTGCCGATTCCGAAATCCGAACCCGCGCTGCCCCACTGTCGGGTCGAGGGTCGAGGGTCGAGTCGGGTCAACCAGGCAACCCGGCCGGGTCGGGTCCGGGTTGAAATGCCGGACCCGTTTTTGCAAACGGGTCGGGTTCGAGTTGACCCGTTTAGATCCGTGTAGGGTCGGGTTCGACCCGAACCCGACGGGTTGGCCCGAATTGACACCCCTAGTTTTCTTAGGAGCATCTCTCATATGATGTAATTAACTATAGTGGCTTGCCCTATAAGGATTTGAGAATCCTAAACTAAAATAAACTTTGTTTTAGTCATATAAAATAAGGAAAAAATCTTTGGGAATGCAGATGTTTTTAAAAGTTCATTTCTAATCTTAAATATGCTTGTAGGATGTTATTATTATCTTTTCAGATAATATAATTTCCTACTTGTTATATTCAACTTTAGAAATGATGAATTTTATAAAACTCATTCTTGCTTTTGAATGTCTTGAAGAATGTTATGTTCATCTTTCAAGATGATATAATATTCTCCTTATTATATCGAAATAAAAGAATGTATAAACTTTTAAAAAAACTTATTTCTATTTTTAAACAACATTATCTAGAATTTCATGTTCATCTTTCGAGATGATATATTATTCTTTGAATTATGTTTGATCATAGAAATATCATTTTTAAAAACCCTATTTTGATATTGAATCCATTGTAGAGTTTTGTGTTAATTTCTCGATATTGTACTTTATTCTCAATGTAATATTCGATTACAAAATAGGAGAAATCAAAATCTACGTGGTGATACATTTTTTTCACACAAACCGCTTCTTAAGATAGCTTTCTAGTTTAAAATTTTAAAATTTTGTACAGAAAAGCTTCTTTATGATGCAGTAAAAAAGCTGTCCCAAACAAAGCCTTAAACTCACTATTTCAATAAAGAATATTGATTTAAAATTCATGGAGTGTTGCACATATTTATGTCACCAAGAAGTCAAATATGCATATTTTATAAAATGGTTGGGATTCTATATCTAGCTTAAGAAATCACCAGTTAGAACATGCCCTGCTTCATGAACAAGAACTCGGTTCCTGTAAGGAGGCCAAAAGCATAATATTTGTGCAAGACAGGTTCCCCCAAGAAAAACAGCGATAATAGAGGCCAAACCTAATACCGCTGCAATATTAGACCTTATTTCTATTCCTTGAGAGATCAGAAGATTAGCGCCACCTAAAATTCCAAGTAACATAATCCTAGAGGTTCCAGAAAGACCCCACTTCTTAGGTGCGAGCTTCGAAGCTGTACAAATGACAAATAGATCACTTAGCGCTTTAAATTATTGCTCACAAAAGGAGTATAATGGTTATATTCAAAAAGGTAAAAGAGCGTATAAAGAGGATAGTTTAGCAACTCAAGAAATTATTTAATGAGGGTGTTTAAGAAAAAAATATTTTAGAAGAACATAATAAACCAAATAATGAGGAGCATTATGGACTAAAAAAATAAAGCAAAGTTAGCTTTGAGAAGACATGTAAAAGCAAAGCCTTAGACCTACATGAGAACTAAAAATAATAATAATATTATAACAAAAAATAACATGCATATAATAAAAATAATTATGAAGAACTGCCAAAAAAAAAAAAGGAAAAAACAAAAAATATCATGATAACCAACTATGCAACATTCAATGGATCCTATAAATTAAAAAAAAACCTTATTTAGAATGTCATGCTTGAAGCCTTATCAATACAAGAGAGTAGTGATAGATTTTTTTCCGATTTCTGACCCATCTAGTAAATAGAATTTGGAACTTTTATCAACTAAAACTTCAACACTATGAATGCACGCATAGGAATTATAAGGTTGCAAAGAATATGATTATTACTAAATTCTCAAATTGGAGGGAGCTAAGGTATTCCAATAATAGGTTGTTCAGTCTCAATGCTAATACCAACTAATGATGAAGTACCCATCTTCATAAAACAAGTAGGGAGCGGAATAAAATTGATTCCAAGTTCTAAGTGCAGACTTGATTTAACGTAGCAGTATCTATTAAGATTTGGAGAATTATGAGGGAAAAGATTAGGAGGTCGTCAAATGATTGATGGATAAACATTTCATGGTAATAAAGAAGACAAACTTATATCAAACAATAAAGTTAGGTAGGGAAGTAAAGAATATAGACTATGAAATATTAAGTCAGCGTGAAATAATCAAATTGATTTCACACCAAGAAGAACTTCCATGAAAGTGATTTTTATGTTAAGACAATTAATAAAAAAATATATAGAGAGCTAATAAAGGTTCCAAATATGGTTTTTATTATCCTTAAGAAGGCATATGATCAAGTTCCACAATGATTGAATTATTGTGGAATAAGACATAAATGTGTGCAGCAAAGTTATGCTGAAGTTGTTATATATATATAGTGCTAAGCAATTAATAGTTGGGGAATGACCAAAGATTTACCAATAATAATAGGATCACATCGAGGATCAATATTAAGTCCATGTGATAAAAATCTTCATGTTTATTTATTTCATCAAAAGCATCATATCAAGCAATGATTTGAGCATACCTTTTTATATTTGTATTCATTGGTTTATATTTTATTGGTTATTTATGTAATTAAGAACATGCAAAGATGGTAAGAGAAAGAGGGATATATTTTTACTTCAAAGATTTAGGTTAGTTCATATGATTTGGCACGGAGTCAATCTTGATTCAATTTAGCTTAATTTTCACAATGAATTGTTTCATTGGAATAAAATATATTTTCATTTATTTTCTATGTTGAGGTTGCAAGGCAATGGCTTATAGACTTATGATAGGAAACACTTGGTTTGCAAGTAATCCTAATCCAAAACAGTAAAAATACAGCAGCAGTTGGCTGTCCCCAGCAGAAAAAACAGCAGGAATATAGGGAAAACAGCTCGAAAACACAAGTAGAAGGTTTGTATTTCACTAGAAGATGAATAAAATAGCAAGATACAATTGATCCTCAATTCGAGAGGAGGATCGATCTCTCCCAAATCTCTAGACGCCGCTAGAGCCCAAAGAAATCCTAAATCTAAGAGATCTCAAATTTCAGCCAAATTCAAGATACTCAAACCCTAGCAAAATCAACTATTTAATGCATACAAATCAAAAGGAAATCCCAAAACAGCCCCTACATTCAAATTTCCCTCTCAAAACCCAAAAAAACGCTTCCTAAAAAGCTCTATTTGAGCGGACGGGCCGCCCGATCTCCGCAGGAGGCGGAGATCTCGCTGTTTTTGCGAACGTGGGACTGGACCGGTCCAGTGGACCGGTCTAACAACTTAATCCCTTGTAATTAATTTGGGTAGTGACTGCTAGACAGTAGAGGACAGACTTTACCTTCCAAGCCAGTTTGTTCCGTCAAAATTGTTGGTGTGACCTCTCTTACTGCATCCGTAACTGTAAAGCAAAAAAAATATAAAGAAAATAAATATGAAATTGAACTATTTTAATAGAAAACTGTCAGTAAATGGAATTGTATACAGTGCCAAGCTATTTTTAGAAACATTGATAAAATAGAAAATGTCCTGCAAACATAAATAGCATTACCATGCCAACATGATTACCTACGCCCATAATAAGGAATCATACAATCTAAGCATCCATGAGGAATGCATGAGCTCCACGAGGCTATACTGCATATTCTTAAGGATTTTAAATTTAAAATGTAATAATTGCCTTGCGCTTCAGTGCGAATGAATATGGCAAAGAAAAAAAAAAAAGAGATAATAACAACACATAGTTGCTTAACAAGGGATCCGAAATAGGTTGTCAGGTCATTTCTCAAAACAGAAAATATCATAATGGACAATTGCATTGACTCCAAAACTATCCTTTCTCCAACAAAGGAAAGACTGACTTAGCGCAATATGGTTATTTGTCGCGAAGAAAAACATATTTAGCATGAGTTAGATCACAATTAAGTAGGTTAAACAGATTAATGCAACATGAAAATGTTCCAGAGAACAAGCACACTATTCAAAAGTGTTTGAAGCCTTAATGCATCTAACTCAAGAGAAATCAACTGTTGCTCCAAGCCTCCAAGCATGTATATTCACGACAGAAAGCAACCTTTAGTTGTAGGAAAATCAAATAAGAAGTTTAACTTTTGTTTGACAGGCAAAATTTCATTCTATCTTTTTTTTTTAAAGCAACCAATATGAGAAATCTCTCCATCCCCAAGGAAGTTCCAGCGACATAAGCATGCATTTCTAAACTCTGAAAAAGAAAAAAAAGATGCCCATCAAGTTTGAGAACTCTTAAGCTATAGCTGTCTACCATAAGACATGTTATCGCCTATCAGCATAGACACAACAATTTTTAAGCTTGTTTCTCTCTCAAAATCATATGTTCTAGATTAATGAATTCGTCTTAATTTTCAAATTCTTTATAAATAAGTCCAGTTACAATAATGGACATACTTTCATACATCAACTTCTCTTAAACTAGCCACTTTTCTTATTCTAGATATAAAAGGAATTTTAAGCAGAGCATAAATTCCCCATTTATCAGCTCTATGTACGGTCAAATATACACCCATATCAAAGATTCTCAGGTAAAAAAGCATCTAACATATTAAGATATGAGCCATGCTAGACATGGGGTAACATGCAACAATACTTTCTGGTCATAAAATAGCATTTTTTTTCTTTTAAACTACCACACTTGCATATTTAGATATTAAAAGCTGTTTCACATCACAAAACAATTTATGAAAAACTAAAAGAAAGTTGCAACCTAACATAAGTATGACAACAGTTTGAAAAACAAAACAAAGCAAAAGATGCCCCAAACAAACTCTACATCCAATGATATGAATCTACTTGCACATAGTTTAGAAGTTAATAGTGGATTAATTAGGACTTAATTACCTTAAGATATCATATTCTATAAATACCCATATGGGGAGAACATTGATATGATAATAATGAAAAAGTTTTCCCATTCTTTTTTTTTTTCGGGTTTCTATTTTTTCTTTTAGAAGTGTTAAATAGCTCAAAATGTTCAATTACAATTGATGATCCAAATATTGGTGCTCTTGCCGAGAAAGGATAATATCACTAATTAAAGAAACTACAAAACATCATTGCGTTGTACGAGCCAATTCAAGATCATGTAGACGGCCTTCTTGCTCTAGATCGCCCTAAACCAATCTTCTTATGAATCTCATCGACAACATCATTCTCTAGCATTAAGAACTTAAGATATCGTTGAACCCACGATTTGCCTATCCAATCTTAGGTTGCTAATTTCAAAGATCCTTTACCCAACTCATCTACCACGGTTGTGAATCGTAGCAACCATCTCCGTCCAACACCCGCACCTTGTTGATCGCAAGCAAGCTAATATCACTGTATTAACCCAATCCCATCAATCTTTGCGTTTGCTTTCTTTTAGAATCCGCAAGGTGCTCCTTCCCACTTGGACAAATGTGCCAATATATGAAGTTCATAGAGAAGGTGCCAACCCACCGATGATTATTCAAGAACCATAAAAACAAACATTATCATTATTGCAAGATCCTTCTTGATCCTTTGTCTGTCCAATATCCCATCCTAACCTCGTCGACAACCGGATCCAAATTAGGCAACCAAGGTTGCACCTCTAACAACTCCATCTCCACCAAAAAACACACACGATTGCAAACCTCATCATGTGTTGCTGCCATTTTCATGCAAAGTCTGTGACAATACTCATAATGCACAAGATCTGTTCAAGCTTTTTTTATCCCAGTCGCCACTTCACCTCAAGAACCACATAGTTCGTGGGCGCATATCCCAAACTCTAGGAGATTATAATCCAATGCAAGCATCTTCTTCCATTTTAGCATAAAAATTGCTCAATCTCTTACAAAAGAGAAAAAAGAGCGTGCCAATCAAATTTTTCTTTGTCAAAACCACTGCATCTTCTACATGGTGACCATTTCTTCAATGATGTCATTCAAAATCAATGTGTTTGAAGGAATTTGTTCCTTATTTCCTATTCTGATTATTGTTCAATATTTTAACAAGACATATGATGACTGTAAGTTTTTACACACTTATAACTCTCTAATTCAAGATTGAGTCCGTATTCTCAACTTTTAAAATTATAGAGCATATGTTCGTATCCTTCAACTGTAATATCTTTCTGAAGCATCACAATTCAATATCACTTTTTACTAGTAATATACAACATGCTAAAATATACAATATGGTAAATGTAAAAGAATTTTTATTACACTTACATTAAGCATATAAATGCTCTCATTTTCTATATTACAGATTGGGTATCTCATCTCATTATGAATTTGTTCACCTGAAATATCAATGCCTCTTTTCCGCTTATATACCACATAAAGAATACATAGTACAAAGATCCTCTAATAAAAATCAGCCCGGAAAAATAAAATTCAAACATTTTACCACAACTGTACTTCTCTGCATTCAACCCCAACGTTCCTCACTTCCTATTCATTTCTCCCTTTCTTTTCCCTTATTTTACTTCCCTCAATTTACCTTACTGATTTCAGAATTTTCTCCCCAGCAAACAGCAGCTCGCAGCCCTATCTCCGCCTCCTACTTCACGGGTCGCACACAGCAGCTTCAAATGCTAGAGACCAAGGGACTGGGAAAGGATGAAATGGTAAGGCTTGGCTGATTGCCTAATATATATAATATAAAATCCTAACGCTTTTTCCACTAAAATTCCAATACCATTTCAGCCGAATGATTCTCATCAGCCCCATTCATGCTTTGCTAAGAGGAGAGGCTACAGCAGAATGCATTAATTATTTAAAATTAATATTTAAATGGCTGATTTAGCTACAGTAATATGCAATAACAGCTACAATACCTTTTAATGAAAATAGTTTATTAGGCTTTTAGATACACTTTTTATATATCAAAAAGCTCGAAATTAAAAATGGGATTTAATGATAATAAATTTGAAATTTTTCGTATGTGGGAGAAAATAGAGTATACAATAAATAAATAAAAAACTGGGTATTATAATAAGGTCATCTGACACAATCAGGTTACAAGTCTCACCTTTGAGCCCAAAGCAAAATTGTCTATTTGCATCAAATGGCATGCCAATGACACAACTACCTTGTGTAGTAAAAGATAAAAAATCATAAGCCTGTGTATCACTTCCTTGCAATAGTCGATCCTCACGACATAGTTGTAATAGTTCATGGAGAACAATACAAATTGGTTTGATGAGCATCTTTGCAAAAATAAGGAACAAATTCCTTCAAACACATTGATTTTGAATGACATGCTAAGATGTTTAACGCACATGAAGAACAATTTGGGTCAGCAATTACATCATAAATCAATAATGGAAGAGAGTTTAGCTAGTCATTCAAGAACTTTAAAATAGACATTCCTAGTTTCAATGGAGATAATCAATAAAAATGAATTGTTAAAGTTGCTTAGTTTTTTTTTACCACAATCTATCCAATGCATTGCATTTTATAATTGCCTCATTGCATCTGGATGGACAAGCATTTTTCTGCTACCACAGAATGTATTTGAACAAATGATGTGTTCTTGGAATTCTTTCAATTAAAATTTCTTCGATGTTTGATCATCCTCTTGAGATCATTGAAAACATTCTTGAAGATCAACCTTTACATTATTAGTTTAGTAGTTAAAAGCGCGTAAATTAAGAGTTAATTATCTTGAGACATTTTATCCTATAAATACCACATTTGGGGAAGATAATGAGTGAATTCCTAACATCCAACTAAATGGAGGACCCAGTAAACTACACCGTCTTCAAAGCATGTTTGATGGGGACATTAGAGCATGAATCAAGGCGTGGCCGTCGATTTACGACCACGATCGAGTCGTTGTATTTTTGAGTCATTTTCATGTATCTGTCGTTTATTATGTTATTTGTCTTTTATTATTTTTGTGTTAATTATTTTCCCGTTTTACCCCTTTATTTAAGAGAGGTCGTATGTAAGCCCTAAGGGCATTGTCGTCTACTTATTTTGAGTCCTTTGTAAGAGGCTATTTATAGCCCTCATGTTGCCCTTGTATTGACATTGCACGTTCAAAACTTCATTAGCCCATTATGAGGGGTAAATTACTAAAAAACTTCATTAGCCCGTTCTCACTATTTAAAATGTAGATGATAAATAATATACTCATAATATTATTTTGTTAGGTTAAAAAATAAATTATGTTAGAGATAACTATTATTTGATAGAACATTATGATTTTTTTTGGTCGGATAGAGCTAAATCGCTTGAAGGGACGCGTACGTTAGCATTTCTGCTTTAGGGGCTGTTTGGTATCGGATTTATCGTGGGATTTAAGTCGGCTTTACGCTAAATCCAGCAAAATGGTTTTTGTTTGCGCGTTAAATCCCGGGATCTCATAAATACGGAATTTAGGGAATTTACGGCTTAAATCCCGAATTTACTAAATCCCTCAGTTTGTCGGATTTAATGGGATTTAGCCGAAGAAGCGCACGAAAGGGAGAAAGTTACCCTCACAGCCAACGAGCTCCCGTTCTTGCTTCCGATCAAAATGTCGTAACTTCCGATCCGACAGGAAGGGAAGGTCGTAGAAGGAGCGACGTCAAATAGCCACGAAGGAGCCGAAGAAGCGACGCGTGCAATCTGCACACCTCCTGCAAAGCAACAAAGCCGAACAACAACGATGAAAAAAGAAGATGAAAGGCAAACCCAAGACGCTTCTAAGTTATTATTGATTAACTATATTAATATAATATAAATTATTAATAATTATGTAAATTAATTAAATAATTAATTGTAGAATTAGTGCGTATATTTATTATCCAATTTAACTTAATTATATAACTAGTAAATTAAATATTAATATAATTATCTTAATTAATATAACTTAAAATATATTATTAAATATATAATTAATAGTGTAAATAATAATTAATGTAAATTTAAAGATTGAATATGTTTAAATTTAAAATTATATAAGATATTAGTAATGTGTGAATTTAATTTATTTTTTAATAAAAAATTATATTATTATATGATTTTTATGTCATCTAAATTTTATTTATTACGTCATTCGGTTTGACCTCGGTTCGAACTGGTCGAATGGTGAACTGCTCCCGCTACCGATTCATTGTCCGATCTGATTTTCACAACCTTGATAAATACTGAAATATGTTATCAAATAATTTATTAGAATTTAACAGAATTTAAGATTTGGTATAACAAATAATTTTCAAGATTTAATTCATTTCAAATTTACTAAATTCTAATTTATAGTATTTACTAAATTCCACTTATTGCCAAACAGCCCCTTATACGCCATCGTTTTGGAACTTCCCCGACAAAACCTTATTTTTTTCCCAACCTGTGTGGTTGCAGACATTCCACGTCCAGTTTTACTTATCTATTTTATTCGAATCAGATCCGTGTTTTAGCGAGCTAAGAATGACAAAGAAAAGCAGCGTTGACGATCTGAAGGGAGCAGATCTGAAGGGGAAGAAGGTGTTTGTTAGGGTAGATCTGAACGTACCGCTCGATGGCAACCTCAAGATCACCGACGACACCAGGATCAGCGCCGCCGTTCCCACCATCAATTACTTGAGGGTGCACGGAGTCTAGTTGCTTCTCTGCTGTCATCTTGTGAGATTCCCTTATTGATAGGATTTGCTTGCTTTGTTTTTGTTTCCGGTGTTGTTGTTGGCTGTCTTTTTTGAGTCACTTATGGTTTTGGTTGTAGCTTTGAGAGGATGTTCAACAAGCAATAACTGGTGCATGTTATTGCTTGTTCGGGCTTTTGATTTTATTTTGGATTTAGCCAGCGATCTATCATCTACGCCCTGGTTGATTAAGTTTTCTACTTTCTTCCATTTTGTCTTATGAATTTTGCTTATTCTATGTTTGCTTGGCCTATTACTATTTAGCTTTTCGTTGTGGTGAAAAATTGGGTAGAGTTTGCACCTTAAATCTGATAAGGATGGTTTTATACCCACTGAATTCGATTTGATCTAGGTGTAAGACAGGCTAATTAAGCAATTCTTATAAACACACATCCCAAAACAATCAAATGGGTAGAATAAACATAATTTTAGTGTTTTGATCGAATTTCTTATGATTCGATTTCAGTTGGTCTCCAGTTGATAACAATTCGTCATTTCATATATATTATTGCTTTGGTACATTAGGAAATAGGTTTTGATGAAAATTGTGATGGAGTGGTATGCTTGCAGAAGTATGAATGGAATAATTAAGAAACAATACATTCAATCAAGCTGCAATGAGGTGTCATGTACTCAATTCAATATTTCAATGTTGGAATTTGTGTTGAAATGTCATGTACTCAATTCAATATTTCAACTCATCTCCCACGGTTGTGAATCGTAGCAACCATCTCCGTCCATGGCTTGAGTTAATGATTGATCTTGCATCAGGTCCTGTTTTTTTTTTTTTTTTTTTAACTTTAGGAGTGGTTTAAGGGCTTTGAAAAATGATTAAATGAGAGATTATTGTGAAAATAAATTTGAAAGAGCATAAATAATAGAATAATGTATATTAATCGAATAATAAAAAACGTGTAGTTAGCTAGGAAGAAGGTGCTTAACATTATTTTTTAGAGTTATGTGGTTATTGTAATGATGCTTAATGATCAGAGAAGAAGCATTTTGATATCAAAATTCAAGAATAAAGGAGATGTTTGAGATTGTATTTACTATAGTGATTAAACCTATCAATCATGCAATGAAGTTGGGGGAGAGAGTAATGCAATGTTGGCTTAGAAAAATTATAATATTTTTGGAGAATCAATTTAGTTTCATAATAGGGAGACCTAATAATTTTTTTAATAGGAGCATAGAAATTGATTTATTTGTTAGAGAGTGAAATGAATTGAATGTTTATTTTTAGAATTATCAGATAATATGGGCATGTCTATAGATATATATCTATTATTTATAAATATATATTAAAATTTAGAAGGACAAGTACCCCCATATGCACACTAAAAATTTCTATTTACCATTTAACATTCCAAAATCAAAATATATGAATTGAAAGAAATAACAAGTAAATTCTGTCTAGATATACAAGACTAATTTTAAAGGTGAAATCCATCAATAAAGAAGTTTGTTAAGAGTAAATATTAAATAGATGTCACATACAATATAATTTATATAAAATAAAAAGAAATAAATATTCATAATTCTAATGAGACATTTATCTATTGTATGTATCTTCATCCCACTCTCTCATATAAAATTTACATGAGAGAAATTTTAGATATGAATATTTTGATAAAAATTTTATTATGGTGAACTTTATAGCTACTAAATTTGTTAAAAAATGCATTTCATGTTAATCAATTACAATTATATAGATCTCATCTCAAAGTAAATACAATAACTATTAAATCCATCATGATCAAATTTGAATCACGATAAAATATCCTAAAATTTTTGGATAAAAATATAATAAATTTTTATTATTGTAGTTGTATATAAGGAAAATCAATTCAATAGAGAGAAAAAAAATACAAGAGTTTTATATATATTCACTCAATTGATAGCCAGATTTTTCTCGGACCAATTACATAATTTTGCATTTAATTGGTGATTATATAAATAAGCTTAATTAATAATTAATCATAGATAATTTTGATTTCTTAAAAAATAAGAATTAGAGTGAATTTAGAAAAAAAAGGAGAAGCAATTAACAAAAAATTTAATCATTGATATTTTGTAAGAAACTTTGGAAGTTGATAATTTTTTATACTAATATATTTTTTAATAAATTTTAAATTATTCTTTCTCATCTTGGGATGTTTGATGATATTTTCTTCATTATTTTAAAATATTTTTTATTATATATATAAAGGTTATAATTATTTTATCAATAGGTCAAATTTCTTTTCCCTTTCATGATTATAGGCTAAAACCTAACAGGAAAGATTTCAACATTATACTATTTTATGACATACTCGCTTATTATTCGTCGTACTTAACTATTAAAGTAATTAACCTAATAACTGTAATACGATTTCGACGATTGCTTATCGTCCCAAATCACCGGTCGCTCTCCCGATCTCCATTGAAATAAAAGTCGCGGATTGGGTTCCCTTTACCTCCACTTGAAGGCGACGCCTTTTTATGCCATTCTCTGTCTTATGGGACCGCGCATTGTCTCCTTGCTATTGCTTCTTGCATCCTCAACTTCTATCATATGCATTGTTAAATTTCCTTGGCTTTTTGCTTCGAAAGCCGAATTATGGGCTCTAACTTGGTGGGTCTTTGAGGTGATTTAAGGTGTTGAGGAGAATTCTATATTGGCATTTGCTTGTTGAGTAGATATTGAGGGTGGTTTAGGGTTTTGATGGGGTCACCGTCAGTGTAAGAGGTTGGGGGCAGTGGAAGGATGCGGGATTTGGATCAGAAGTTTGATCGCTCAGTGGATGACGAGGCTGGCCGGATTGGGAATATGTACAGAGAGAAGGTACACTTTTGCAGTTTTACTGTTCAATTTTTTTTGTTGATTTTTAGTTGAACTATCTTATATTTATAAATGTAAAATTTTTTGTATTAGGAAATCATGATAAACAATTAATGAGTATGGATTTTAAACATATGAATTTATTTTGAGGTAAATGTATTATATAAGTAATCAATCAAAATTTTTATTCTTTTCAAGAAAATCCAATGAAATTGACCCCCAAAAATTTCCCTTTATAAAATTTCAGCCATATTTGGGTTTTTTTTCCCTGTAAAAGGTAGCTATCATTTTTTTTTTATTAATGAGAGTCGAAGGTCAATTGAAAGAAATATAGAAAATACCGAACCAGGCTATAACAACAAGATACATCAGAGAAGGGTCAGAGTATATGGAAAAATTATTTTGTTCAGACGTTCAGAGACCCGCCACGTCACCCTCTTCTCGGTATGCGGCTCGGTACTGCTGACGTGGCGCATTCTGGTTGGTCTCCGGACGGTGAACTGCATTCGGCGTCCGCACAGAATAACCTCTTGAGTACATGATCCTTAAAAAATTCATATTCCAAGGCACTCCACTTTCCCAAAAGCCCAAATGATCAAGCATACCGTGTAACAAATAATGCTAAAATAGAGTCTTACACAAATAATGCTAAAATAGAGTCAGACTCGCAAGGCATGCACCAATGTTCGCATCAAAGCTGGAAGGCAAGGCAAAAAACTGCTAGCTGAAGATATTCAAATGGAATAGCAACATGACCAACAATACAGAACTTATAAAAACTGAATGCATCAGGAACCATATCTATAGAGTCTAATAGAGATATCATAATGTAGTAGCAGTACCTGAGGCTTTACAAAAGGCCACATCAGGCTTGTGAAAGAACAAGTGCACTTGATGAAAAACTTGATATTTATTTAGATAATGATTATTTATGTTCATTTATTTTTTAAACTTAACAAACTTGAGCAAAATTTTAGAAGCTTGTAAGGTCCCAAGTTCTGGATGAGAAAAGTAAAGGGTTGTGTTAGGTGGTCGACAATTTACATAAAATTTGTCGAATAATAATGACATGAATTCATTAAGAAATTGTGTTAAGGGGATGACAACTAGGTGTAGGGAGAGGAATACACAGATTATTATTCATATTATGGTTAGCTGTATGGTGGGAGCCACAACTCTTCTTTGGCGGATGAAGGAATGCCGTGGAGGAGTGGGTCCCTGATACGAAACACTAGTAGAAAGAGAGGAAAACTTGGCTGAAATTGGAATTTCAGCAAAGGGCAAACGATAGTTGAGAAGGATTTTGTGACAAAACACTTGAGAAATCTTTTAATTGATGAAAGATGGAAGAAAACAAAAATGATACAATATATCCTTAATTTGAGAGGAAGATCCACCTCTCCCACTCCCTAGCCGTTGTCTAGAGCCTAAACAAACCTATGAACAATCTCAATTCCGCAAAACAGTAGATAACCTAACCCTAGGAAAAATATCCCACTTAAAGCATACAAAATTAAAGGAAATAGCTAAACAACCACTCTGTTGGATTTTCCCTCCTAAACAATGTTAATCCCTTCTTAATTGCTGGATGCTAGACGCCACGCAGAGGGGGCGAAACTTTTATTCCGCCTTCTATAAAACAAAGCCAGTCTAGGATGGACCATCTGGATCGGTTGGACCGGTCCAGTGATCGGTCTAACAATACCTACCTCCCAAAGACCTATTTTGTTCTCAAAGTAGAAGGATGGAAATTGATGTTTCACTCTCTCGTACCACTCCCATATGGTGTCATAGTCGGGTAGCATATGGAATATATGACCTAGCTTGTTTTCTTTTTCTCCATAGGAAAGTTTCTATTTTTCTTCCGTTTGATTTGACTGTTATCCAGGCACTGTTCTTCTCGATGGAAAATAAAAGTAGATATACTATTTTGATATGTCTATGATTTATGATTCTTTTATTAATATGATTAGCGAGTACTCATTGTTAAGAGATCCACCCCACAATAAATGGCTTTGCCTTCGCTGAAAAGGAGAGAGATGCAAAATATTTGTGAGGTCTCTTACCTCCATCATGCTCATCTCCAGAACTTAAGGAATCAAATTTATATATCACTTACTCCTGATATGTTTATTCTAGTTGGCAATTTCTGATCTTTATTGATTCTACTGCACAGGTGAAGAAGCTAATCACAATCTTCAGGTTCCCTTTCAACTTTACATGACACTGATGGACCTTCAGGTACAATTATGGCTACTCATTTCTTTTGCATCTATCTTCTACATTCTTTCCTTTACTTCCGGCTATGAATCATCCGGTTAAAGAGGTGCTAAGCAATAAAACTATTTTTTTATTTAATGACAGGAGACGAACGAGAGGCTGTTTTACAAGCTTCTGATTGATAATATCGAGGAATTGCTTCCTGTTATTTATACACCAACAGTTGGTGAAGCTTGTCAGAAATTTGGGAGCATTTTTAGGCGACCACAGGGGCTCTACATTAGTCTAAAAGAAAATTGTGATATTGTAATTTAGAAAATTATATGCTGATCATGACTTTTTAGAACTAGTTGGATTTATGAATTATTTGCAGGGCCAAGAATCGCAATAAAGAATTGGTTAGAGTAAGCAATTCAAGTTATTGTGATTACTGATGGCGAACTACGATTTTGGGACTTGGTGATATGGGTTCCCAGGTTGTGTATGATAATACATATGCATAAACTTACATCAAATAGCATGAGGGATACATATTAGGATATCAAATCAATAATTGTTCTGAAATGTGAGAACTGTTTTAAGTTTTCTGCAGGATATGGGAATTCATGTGGGCAATCTTCTTTATACGCTGATCTTGGGGTTCTTCATCCATCGGTTGTAAGTACTTATTTTTAATTTAATTTTGTTATTTTTTCTCATTTTGATATTTTTGCATTGGAAGATAGGACTAAAGTTGTGCTGGATGATATATTTTTTTTGAGATCTAAAGTTGTTATTCATGTGCACTTACTGCTCGTGCTGTTTTAAGAATGTTCTTTTCTGTTTTTATTTAACATCTCATAATCAATACTGTAGTTTGTTTTTTTTAATGCGTCTTTTATAATTTTTCTGATTTTGAGTTTGAACTTATATTTATATGATTATTATTTTTTTGTTCTATTTTAATGTTTGTTTGCATAGGTTGGAGTTTATTCATAATGAATGCACCAACATCTTTGTTCACATGGACGGCAAGGAATCTAGAGAATGGATATTCTAGCATTTTAAGCTAGATCAGCATCACCGGATCTGTTCATTTAGAGTAGTATTCATCTCTATCCCCTAATACATATATTTTGATGTACAATTAGTTTTTATCCCTGTGATAGGACAATATAATTAAAATATTCATGATATGAATTTTTATTTAGGATCAATAAAACTAGTATAAAGTACATTGAACTCTTAGAAAATTTTACAATTAGAGAAAAATATGTTTAAATTGAATTGAAAATAACAAAGGATTTATTTTCATTCCACATAGAAGGTAAAGTCCAATATTCAAACAACATTTTCTTAAACTCTATTTTCTATACAAGTGCTTTAAACAAATTTATATATCAGCAACAACCCAATCAAACAAGAGCAAATAGTCACAGAGAGTCAAATAGTATAATAGTAGTTCAATTTCACATTGGACTCATCCAAGCATTACCGACGATCGACACATCGGGCAAGTTGGATTGCGTTGCAACCATAAATCCACAGATGTAGCATGAAATACATGCCCACAAGATGGTAAAATCTTCACTGGATTTTCCTCCCCTTCATCCATATCATCATAGTTTTCAAGACAAATTACGCAGCATTCAGTAGTGGCCGCCCGTGGATCCTGACGTATGGCTTCAGCGTAGTTTGGCCAAGTCCCGGTCCTAGGCTGAAGCGGAGGGGGGGCGGTGGGACGAAAGTATAACCAGTAAATGATGAAGGTGATGGCGGTGATAAGGAAGAGGACGAAGATGCTCATATATATAGTCATTTGAGCACTCGATAACCTGTTGACAAAAAAAAAAGAAATTATAATATGATTAATAAAAAAAATTAATACCCCAAGAAAATAGTTTTGATAAAGAATAAACTTTAACAAGCTGACTAATATAAGACAATAATGGTAAAAGACAATTAAAAAGCGTAGAAAATTAAACAAGGACAAAAAAGTTTCTTGCATTGCATTATGTTCATTTATATTCGTGATCATGCTTGTTTGTTGTTTAGCAAGTAGCTCGTTAAGAATACTTATCGACAAGTTCCGTTCCGTTTTTTCCGTTACCTGGCGATTTGAATTTCCTTCATCCCGGGTTTTCAGCAATTCCGGTCATGGCGTCGGAGGTTCGCCGGGCACCTCAGGCCGGTGGCGCTACCAACGTCAGATCATCTCTAGCATCTTCTAGATTGAATTCGCGTTTCAATGCGGATTCGTCTCCACCAGCTTTTAGCGAAAGTAGGATTGACAAAGATAGCAAACTTTGGTTTACAAAAGAACGTCCATTGATTATTAATGAAGGAGGATTGATTGTTAAGAAGAGGATAGACTGTGTTGGCAAAGGTAAAAACATCTTGATTGAGAACGATGTTAATCTGCTTCCTACAGGAGCTCGAGTTTCAAATCTGTTACCCCAGGATGTTAAATCAACAAGTTCTGTAATTTGCAAACCAACTTCTTGTGGTAATGCGGCAGAAACTGAGGCTTTAGTTCTTAAAGAGATTCCTAACTCAAAAGAAAAACTCCAGATTACTGATAAACTAGAGACTGAAGAATCAAATGTGGCTTTGTTACAACAGAACAAGATAGATTCAAACAAGTCTAAATCTGATCTAGTAACTGTCAGACAATGTGATTCTGGAGAGCTGGGGAATAGCATTTCCAATAAGTCTGCAGTTATTTCCAATTCTGGAAATTCTACTGGGATCAATGTCTGGAAGAAGAAAACAAATATTAAAGTGTCTGATTTAGACAATGGCACTAATTTTATTGAAGAAGATGGTGTTGTCAAGCTGAATTATGATAAGGAGATGGATAACTCCAACAAACTGAAAAAGGCCCTAGTGATCAAAGTATCTGGCAACAATGTTCCGTTTCATATCATCATCTTAGAACTGAGAAGACAATGAGGAATTTTTGGAAAATTCCATTTAACTCAACTGGGCTTAGGATGGGTTCTTTGTGCTCTTGAGGACCCGGAAGCCTTAGAGGAAATTATTTCATCAGGTCCTTGGTATGTAAACGGTAATATAGTGGGCATGGATAGATGGTCAGTAACTTTCTCCCCATCTTCCTTTAAAGGACTTATGGCTCCTATATAGATTCGTATGCCCAATCTCCCTCTCCACTGTTGGGATGAGGTGAATGTCTGTAGAATTGCTTCCATGGTGGGCACTCCATACCTGATTGATGGGAACATGTTCCAATGGAGCAGAAGAGAATTCACAAGGGTGTGTGTGCGAATCAATCTTGATGAAAAATTGCCTTTGGGAGTTTGGGTAGAAGGTAAATTGGGTAAATTCTACCAAAGCATTGAGTATGAAAGGTTACCAACCTTTTGTTTTAACTGTGGGAAGCTTGGCCATTTGAAGGAAGAATGTTTGAAGAAAAATACAGGCAACAAACAAAACTTACAGAATTTGGAAATTAAAAACAGCAAGAACAATTTAGTAGAAGGCACTAAGGAGACTCAGCCAGTTTTACAAGTACAAACTCTCAATGAAAACATAGAGAATGGGTATGGTCCTTGGATCCACGTTGATTATAAGAAGAAAAAATTCTCAAAAGTTACTTCCAGTAATGGATTCAAAGCTTCGGTGGCCAGTGAAGATGTTAGAAATATGAAAGATATACCTAGCAAAGTAGTCGAGAAAGTTATTATTCAAAACAGTCCAGGTATTGAGAATAAGGAAGACAAAAATCAGTTGGAGGATGCAGATCCTGGTCCAGATAATCCTGGTCCTAACACAAGAGTTAAGAAGAATTCTCTTTCTATTAAAGAGAATAACTGTTTCACTGAAAAGTCCAGCAGTAATCCGGAGGGAATTCAAGGAAACAACTGTACAGTATGGAATTTCAATGATATCAAGAATAAATTTGATTTGCTGAAGGAAATTAATGACGAAGGAATAAATACAGAAGAAGTCCAATTCAAAGAGCAGGAAGGAGTGATAATCAAGTCTTCAGATAACTCAGAAGATCAATCAGCTTTTGAAAAAGATTCAACAACAGCAAAGAAGAGAGGCAGTAAGCAATTGAAAGGGCTGGCTCCAGTAAAGCTTATGTCCAGAAATAGAAGATCAGATGGAGAAGATAAGGAGAAAGGGGGGAGAATATCCCCACTTATCCAAAAATGAATTCAATCATTTTTTGGAATTGTAGAGGAGCCAAGAAGAAGAAGGCTTCTCTATATCTCAAGGAAGTGGTTAAAGATCATAATGTGCTTTTTGTTGGACTGTTAGAAACAAAATTATCTTCCATGGATAGCAAAGATATTGAATCTTTGATTGGTGTTGGTTGGGAATTCAACTTTGTTCCTTCGGCTGGTCTCTCAGGAGGAATCTTGGTTATGTGGAAGAGCAAATTGGCTAAATTCAGTATAATTGATTATTCTCCTCAATTCATCATAGGAGATTTGGATATACCCCTAAGGAGTAAATGGAGGCTTGCAACTATTTATGGCAGCAAAGATGTTCATAGAAGAAGAGATATTTGGAATGGTCTTGAAAATCACATTTCCATAGATTGGCCTATGGTAATTGGTGGAGACTTTAATTGTCTTCTCTCTAATGAAGACAAAAAAGGAGGAAGGAGATTCATGTTTTCCAAAGGATCTAAAGAAATGAGGTATTTCATGACTTTTAATGATATACATGAGCTAGGATTTGTTGGTCCAAGGTTCACCTGGAGTAACAACAAAAACGGCTTAGACCGAATCATGGAAAGGCTGGATAGAATCATTGTTAATTCTAATGCTGTTAACACAATCAAAATTTGGTTGTGAAACATCTTCCTAGGATTGCATCGGATCACTGTCCTATTCTTCTCAACTTGTTTGAATCAGTCCCTCAAAGTAAAAGTTCAATAAAATTTGAAGATATTTGGGTGTCTTATCCGGCATCATTTGCGGTGGTAGAGAAATCATGGAAGAAAGATTCCGGCACAGCTGCTGAAATTCTTAATCATAAACTGAAAAGAACATTGAAATCTTTGTTCTTTTGGAGCAAGGCTAAACTGAAGAACTTAAATCATTTAAAAGAATCTCTCAAAGCTGAAATTTTACAGCTCCAGACTAAAGAAGCCGAGGAAGGTGTGTTATCTGCTGATGATTTTTGGATACTGAAACACAAAATAGAAGAATTAAATACCACTTTGGCTCGCTTAAGTACCTGGTGGAGACAACGAGCAAAAGTCAAGTGGATTATGGAAGGAGATCAAAATACAAAATTCTTTCACTCTGTAGCCAGTGCAAGAAAAAATTTGAATTTCATCTCATGCATCAAAGATGAAAATGGGAATGCGGTGGGAGAACAAAACCAGATTGAAGAGGTCTTTATCCATTTTTTCAAACAAAAATGGGGTGAAAGAAACTGTGTACTTGATGGTTGGCCGTTGAACCAACATATTTTGGGAAGAGATGAAAGAAACCTGCTGAGTAAGGAGTTCTCAATTGAGGAGGTAGAGTTGGTAATCAAAGAAGCCACTGGTTTTACTGCTCCAGGAGAGCATGGAATAATTTATTCCTTTCTAAAAAACTATTGGCCAATCATCAAAGCCGAAGTCTGGACAGCTATACAAATGTTTTTCTTATCAGCTAGTATGAATGATAAATGGAAAAGAACTATGATTGTCCTAATTCCGAAAATTAGCAATCCTAATTTGCACACAACTATAGACCGATCAATCTCTGTAACATTATTTACAAGATAATTGCTAGAGTTATTCTCAACAGGCTTTATGAGATAATTCCAAAGCTTATTTCTCTTGAGCAAGTAGCCTTCATCAAAGGCAGATCAGTCCAAGAGCACATTCTTATTGCCCAGGAACTTTTCCATAAGTTCAAACATTCAAAAGCTGCTAAAGGACTTGTCTCTATCAAACTAGACATGGAACAAGCATATGACTCTATGGGGTGGCCTTCTTTAAATAAGGTCATGGAATATTTCGGATTTCCTAGTTTTTTCGCTAAACTCATTATGGAATGTGTGCAAAATCCTACTTTTTCTATTTTGATTAATGGAAAACATTCTAATTGGATTAATGCTAAATGTGGATTTAGACAAGGTTGTCCCTTGTCTCCATATCTTTTCATCCTTTGTTCTCAGCTCCTCTCAAATGCTATTATTGGCAAGGAGTCATTTGGAGTTCGAGTGAGCCATAATAGTCCAAGGATTACTCATTTGCTCTATGCGGATGATGTAATTTTATTTGCTGAAGCCAGAATCAGTAATGTGAAGACTATCAATTCAATTATCAAGAAGTATTGTAGCTGGACAGGGCAATCAATCAACTCTAGCAAATCAGGAATTCTTTTTGGAAAAGCTACCAGCCGCAGAACAAATAGGAAAATTAAAAGAATTTTGGGTCATAAAGAAGCCAAGGAATTCAATTATCTCGGTGCAAAGATGTCTTTAAGGAAATCTTCTAAATTGGATTTCCAATTCATCTTAGATAAAATTTTACTGAAGATGAACAGCTGGGGAATGAAATACTTATCATTATCGAGTAAGATCACCTCGGTGAGATCAGTAATACTCTCTCTCTCAACGTTTCATTCCACTATATCTCTTATTCCTAAAGCCATTCTTAAAGAAATTGAGAAGTTATGTCGTTCTTTTATCTGGAACAAAATGAATAATGCACATGGGCTTCACTATGTTTGTTGGGATAAATTGTGTGAACCAGTCACTAATGGAGGTAGAGGGCTTCATTCGTGTTCCAAAAATGTGGGTCCTTTAAGAACAAAATTAGCTTGGAGTTACATGAAGAATGAAGGTTCCTTATTACACAAAACCATTTTCCCAAAATATGGATCTTGCTGGAGTTCTGGAACCAGAATCAATTCAGGTTCAGTGACATGGAAAATAATAAAAAATGGTGGCAAACATCTCAAATCTATTGTGAGATGGGATTTAGCTAATGGCAAATCAGTGAATGTCCTTGAAGATATTTGGATTCTGGACAAAAATATCATCAACTGGCCGACTTTTGTAAATACTCAAGATGAGATGTTGGATTCCATGACAGTTGACAGCTTCATTTCGGGAGGCAATGGAAGATTTCTAAACTTCATAAGTTCTTTGGAACTGATCTTATTAATCTTATCTGCATAATTCAAATCAATACTGACCTTGTTGAAGACCGGTTAGATCTTATTTTCAAGGAATCTGGGCAAACGATTACTGCTATGGCAGCTGGGAGAAAAATTCAGAAATATGCTGAAGTACAAAGTGGAATTGGCTAAAAAAATTAAAACTTAATGGCCGAGTGGATAATTTCTGGTGGAGGGTTCTTAGCAATGCTTTGCCTACTAATTCTTTCTTATCTTATAGAAGAATACAAAGGTTTAATCTATGCCCAAGAGGTTGTAATGAAGAGGAAAACATAGAACTTTTGGTTTGTAAATGTTCTAAGATCAAAGAAATATTTCATCATCTAAACAACTGGGGCTTTGCCATACCTAATTCGATGGAAGACATTTTTAAATGGCTGGAATCTAACAATGTATTCCTACACAACTTGTTTTGCAATGCTGTCTTCTTTTCCTGGAAAGACAGGAATGGAATTGTTCATGGGAATATGGCAAGGAGCACAATGCACATTGCAGCCGAAGCTATAAGTTACACATGTACTACTTATATTCCAAATTATAATTCGACGGAACGGTTGAGTACTAATCAGCTAACGCTGTTGGAAAATCGTTGGTACTCTCCACCACCCGATTGGATCAAGGTAAATGTTGATGCAACATTACTACCTACTTACAAAGGAGGCATTGGAGGAGTAGTTAGAGATCATAAAGGAAGATTGTTAGCAGCATTTGGTTAACCTTTAATCCATTGGGACATTTCATATCTTGAGTTTTTAGCTATAATATCTATCAAAGATATCATCAAGGATTGGAATCATGAATTCAAAGGAATCATCATTGAAAGTGACAATGCAAATATCATCAAATTCATCATAAAGCTATAAGGAAAGGAGGTAAAGGTATTGAAAGTATTTCCTTTATTGGAGACATTACTTGTATGAGGTGAGAAGTAAAATTTTTTATAGATTATAAAAGTTTGAAATATATTTTCACTCAGAAGGAATTAAATCTGAGATAAAGAAGATGACTGCATTTGATAAAGGATTATGATCTAAAGATTTAGTACTGTCCAGGCAAAACTAATATAGTAGTTGAGGCATTAAGCAGAAAGTCTAGAGCATAGTTAAATTATATGTTGACTATGGAAGAAGCGTTAATTAAAGAGATGGAAGCCTTACAATTGAAAGTTAGAATGTAGAAAGATCAAGATTCTGTTAGTCTTAATCAAATGATAGTTCTTCATTCGTTAGAGGAAAGAATCATAGAAGCTCAGAAGACTAATATTGAATATTAGAAACTTATTGAACAGTTAAAAAAAAAAAAAGATCTCAGTTTAGATGATCATAGAAGAAACAAGAGTAATGAGCATTTATGGATACCAAAAGAATCATATTTGATTCAGGAAATTTTATATAAAGCCATAATTCAGGTTATTCAATTTACCCTAGAAGCATGAAGATGTATAAGAATTTGAAGACATTATTTTAGTGGCCAGGAATGAAAAGGGATGTAGTAGAATATGTGGCTAAGTGTGGTAAATGTCTAGTTGTTAAAAAAAAAAAACCAGTGGAATGTTGCAATAGTTACTAATTCTAGAATGGAAATGGGAGGAAATAGCTATGGACTTTGTTACAGGGTTTCCTCGATCAAGACAAGAGCATGATAGTATATGGGTTGTGGTTGACAGACTAACAAAGTCATCTCATTTTCTATCTATTTGTTAGACTGATTCAGTGAAAAAATTGGCTAAGTTATTTGTGAAGGAAATCATCTGATTGCATGGAATCTCTAAAGCTACTATTTCTGATAGAGATGGAAGATTTACATCCAAATTATGTAAAAGTACACATGAAAGTCTGGGCACAAGATTGATGGAAGATTTACATCCAAATGGTTAATCAGAAAGACTGATTCAAGTACTGGAAGATTTGTTAAGATTCTGTAATCTGAATTTTGGAGGCAGCTAAAAAGATCATATTCCCTTAATAGAATTCACTTACAATAATAACTATAAATCCAATATCAAGATGGCTCCATATGAAGTTTTATATGGCAGAAAATGAAGAACTCCCTTGAGTTGGTTTGAAGTTGGTGAAAGGCAGTTAATGGGTCCACAGTTAGTAGACCAAGCTACAGAAAAGGTCCACTTAATCAGAGACAAACTAATAGTAGCTCAAGACCGTCAACAGAAATACTATGATCCCAAGCATAAAATAATAGAATTTGAAGTGAGAAAATTTGTATTCTTAAGGTAAGACCAACGAAGGGCGTTTTAGATTTAGTCAAGGTGAAAAAAAAAAACTCAATCCTAAATACATTGGTCCATTTGAGATTATTGAAAGTGTGGGGCAAGTATCTTACAAGCTTTCTTTACCAACAGATATGTCTGATATTCATAATGTTTTTCATGTCTCAATGCTCAGAAAGCGGGTTACAGATGAAGGTCAAAGAATTCCTCAGAATGACATTGAACTTTAAAAAGATTTGACATATGTTGAAAAGCCTGAAAGGATACTAGAAATGGATGTTTGCAAGCTGAGAGGCAGAATGATTCCTTTTGTAAAGGTAAAATGGAAGCACATATCAATAAAGCAATGTACATGAGAAAAAGAGTCGGATTTGAGGTAGAGGTTTCCTAACTTATTTGGAGAAGTATAAAAAGATAAATTTCGAGGACGAAATTCTATTAAGGAGGAAAGATTGTAATATCCAAAATTCCTGGTAATGAAAATTCAATTTTTGAAGTTAATACCTTCTAATTACACTCTTAAATAGATTAATAGTCACTTAACAAGTTATTTATTGTTATAGTGATTTTTGTATTAATAATAAGTAAACTAGGAAATAAAATCAGTTAAATATATATTGAATAGTTGCTTCTGTGGGATGTATGAGATGGCAGTTACTGTATATTGGGGATAAGTGTGTTTGTGGGCCTCTTATCATTATTCCCTTTAGTTTTCCCGCAAACCAGCGAAAAGAAGCGGCATGGCTGTGCTGTGAAGCGTTTTCAACTTATGCAAATAGTAGTTCCACGCAAAGCAGAGAATATAAAATCCCGTTCCAGAGTTCGACACAGTAGAATTTATAATATCAGCGGCTCAGTGCAGACAACGACTGTGGAGAAGTTGCAGAATTCTTGTAGTAAGAGGGCGGCACAGTGCAGAATGCACTGTAGCGGGATTAGGCACAAGAGGAATTTGGCATAGCAGTATTCGGCACAGTAATTTCTAATACTGTAGCAAAAAATGTTGTGAAGAAACTTCTGTGAAATAGAAGATAAAAGGAAGAAGTGTTTGGTGCAAGCAGAAGATCAAAGAATAATACATATTTGGCAAGAATTGAGAGTAGAGAGAGTGGACTTACAGCAAAAGAAGTTCTATTAAATCAAAAGAAGCGGAAACTAGGGAAAGAACTATCGAGGTAAGTGATTTAACTTCTTTAATGATTTTATAGAATATTAAATGTTAAGAAAAGTTTTTAAAGAAGTGTATAACAATCATAAGGTTAGGATTCATCAGATATATACATACAAAGTGAAAGCTTTGAGGTGACTTATTATTGTAGAAGAATTATAAGTAGAGAATTTGCGGAGACACCTCGACAAAGAAAGTAAGTAATGCATGTATATTTCAAATATAATGACTTTCATGTATAAGTATGGACATTAAATCTGAATGCATTAAAGTAAAATGTCATCAAAGTTGTTTACTGTAAAGAAATAATTATATCTTCAAGTTTTCAAGTATGAACAATCAGATGCATAATGTAATCATGTAAGTATAAAATAATGTTTAGTATGTTAACCTAAAGGTTTTCCTATTTGATATTGTTTTGGAAAGATGTCAACTTCCTTACATTTGGTATGCATTTTAATTGTATACTGATTTGAACAGAAATGACAATGAAAGCATGCAACAACTTATGTATGGCTTATGAATATTGGAAAGTGTACTGAATATCAATTTAAAAGTAAAATTTGGCTAAAGATTTATGTATAACTTACCAAAGCAAGTGGGGCAAAAGGGTCCCCATATATGAAATTGTTTGGGTAAGTGGGGCAAAAGGGACCCTAAAGAGATGAAACTTACCAAAGCAGGTGGGGCAAAATGGTCCTCATATATATAACTGTTTAGGTAAGTGGGGCAAAAGGGACCCCAAAAAGATGAAACCTGCTAAGCAGGTGGGGCAAAAGGGACCCCAATGAGGCAAAAGGGACCTCTATATAATTCAATGACGATAATGCCAGGTCTACATGGACTCCATTGAATATGTTTATGAATCAATAACCAAATTTTTTAATGAGTAAAATTGATATTCAGTATGGATGTAAGAAGAATTATTGAGTAATGTCAAATGAAAATTTATGAAGTTTGCTCAAGTAGTCTAACTTTTATTATATTTTTAATGTTCTGAATTTTATAATCGTGTAATCTAAATGTTATTTCAAGTTGTATCACTTATGGAGTCTAATTGCTCACCAGTAGTTTATTACTGATTGTTGTTACAAGAAAGGGAAAGGGAAATGTGGAAGAAGACTAATATGCAAGTATTTGCATTTTATGTTAATGTTTATTCTATGTTTGAAGTCTACTTTTAGAAGTTAGTACGTAGTTTACATGTTGTACTACTTTGAGTTTGTTTGGATTTCTACAGTGGCTCTGTAAGTATTTTGTTGAAGTTTAAAGTTGTTAGGTGCTTCCGTCCATTTGATTAATGAATATTGAAGAAGGTTTTATAAAGATTTACAAATGTTCAAAAGTATCAAATGATGATTTGCTGAAAATGTTATGCTTCTAATTGTAATACTCTCAATACTGTTAAGGGGTACTGTAGGGTGTTACAAAAGTGGTATTAGAGTAATTATTTAAGGTTCTGAGGATTTAATTATGAAAGCATAAGTAAAGTGAATTGTCTATGAGAATAAGATGAGATCTAATGGAATAATTACAGAGCCTAGGACAGTATGGTATTCCTAAGTTAGAAATAAGTCTAACTTCAGTTGAATTATATGTAACTTTATTTTGAGCTTGTAAGTAAGCATATGAAAACCTTTAACTAGGAATACATAATTATAAATGGATAACTCTTGAAGTAATATATTGCAGATATAATGGCTGATAAAATACCTGAAGGAATTAAGAGACAGTCATCTTAGCCTATTAAGATCTCTGAGGATCCTGAAAATACTGCACCAGTAGGAGGCAGTGCACTTAGTGTAGATCCTACTCCAGTAGGATCGGATGCAATTAATGTAATGTCAGGGAGCTTAATGCAAATACAAATGATGAGTATGATGATGGAAAGAATGCAGTCTATGGTGGAATCTATAGCACCTAGTGTTTCACCTATTGTTACACTAGTCACTCCTACACTTGATAGTAGTGCAATATTGAGGCAAATGATCCTGTGGGAGCATAAGTGGATAAGCATTTGAAGATATTCTGGAGTTAAAAAAAAAACTCCATTATTTAAATGTGGAGTTGATGCCAAAAGTGCTAAAAACTAGATTATCAGACGTAATCTAGTTTGATGATTCAAGCATGAGTACTTATGCCAAGCTCTTTGCCTTCGCTTAGTAAACCTAGGATTTGAGTTTTGCTTCTATGTTTCTAATCTCAATGTTAACTTAGGGATTTTATTGAAAACTACTTAATTTGCATTTTGTTGAAATTCTAAATTACTTTGATGATTCAAGTTCTTAGCATGTGATTTGGCCTAAGCGTAGCTACCTCTTTTTCATTTTCTATCATCGTTTAGTGGCTAACAATCTTAATTACTATTTGCACTTATTCAAAACGTGCAAGTTCTTATCGCATTCGTTTAAAACATATTTAGTCTTGCATCATATAACATACATATTGATGTAAGCATACTGATAGGAAAGTCATACTAATAATCTACATGTTAAATGCACTTGATTTACATGATAATAATGATATCCTTTTGCTAATATTATCATTATTCATAATAATGATGCTATTATTAGTAACATTTTTACAAATATTAATAATATTATTATTCATATATTATTGATATTATTTAGTATGTATATAAGTGTAAAAAAGGGGAAAGTTAAAAAAAATGAGAGAGATTCTTGCGACGGGCCGGCAAACCCCCTACGCGCTCCTGTAGCGTAGTAGGGTGGGAAACCAATGCGATGCTTGCGACGAGGTGGGTAATCCCCAGACTGCTCATGTAGCGTGAGGGGGACAAAATTAAGTACCCACACGTGGGGAAATTCCTGTGCTTTTTTTTTTTTCTTTTCTAACGTGTACTCGAGTCCCCTAAGCGCTCATGTAGCGTCTTGGGGGATTAAAAAAAATGCAATCATGGTGTCATTTGACACCTACCTGAAGCTCAAATAACTACGAGGGGAAGGTTGCCTCTTGATTTTTCCCCTAAACGGGGGAGATATCGGGAGGCTGCCAAAATTTTGTCTGAAAAAGGACAAAAGACTTGGACAATTATAGCAGACTATGTTTGTACTTGATTTGAACAATTAAATTGATTAAATACAAATGTGAATGATTAACTAAAAGACTTAATTCAAAATTTGATTCAAACTTGATCAAAATAAACGCTAATTGAACAAGATCACTTGAGACTTATGAACTTGATTTGAACCAAGTGAGAAGGATTTAGACTTGCCACATTAACAAACAAAAGCAAACTTGAATGTGGATCGAAGCTGACAAAAATAAGGGATGCTCTTGAACTCAAATAATTTGGGATCTAACTTGAACTTGAGCCCAAGTTTGGGTGATATGAAGCATAATTTAAAACTAAATTTTTTATAAAGTGACAATATGCAAATAAGGGCCAAGTGGGGAAATAGTGCAATGAAATATCTACAAAAACCAATAATGCAAAATCTTCTTTGAAAATCTAGATATTGTCACTTTAATTGGGTGCAACTACTTGCAATCCATTTTGCAATTATGATTTGACTTCTAAATAACAAGGATCATGATGAATATAGCTTAATCATAAAGCTATAGTGTGAGAGGATCCTTTAGATCATGATAATCCACTTGCAAAGGTGGACATGATACATCCCTAAGTAACAATTGAGAGGAATTGTGAGGGATGTGGCGATCTACGTATGAGTTGCAAGGCAAAATCTTCAATGAACATCAAGAAATTGTCATCTCAATTGAAGTATAAATATCATCAACAATCAAAGGATCGGTGATAAGAAATTTTGGCATACAACTTGCTCGCAAGTGACAAGTAATGAAACTTATAGAGAACTTATGTTGAACCTTTTGCTTGTATGATTTGTTGTTTTACTCACAAGCAACAATCGATGGGAAGGTGACAAATAAAAGAGAAAGAATATGAAAGTTTTACATACATAAGCTGATATGCTAGACTTCTACAAGCAACAAAATTGAAGGGGATTCTTAGGAAATAAGAATGAAGGGCATACACTACGAAAAAAAAAAAAACATCTTATTCACAAGCAAGAGTGATGTGATTGCAAAACATAAACTCTACAGGCCACTATGTAAGACTCATTATACACTCAACGAGCTGTGGTTTGAGAGTAAGCATGAAAGAACTATGGAGGATGCAAATGTCTATGAACCTACGACGTGATAGAGCCTCTACATACGTGAGAGAATATTATAGAAGATGCAAATGCTTTTTAAATGATGATGAAGGATTCATCACATATACAATGATGCTCCTGCTGGTAATGATCAGTGACAAGAAGTAAAGGCTACAACTTCTTTACAATCAGTAACCATATAATATAAGTTAATATATTGGTCCATCGCAAGTAGAAGCGAAAAACCTTCAGCAAATGTAAAACACTTACAAGTTATTGTAACAGGAACGTTGTGGTACCTCTATAATCATCTTATAGTAAGAGAATATATTAATCATTTACAAACAGAAGCGGATGATATGCTGCAGACGTGAGCTCCTACGAGTTACTGTAGGAAACCCAACTATGTACCCGATGGGTGGTCCACAAGGAAAAAACAGAAGCACTACGTAAATCCAAATTCCTACGAGCCATCGTAGGAAGTCTCTCATGTATGCAAAGTGCCACGTATGAGTAAATATAAAAGACATCTAATATTCTCAATCAAAGCAGGAGATTCATTAGTGCACTATAATACACCTACATAAAGAGGCAAGTAGTACATGACAGTCTTCCTGTAAAATGTAACAAACAACTCAATCTAGAAGCTGCTACAACTCACCACCGGATTCGCAACATGCAGACAAGCGGATAGAAGGCGTGTATGAACTTTCAAGTAGAGCATTGCATGCAAATGATGGTTGCACGCTCAATTGATCAAAACTAAATATCTGAAAATACCCCCGCACATGCACCATAGTTTGTATACACATTGGTACACAAAAAGGGCAAGTGCAATCATTCTCCCGTATGGGCCCCGACGAGCGTATTGTAGGAACACGCGACGTCTGGGAATGCTGCGCAGGTCAATAAATTTGAACCCAATCCTCTTAAGCAGGTAAGTGTGAGCCTAAAAATAAGTGTGAGTTGAAAATCATTTATTATACGCTCGTCTCCGTTTATCAGTAGGGAATATGTTTCTTTAAAATCAGGGCAGTTCAAGTAATCTTTCTTAAGTCGCTCAAAACCAACTACTTCCATCCTCATTTCTCGGATAACCATCATCCGACGGCTTAAAGCATCCGCGGCTTTATTCTCAATTCCTGCTTTATGTCTAATCGTGTAAGTATACTCCTGCAGGAATTCAATCCAACGGCTGTGACGAGTATTGAGTTTCTTCTGTGAATTAATGTAGCGCAATGCCTCATGGTCTAAAAAGATCACAAATTCTTGAGGCAAAAGGTAATGTCTCAAATATCTAAGGGATTGGATAATCGCATAAAACTCCTTATCGTAGGTGGAGTATCGCTGACGAATGTCATTTAACTTTTCACTGAAGTAGGCAACGGGGTGTCCTTCTTGCGATAAAACTCCTCTAATACAAAGGCCTGAAGCGTCACAGGTTACCTCAAAAACTTTGGAAAAATCAGGAAGACGCATAACATGTGATTCCAGCATTTTCTTTTTTAATCTCCTCAAAGGCCTTGCTGGCAGTTACCGTCCAATGGAATTCTCCTTTCTTCAAACAATCAATTATGGGTGCCACTATCGTGCTAAAATTTTTGATGAACCTCCTATAGAAAGTGACCAATCCATGAAACTCCGAACATCTCTAATATTTTTAGGCTCAGGCCACTCGTTAATCGCTCGAATCTTTTCGGGGTCAGCTGAAATCCCTTGAGAGGATATGATAAATCCGAGAAAAGTGACGCGGTCTGTGAGGAACACACATTCTTAGGGTTGGCATACAATTGTTCTTTCCTCTAAACCTCACAGACTTGATTTAGGTGATTTAAGTGGAAGTCCACCGAGCTAATGTAGATTAGGATGTCATCAAAATATACCACCACAAATTTTCCTAAAAACGATCGCAAAACTTGAGTCATAACTCTCATGAACGTGCTAGGAGCGTTACTAAGGCCAAACGATATAACCATCCACTCATACAACCCATCTTTAGTCTTGAAAGCCGTTTTCCATTCATCCCCAGGGCGGATTATGATTTAATGGTAGCCGCTCTTAAGATCAATCTTAGAAAATAGGGTTGCCCCGGTCATCATGTCCAACATGTCATCCAAGCATGGTATGGGGAAACGATACTTCACAGTAATCTTATTGATGGCACGACTGTCAACACACATCCTCTAGGAGCCATCCTTTTTAGGGGTTAGAAGGGCGGAGACCGCACATGGGCTTAAGCTTTCCTTTATAAATCCCTTTTTTAGCAGATCATCCACTTGCTCTTTTAACTTGGCATGCTCCCCTGGGTTTATACGGTAGTGGGGAAGATTGGGTAGCGAGGCTCAGGGTACCAAGTCTATCGCATGTTGTATGACTCTCAGAGGGGGAAGTTGGTCTGGTAGGTCTTCAGGGAAAACATCAGAAAATGTTTCAAGGAGTGGTTGGACCTCTTCAGGAATGGGTTCTCCAAATTCTTCATTTGTTTCACGAGCCACTAAGGCGTACATGGTGGTTCCTTGGTTAATCTCGTCTTCCACTTCCTTTGCAGTCAAAAGGTGTAGTCCTTTGTTGTGTTTTGCAGGGGTAGGCTTGGCTTCTGTCTTATGGGGCTGAGGTTGTGAAGGTATCAACTTGATTTTCTTACCGTTTTGCTCAAACACACAGGTGCTAGTTCTCTCATAAATATGGACGTCATTATCAAATAACCACGGGCGACTGAGGATAATATTACCTACATCCATAGTCAACACATCGCACCAAATCTTCTCCTGATATCCAACAAACTGTATAGGAATATGGCTCCGATCTTTAATCTCTATGGTAGTCAAAATTATACAAGCGACCTTATACGGATTTGGGTGGGGTGTATCTTGAGGTTAAGTTTGGATGTCATAGCTGAAGAGACTGCATTGATACAACTTCCACTGTCGATGATAACTTTGCAGCTCTTTTCTCCAATCTTGGTAAAGGTATGGAAAATCGAAGTTCTTCGCCAATCGTCGTTGGGTTTGGGTTGGGAAAACGCGCATTTAACAACTTGCAGGCCAACAGGGTCGTCCTCGTAAAAGAAATCTTGTTCATTGTCAACATGATGGGTCAATTCAGTTTCAGGTTCTTCCTCTTCTTCTTCTACTTCTTCGTTGACAGTGACCTTGTACGGAGTAGAACACTGCGAAGCGATGTGTCCATAACCGTGGCACCTATAGCACTTGGTTCCAGAAGTGATTTTGGGAGTGTCACGCTCGGGAGTCTTGCCTTTAAAGTCGGGACGGGATGGAGGTTGATTAACAGTTGGTCGGTTAACTACGAGACCAGCAGGTCGGGTTTGAGGTTGATTGGGCGCAGCTCTGTATGGGCTAGAGCGGGAGTCAGGATGCCTAGAGTTAGAGTCGGTCTTGGATTCTTCTAGGTCGAGTACTAAACTACAGGCTGCTTCAAAAGTTTTAATTCCTCTCGCGAATAGCTCATTATGGAGATCCTCTCTTATGCCAGCTCTAAACGTTGAAAGGCTTTGGGCTGGGGTAGTAGTCTCCTCACCACTGCAACGAATTAGGTAGTCATCAAAGGCAGAGATATACTCCTTAACAGTTCTACTCCCTTGGGTCAGTCTATTCCACTTATCTAAGAGCTTGGGGTAGTAGGAAGAGGGTAGATATTTCCTTTTGAGCTCCTGTTTCATCGTTCTCCAATCAGTGATGGGGTGTTCTCCTCGGGCTTCACGCATGTTCTCCAAGTTTGTCCAGTAGTGGTTGGCTCGGCCCGTAAGTTTCATTTCCGCGAACCTAACTTTTCTCTCCTCAGAGATACTGTACCATTTGAAGTAACTATCCATTCCTTTGATCCTATCTAAGAAAATCTGAGGGTCAAGGGTACCATCGTAGGAAGGAGCGTCTATACGGATGTTCTTTAACAACTGAGCGTCGTTATCTCTCCAAGTGGGTTCATTTCCTACAGTGTCATGATTGGGTCTAGGATTATGACGATAGTGATCTCGAGGATGGCCATGATCGGTCCGGTTGTCATCACCATAGGGTGAGTGTGGCCTAGAAGGGGTATAAATAGCGGGGTTTCTTATATGCTCGATGTTATCTAGTCGATCACTTGTTTGGCGCCTAAAGTCTGCTAAGTCCGTCTGGGTGTTTCGGATTTGCTGTGTAACTGTTCCAAGTTGGCCCACTATGAGGTCTAGAGTCGCTTGAATATATTCCGGATCCATGGGTGGATGCTAGGGGTCGGTAGGGGAATTACCGGGGTGGTGGAAAGCACCTAGACACTAAGGTAAAATGCTCCTTATGCCACTAAAGGATGCTGAAATATTTAGGACAGCAAACTACAGCAAGGACCCAAGTTGTCTAAGTGTTATGGGTGGATTATAAGGTGTGGACAGCAACTAAACACTTGCTTAAACTCACCTAAAGGCCAAATAGTGAAGCAGGAAATTCTGGACAGCACACTTATCAATGGTTTAAAAAAAATTCTAGGTGATAATGAGCATGTAATGACACTTAGAACTTCAATTATAGTTCCCTAGGATGAATTCTAGCATGCATAGCCTATGCTAGCCATGCTCTGATACCAAAATGATGTGATACTAAATGCGGATACAAGAATTGCAATTTAAGAGATTAATAACGGTTATGAACTTTGCATACTAACCATAAAAACTAGTTTACTCAAGTAGAGGTTTTAGAAAATAGCATGAAAGATAAGCAATAGTAATAGATCACAATTGAGATTACGAGAACTTGCAAAATTAATACCCAAGAATTTAGATAATGCAAATAGCCACTATAACAAAGCCTCACATTTAAAATCTAGATCCTTCACCTCGAGGTCCTTTAATCAACTCGTAATGGGGGAGGCTAGCATAAGAGGATTGTAAGCACGCTTAGAGATACCACTATTACACAAGTGATGCCAAGAGGACTAGTCGTCGGGGAAGAAGCAAGAGTAGGGGAAGCGGGTGGCCGTCCAAGAAGAATCTACGGAGTCCTTGGTCGTTGAAGATCGATGGTTCCGGGAAGGCAATAAACAATACGATTGATGTATCGTTCTGCAGTGATGTTGTACTCTCAATCCGGCTCGTTGAATGGGGAGAGGAAGATATCAATCTCTCCTTGTTCGTTGTAAGCGAAGCCGTGATCAACTTCGGGATCCGCCATGCATCCTCGCCGGGCGTTGAGGGAGCGCCAAAAAGAAAGAAGAAGGAGAGAGGAGGTGGCGGCTTTGGAGGGGAAAATGGTTAGCCGGCTTGAGGTTTAGAAGGGGGATCGGCTAGGGTGGGAGGCCAAGAGGAAAGCGCAGGAAATCTGAAATAAATGCAGATTTTGGGAAGTTAGGGGAAGGATTTAATTTGAAAATTCAAATCAGTCCTAAGAGGGAGAGAGGGGCGGCAATGGGGAGAGATTTGGGGCTGATTTAGTGGAGATTAGGAATTAATTTGGGAGAGAGGAGTCCATAGAGGGGCTGGCCAAAATAGAGAAGAGGGGAGGGGGTTTTGGTTTTGAGGAGGTGGGGCTCACTTGATTAATAAATAGATTTGAGTAAATCTGAAGTAATTTCAGATTTTAAACAAAAGAAAGGTTTCCTAATTTACGTGTAGGCAATAGGCAACTTTTTTGAATTTCAAATTAGAATTGAAATTCAATTATGACGATTGCCTAAAATTTAGGATTTATTTTAGGAAAGTAATCAATGCCTCTTGGGGAATTTGAATTTCAAATTCAAGATCCAAGAGGGAGGGCCGGCGGGTAGAGAGGTGGAGAGGGGAAAATTTGGGAAGGAGGCCGGCGGCTTGGAAGGATGTTTGGGTGGTGGAGGCCGGCGACTTGGGCAGCCCAAGGAGGCCGGCGGCAGGATGATTTTGGGGGAGGGGAAAGCTATGGCCAGAAAATCAAGAAGACTTGGAAAACTTGGATGAAGCTTCAAACCTCATGCATCTCCTCCACTAGAACTCACAAAGAGATCTACAAGCTCCATCTCTTCAAGAACTCACAAAGAGATCTTAAAAGGTGACACGAACTCACAAAGAGATCAAAAGAGAAAATTTTCATTCATTCAAAAAACTAAAAACTTACATTGCATGAGGACTCATATAAGTAGGCCAAAATAAAATAAAAACTGAAATGACACAAATGCCCTCAGGGCTACATAATTGACTCAATTCCCACAGCGGCAAACTAGGAAACAAGAAATACAAGCATAAATAAAATGCAAATAAATCAGAAATAGAGGCTCTGGATCGTAGCCATCGATCTGCGTCTCTGACGATGGTACACGTGTTGAAATCGGATGTCCTCATCATTCTCCCCAGGTGGGAGAAAGCTCGACCCCGTCGAGTGAGCATCTCTAGTAGTCTTGTACCACTCCAGTAGGTCAGGTTCCAATCTCTGCAGCCCTTCCCGGTCGATCCACACATTCTCCATCTCCAATTTTCCTGCCTATTGAACTAGATAGCTTTGGCTACCACCGTCTTTAGTTCGGCAGAAGTACAGGCCTCAGGTGTGGGTCCGACAGAAGTTCGGGCGTTAGGTGGTGGTCCGGGAGAAATTTGGGCCTCAGGTGGTGGTCCGGCAGAAGTCCGGGCCTCAGGTGGTGGTCCGGTAGAAGTCCGGGCCTCAGGTGGTGGTCCGACAGAAGTCTGAGCCTCAGGTGGTGGTCCGACAGAAGTCCGGGCCTCAGGTGGTGGTCCGGCAGAAGTCCAGGCCTCAGGTGGTGGTCCGGTAGAAGCCCGAGCCTCTGGTGGTGGTCCGGCAGAAGTCCAGGTCTCAAGTGGTGGTTAAGCAAAAGTTTGTGCGTCAAATGGTGGTCCGGGAAGAACTCCGGGCCTCATGTGGTGGTCTAATTGAAGTCCAGGCCTCAAGTGGTGGTCCAGGAGAAGTCCGGGCCTCTGGTGGTGATTCTATAGAAGCCCGGGCGTCATGTGGTGATCCGATAGAAGTTCGGGGCTGAGGTGGTGCTCCGGGAGAATTCCGAGCGGTGTAGTCTAGGAGCGAGGAGGCAAGAACGATCTCCGATCTCTCTCTTGCTCTCTTGCTTGGAGCCCCCCTTTCAAGAGGGAGGAATGGTCTATTTATAGATTTCCTAGAGTGGCATGACCCGTAAATAAGTGGGAGATCAAGGACATATGAAGAGTGGCTTAGATGGACGACAGATGTTGAATCCTTTGATCGTGGACCATTTGATGGACATTTGAATGTTTAGTGATGTTGGAATTCAGTGATCTTTGGCTCGTTGGATTCCTCTTGTCGAGCCGCTCGATTCGACAATAAGCACGTCGTGGTTGGAAACCGTTTGGTAATCCAAATTATGGTTCGAACCCTACAACAACGCTTCAGACCCTTGATTTGGACCTATTTGGGCTCAAATTGAGTCGAATTTGGTGTTGTTGGGTTCATATTCTAGATATGTTCAGTTCGACCGTAAGTTTGCTGAAATCAGAGTTCGGATAGTCCAAATTTTAATTTTGGAAGTTTCCAACTTAATTTTTTCTCGAGATTTGTGCCCAATCAAGATTTTTTTTAAAGATTTATAAAGTTGTAATTTGAGTGTAAACATGAGTGATGTCTGTCATCGATATTTGCATTGAAGTAATCAGAATTATTTTAGACATGTTACTACCAAGACAAAAGCTAGTTTTTTCAGAAAACTATAATAAATGTCAGTGTCTCTTCGGAAAACTAGTTTTTTTGAAGTCATAAGAATTATTTTAGACCCCATTGTTTTTTCCCCATTTTTTGGAGTTTTCACGTTAAAACTCTAGGGTCTCTTATGAACACTACACCCCCTCTTTTATTTGATTGTGTTGGATCTTCGTATAAAGCTAAGAAGTTAAATTTCATATTTCTCTACCGTCGTGAATATTTCAGGACGCAACAACACTAAAAGTGATATGAGCATTAATTGAATAATCAAAAGTTTCCAAAATTTGCATGCTTAAATTTAAATAGAGTAGTATACTAAGATGAATCCGATAAGCCTAAGATCATTAGATTCTGACGTCATTAAGACACTTAAATATTAAATAAACGGTCTGTAATCAAATGATTCAATATCAGCCGATCAATAAAGTGTTAATAAAATTTGGTCGATAAAGTGTTAAAATGCTACTCCCTAAATAATATAAATAACATTCATTATTCATATAAAAGGGACTAGACTTGAGTTTGGAGTTTTGAAGAACTTTAAAATTGTACAGTTGAAGTGGATGATTGTTGACCTTTGTATAATACCCAAAGGAAATGAAACGAAATACATACCTGAACTCTTCCGCATATCCCTGAAATCTCGCTATGTACCTTGTATCCATCAAAATCTCACTCAAATCCCGGCTATCCCACTGGATTCGCACATATCTTGCGCAAATCCGGCGACCCGCCTTGATCGAATGTTTGCATACATCGTTAAATACCAGAGAGAACGAAGTCTTCACGCTGCTACCTCTCTTCCACTTCATGATTGCTACCCTCGATTCCACATAAGCTTTACACTTCTGCTCTCTCCCACGTTCGACTTCCTCCATCCAACTAAACCCCCATCCACAGCAAGGCCCGATCTTCCCTCTCCAACCCACGATCTCCATAGCCACAGAAGTCGCAAATCCCTGCTCACCTCCGACCTAGCTTCACTGTGTTGAACTCCAAGGCACAGACTTCCGATCCCCTGCTCCAGGAAGCTGACCCCCACGATCTTCCATCCATTCGAACCGAAGACCTGTAGCGACCCTCCTCCGACCCATCTTTGACAACCCTTATCTTGCCCTCAACCCAACAGACCAAACCTCCGTTGCCAGCACCTGTGCCTGACATCTCCATCTCCCGTTTTATTCGATCCAGAGAAATCGGTGAGAGAGAGAGAGAGAGAGAAGAGGAGGAAGAAATTGACCTCTTCCCGGAACTCATCAAATCCCGACGCCTCCTTCGGCGATGTCCTCCTATTCGGCTCCTACAAGCCGGGCGGTCTCTTGAAGCTTCAACTCGGCTTTAAACCACGAAACCGGCCAGACCCTCTTCTCTCTATTGTGAATAGGCCGAAGTCCCTTGCGGTCCTGCTGCTCCATCTTCCCAACCGACACCTAACGGAATCCCTCTAGTGCTTTAATAGAGAAGAGTTGGTACCTCTCTTTATAGGTTTCTATTTTTAATTTTCTTAATATTGTCATTATAATTAATATGATTAGTGTTATGATCATTGATTATATATATATATATATATATATGTGTGTGTGTGTGTGTGTGTGTGTGTGTGTGTGTGTGTGAATTTGTGAGAAAAGAAAAAAAAAATATTTTAAAAAAAAGAGATGTTTTTTTACTTTACACCGATTCATGTGCAAAGGTATAATTCTCAACTTAAAAACCCTTCTCTCGTGGCTTGCGATCGGCCGACAAACCTCATACGCGCTCACGTAGCGTAGTAAGGAGGAAAACCAGCGCGACGCTTGCGACGACCTCAAAAATCCCGCTCTCGAGGCTTGCGACGGGGCGGCAAACCCCCTACGCACTCACGTAGCGTAGTAAGGAGGGAAACTGGCGCGACGCTTGCGACGACCTCAAATATCCCGATCTCGAGGCTTGCGACGAGCCGACAAATCCCTTACGCGCTCACGTAGCGTAGTAGGGAGGAAAATCAGTGCGACACTTGCAACGAGGCGAGTAATCCCCAGAGTGCTCATGTAGCACGAGGGGGACAAAAAAATAAGTACCTCCAAATGCTCATGTAGTGCAGATGGGGGAAAAAATTGTTTTTTTTTTTTTAATGTTCTCGGAACCCTTAAACCCTCATGTAGCAGGCGGGTATTTAAAAAAAATATACAACTGCTGTGTCATTTGACACCTACCTGAAGCGCTCAAGTAGCGACGAGGGGAAGGTTGCCTCTTGGTTTTTCCCGTAAATGGTTAGACGTCGGGAGGCTGCCGAAATTTGGATCGAAGATTCAAGGACTTGGAACAACGTTTTTATTTGGACTTGCATTTGGACATAAAGCGATTTACAAAAATACTTGAACTTAAATGAAAATGAATTTGAACATGAAATGAATTCGAATGCAAGCAAGGATTTGAACAAAAGGAGACCTATTTGAACATTAACAGGAGACTTTTTGAACTTGACTTGGACCATAGAGGACTTGAACACAACAAATGACTTGAATCAGTTTTTGGACCTCATGGGACATATTTTGAACTCAACTGAATATTGAACAAATGATATTGGATTTAAACTTTAATTAAAACCTAATTTTTAAAATGAGACCCATGAATCATAAAGTGACTCAATCAAAGACAAATAAATAAGAAGGGGACTCATGTATGAGTTAGTTACAAACTTTGGCATGGAATTCTTGAACGATTAACTTGTAACGATCATCTCAATTGGGATGCAAATGAATGAATATATCAAACTCGTCATACTCATTAAATCATCTTCCAAGACAAAGAATTTGCAAATACTTTTTGTTTGCAAGATACAAAAAAATATGGGAGATGTGGCTCGATCAAAAAGCCATGATATAGGGCTTTTGGATCATGATGAATGACATGTAACTTTGCAAAGCAATAACATTAATCTTACAAGCAAAGACATGTGATATATGCAATAATAGATTTGTGATCGGTATCATTATACAAGCAAGCGAGTGAAAGCAAATTCTCAATATATGCAAATGAACAAGCAACGATTCAAGGCTCTCTTCAACGAGCATCATTGTAAAGTGATGATATGAAACTCCTCACTCATGAATAACAATTAATAGGGAGCAAACAAATGGTGCAAATAGAACATGTTGGTTCCAAGAAATGCTACAAGATTCTCAACTCATCCATGAACTAAATCCGCCCAACGGACATTTCAAATTCTTATGTCAACAGTGGTGATCGATGAGCAACCTTTATCCCATTCATATTTATGGGAGAGGTATGATGATTGGAACAAATTTATTGATGTTCTTATAAGAAAATAATAAGAAGAGCGTAAGGGCTAATGATTTGATTATAAAGCCATAGTGTGAGCTTTTGGACCATACCAAATGACTTATAGCATTGGATCTAATTCATCCTTAAGCAACATTCAATGAGAATTACAAGACATGTGGCAATATACCTACGATCAATAGAATGTTTTTTCCTACAAATGTTCAATACATTCATGCTAAATGGGAGGAAGGTATCGAAGGGGCAATAATCATTAGGAGCATTCTGAAGCCATTTTCAAGGATGAGAGAATCATGATGCGTATAATAAGCCACATATAAATAACAATTAAAAGGCATGTAGAGTGTAGAAAATGCACACTAGTTGTGGTTGCATTTCCACAACAGATGCTGAGTGATATATGGATGAAGAATATTGAGAGCTATGAACTACAGATGATGACCGGCAATAAGTGGCGGATGATACAACACCTTTGCATTCAAATGCCACCCAACATTAAGTACATGCGGTGTCCTCCCATGAGTAAAGACATATGGAAAAAAGTGAGCTCCCATGGACCGCTGTAGGAAATCTGTTACATGCACTATATATCACCTGCGAGCAAATACAAAGGATTATAACAAATGCAAGTTCCTACAAGCTGTTGTAGAAGACCTATCCCTGCAAACAAATACAAACATCAGACCACCCGAGATTGGTGAAAGGTGGATACGATGTAGGGACAATGGTTTTTCTACGAACACTTTCAGGAGGTTGTAGTGAATACAACGAGTCCCTATAAATAAATATGACACTTGTGGATAACAAAAAGTGTTTATATCGTAAGTACAATGAACCCCTTTACACACAAGTACATATTGCACCTACGACAGCAATGATTGAGATGTTGCAAGTACGTCCGGTATGAAGACTACTCGATCTATGTAGAAGGGCACCTCCTGACAGAATAGAAGAGATGTTTGAACAAATTCGAACTAAACTTTCTGGTGTTCCAAAATTTCTTCTTGGTCCTATACTTAGGAAGAAAATAGTGTTTGCTTCCACAAACATCGGAAATAACAAGTTAACTACACTGTAAACCTTGAAAGGGGTTCTTTTCAAGATAATGATCGCGAATTTCAAAGATTTGATGAATGAGAAAAGGGAGACTACACCAAAACAATGAAATATCTCGTGAGGTTCAGGTGATAATATTATGATTCACCTATATCCAAAAGTAGGAGATTTGTTAGTGCATTATGATCCACCTATAAAAAGCAACATGTAGTGCACGATAGTTTACCTATATTAAGCAGCGAATAAGTTAATTTAGAAGCTGCTACAACACGTCACCGGATCTGCAACCTTCATACAAACAGATAGAAGGTTTCAACAATGTCTAAAATGAAGCATTGCATATGCACTGTAATATGTATGCACATAGGTACACTAAAGAGGTAAATACAATCATCAGACTCGCATGGTCCCTGACGAGCGTGTTATTGGTACACGTGACGTATAGAGATGTTGTGCGGGTCAATAAGTGAATTCAAGTTCGAACCCGATCCTTTTATACGGATCAATAGGAGTCGACAAGGTTTGAACCATCAAATAAATATGCGTGGCAACCGATATATTTAATTTAATACATTCATATTAGGCCTTTAAGGCCTACAATCAAGCGCATTCACTAATAAAGATAAAACCTTATCCTCTGTCGACAACCTGACAGAGTTGATAAGCTTTAATCCATAAATAGAACTAACCCCAAACACCCTGATGATGGCCGTGTATAATGTTTATCTCAACCGAAGGGGTTCACAAACAATTTTAAATGCCTTCCAACCTCCACCAAATACCTACAAAAATCCTAAAATTCAAAAAAAAAAAATATTTAAAATTGAAAATAATCCATTAACACTTAAAGCAAAATTCATCCACCTTCCACAACAGTTAATCAATGTGGACAAATTCAAATATAGCTTCAGCTCACATAGAGTCAAATGCCTAGTCGAAAATATCACTAGCATCTATTTTCAAATAATCTCCTACCAATGAGGACGTGGTATGTGTCCTTTGATCGGCAGTTTTGCCACCAAATGGCACCACGGGATAATCGGTTATGACTCGGGGCCCTCTGAACCGAGTGGTTTTGCAGCCAAATGGCACCACGAAATACTGGTTATGGCCAGAGCCAATGCGTTCCTAATGACTTTAAATTCTTGAGATATGAATCAATAAGATATAATCAATAGGGCACAAGGCCCTCTGTTAGCTAAGATGGATTCAAATTTGTCACCTTAGACAATACCCACCTCAGGTCTACAAGGTGCCCTTGGACGAAGCAATCAATGACTGTCGACAAGGATCCTTCCGTCAGGTTGGTCCGACTACCTCCTCTGACTAAGTATACCAGGGTCCACGATGGCTCGGGACGACAAAACCATGGGATCTTGATCGGATCCATCATCCATTCCCCCACCATCCGTTTTAAATGCAAGATGGTGAAATTTCTATTTTAAATATTAAATCTTCCAACCCTTCAAACTTCCAATACTCATGCCCATTGCTACTACTATATGGCATATAACACGTATCTCGACGTATCTGATCGACGACTAGCCTTAATCGAAAGTTCTCTCTCTTTATCGAGAGGGGTAATTAACTATAGGGAGTTGCGCCTATAGGAAACAAGAACTCGGATCATAAAGTCATCGCAAAATGAGGGCGAAATCTTTGGGTAGTGTCTTATCTACAAACCCATTTGCCTTCCAAATTTTACCTCGGGACTTATTCCGTTAAAACTCCCCCCCCCCCCCCCCCCCCCCCCCCCCCCCCCCGCCCGAAATAAAAGCAACTGCGGGCGGAGGCCGGGGCCAAATTTTCGGAGTCTATAGATTCCTGACGACTCCACTGAGGAATGATTTCTCTTTCCATCTCTGGCTAGTCATTTATAGGCTATAGTAGCAAATAAATCCATATGGACTAAAATTTTAAATTTCCTGAAAATCAATATTTTAAATAAGATTCATTGGAAATTGTTGACCCCTACACATAAAATCATGCGGAAAGAGGCAAAAAATAATGATTTAGACAATGTGTGTATTGACAAAATGCATTACTTAAAGGGTCAAATGACCTCTGAATGCCAAATGGATGGTATTTTTGTGATCGGGACACCGAATTCTGCTGAGTCTAGGCCCCTCGCAATTGAATGGGACGAGATCGGTCAAAAGGGACGACCGACATCCAAATTTAAAGCACGGCGTTGATCCAATAATGTCGGAAGCTCAAACGGACAGCACCATTGCGTCCGGAGCGTCACCGACATTCAGAATATACATTTTATTTAATCAATTTGGATCATCTGAGGTGGTGGTGCGAATCTCGAGGCGATTCAAATGTGATGCGAATGCGCACATATCAAGGAAATTTGCCTCTACGGAGACAACATGAAGTCCGATCATGAAACGGATAGCGCCATTACGTCCGGAGTCTCGTGGACGTTAAAAATATACATTTTTTAATCAATTTGGATCATCTGACGTGGTGGCGCGAATCTCGAGGCGATTCGAATATGATGCGAAGGCGCGCATATCAAGGAATTTTGCCCCTATGGAGACGACATGACGTCCGATCATGAAACGGACTGTGTCATTATGTCCGGAGCATCGTCAACATTAAAAATATACATTTTTTAATCAATTTGGATCATCTGTGGTGGTGCTGCGAATCTTGAGGCGATTCAAATATGATGCAAAGATGCGCATTTCAAGAATTGTCTCTACGAAGACGACATGCGTCCGATCATGAAACGGCTGCGTCATTGCGTCTGGAACATCATCTACATTAAGAATATACATTTTATTTAATCAATTTGGATCATCTGAGGTGGTAGTGCGAATCTCGAAGCGATTCAAATATGTGATGCGAAGGTGCGCATAACGAGGAGAATAGACCTTGGCGTCGCCCAAATGATGTCCGATCTCGAAATGGATTGCATCTTTGCGATTAGAACATTGGTAATACCCTAAATGCACTATCAATTTATCCAATAATGATTATCGACGAAATTGACACATTAAACGAGGGATAACACATGAATTTCAAGAAAATCATGCAAATCAATGCATCTTTTAAAATCAGCATGCGACAATCATTTTAGATTAATAATAGTATTAATAATGATATAATATTATTAATATTAATATTGATTTAAAATAATCAAAAAAATCAAATCCTATTAAATGGTGATTACCTCGTTAGATTCAAATCCTGTGCCAATCTCTGATTAAAATCCCGTAAATCCTGTGAAGTTATTTACCTCAGATGATGGCTTGGGCTGGACGTTAAGGCAAAACAGAACTAAAGCTTAAGGCCTTGTTTGAGAGAGCGTTTTTACGCCGTTTCCGATTCTAATCGGTAAAAACGGTTGCTGGTATATTGTTTGGTAATATGACTTCTGTAAAATATATTTGTTTACAACGGCGTATTTCTGCATATCTGAAAAGGCGGAAGAATACTGCTTATTCCGTCTACTACCTCCGTTTACACGCGCAAAAGTCTATTTTACCCCACCACGTTTGCACGTCCCGGGCAACCTGGCCTCGTCCAGCCCCATTTCTCTTTCACGATTTCCAGTTCCCTCCGCCATTTCCTTACGATCCCACGCGCCGACCACCCTGATCATTTCCAATCCCTCGCTGGCCGTTCTCTCCCTCATAGGAGAAACCTTACAGTATCTATGTTCTTCTCAAAAGAATAAACTCTTCCTTAAGTGCAGATCGGCTCCTGGCAGCCACGACCCGATCTTTCCCTGCCCACGTGACGCCAACTAATCCCGCTACCACTCGCGATCCCACGCGACATCCATCACAGTCGATTCCAACCCATCGCTGGCTGTTCACTCCCGCTCATCTCCCTCTCGCCAAAATCAACAACTTTTCCTATTCTTCTCGCCAAAACCATCAACCCATCACTCCAAGGTAACTTTTTACTTTCTCCAGACACTCTTCTCCGACGGTGGTTTAAGGAAAGCTTTTTGCTTTCGTTGTTCTTCTTATGTTCTTTAACTGGTTCCGTATTCAATGATTTTTTTTTTCATTTCTTAATTTAGTATCTATGTTTGTGTTCATTCAATCGGTTAATTAGTATCTATGTTTTGGTCCATTTCAGTAGTTTGAATTAGATCACTATCAAATGCCGATGTGAAAGTTCAATTTTAATTTTCTGTTTATCTTGCCGAAGTAAGCCATTAACTGTACATATATATAAGATTTTTTTTTGTATACTCAATATCTCTGATAAGAACTTGAAATTTTTTGTTTATATTCTACAATTAAGAAGCAAGACTTTCTCATTTAAAAATCTTTCAAAATGTTTACAATTATTTCTATTTATATTCATATTTTTTTATGCTTATTATGTACATGTTAATCCGTATGTTGTTGGATTCTATAGATGGGAAAACAAAGAGAATGTGGTCCACCTGCAACATGGGATATCGATAGCACATTACTCTATTGTGACATATGTATAGGGGAAATCGAATTGGGTAATAGACCTAACACCCATTTCAATAAGGAGAGTTGGACAAACCTTATGAACAAATTTAATTCCCATACTGAAAAATCATATGATCGTACACAGCTGAAGAATAAGTCTGTATTCAATGATTTTTTTTTCATTTCTTAATTTAGTATCTATGTTTGTGTTCATTCAATCGGTTAATTAGTATCTATGTTTTGGTCCATTTCAGTAGTTTGAATTGGATTACTATCAAATGCCTGTGTGAAAGTTCAATTTTAATTTTCTGTTTATCTTGCCGAAGTAAGCCATTAACTGTACATATATATAAGATTTTTTTTTGTATACTCAATATCTCTGATAAGAACTTGAAATTTTTTGTTTATATTCTACAATTAAGAAGCAAGACTTTCTCATTTAAAAATCTTTCAAAATGTTTACAATTATTTCTATTTATATTCATATTTTTTTATGCTTATTATGTACATGTTAATCCGTATGTTGTGGGATTCTTTAGATGGGAAAACAAAGAGAATGTGGTCCACCTGCAACATGGGATATCGATAGCACATTACTCTATTGTGACATATGTATAGGGGAAATCGAATTGGGTAATAGACCTAACTCCCATTTCATTAAGGAGGGTTGGACAAACCTTATGAACAAATTTAATTCCCGTACTGGAAAATCATATGATCGTACACAACTAAAGAATAAGTGGGATCAGTTGAAGAAGGATTGGAAGTTGTGGAAAGATCTGTTGCGTGGGGAGACTAGATTAGGGTGGAATCCAATAAAGCGAACCATAGATGCTTCTAATGAATAGTGGAATGATAAACTATAGGTAATACTAATTAAAAAAATTAAAAATACATTCATATTACATTATAATATATGGAGGTTGAACAAATGCATGTTCTCACTTATGTAGGTTGTACCTGCAGCACAGAAGTTTAGGTTTAACGGAATACCACCAGAGCTCGAACAAAAACTTGAAATAATGTTTAGTCGCATTGTCGCAACTGGCGACAATGTATGGATTCCGAACTCTGGCATTTTACCATCTGAACTAATAGACGAACAACATAATTCATCTGCGGAAGATGACCTACATGATGATGACCCACATATAGAAATAGGTAATGGAGAAGAAGCTACATTTACAGCTGCTTCCCAAAGATCTCAAAGTTCAGCACCATTCCCAAAAAGGAAGAGAGTTAAATCAGCTAAGTTAGCGGGGAAGCAACTATTCGTTAATCATATTGAAAGTTTAGTTAATGTTGCGCAATCAATGAGCTCTGCCATAGCAACATCAACTAGTCAACGTAGAACAGTGACAATACTTGATGCGGTCGCAAAGATATCAACCATACCAGAAATTTATGATGATTTGAAATTCTATTATTTTGCAATTGAGTTCTTACAAGATAAAAACAATTGAGAGAGTTTTATGGGAATCCTAAATGAGCGAAAAGTTTGGTGGCTTAGACGATGCTTGAACAAAAGTTCCAACTAGAATTATATTGAAATGTATTCTCTTTGGTTATGTATTAGATTTTGTGATTCTGTTCGGAAATAGCTTTTTTTTTTAAACTTATTCAAAACTATAACAGCTATGTAATGTTCCCTTAGATTTTACATTAATGTGGTAAGCATCCATTTATTATCTACCGTACCATGATGTCATCAAAACTTTTTTCAGCTGAATCATATTACTGTGACATACATGGAGAGGATTACTTCATGTCCTCTGTATCATTCTACTCTAACATCTTCTTTTTTTAACCTTTTTTTTAAATATTTAAACAAATTAGTGTTCTTCCATATCCGGAGCTTGTACTTTACTAATTCAATTATTTAAAAATTTAAAAACTGAATCAGTTTCTTTTACTTCAAAAGTGAAAACTCCGATGTTAGTTATTTGAACCAAAGAAACCCTCAAATTATGATAAGCAATCATTGTTTTTTATGATATTAACAGTTGGTACAGTGGCAGAATATATATACGTTAAAATAGGAGTTTGGTTATTTTAATGTTGCTGCATGCTGCTGGAGGATAGTGGAATCTACGAAGAATCAGATAGAATAGTGAGCACATGGGATTTGCAGATTCCTGTACTACATGAAGGTAAGTATTATTATAATTGCTTTCAATTTCCGTATGATGCATATTTTGTGGTTTTGAATTTCAGTTATCAGGGGAAGTTGTTTTGCTCCCTATCTGCTTAAACAGGACAAAAACTTATGTATGAATGAATCTCGAAAGAAAGAGAAGAGGAAGATGAATCATGCCAGCAAGGCTGAATCATGGCTGCAAATTCAAAGTAAAATCTCACAGTAGAGGTGGAACTTTAGTTTTGCACACAGAATTTAAGCAGGTTGAGATCCGATTTTGACAGCTGGAAACAGATTGTCAGCACCTGGCTGCAGGCCATCATTGGTTGAAGTATGAGGACCTCGAATTATCCCAGTGCTACGTAAGAAGAAAGATTCGCTGTTGGTGCAGAAGTTATAGTTTGCTTAGATAATTTTTGTGAGAACTCCGATTATTGAATAACTGTTTCCCTACCGTCTTATGCAAAAGGAATGCCGCAACCAAACGAGGCCTAAGGCATCTTTGGCTTTTCACCGGATCTCAAAAAAGCTCCAAATAGCTCTATCCGTTGAATATAGTCTGAGAAGTCTTAAAAATTTCCTCACATCCCTCTCTACTACACAGGGCTGCTTCAGCAGGCTTCAACCTCCCACGTCAAAACACTCCAAGGCCTCTACTTCTTTTTCTCCATTTTTCACAAAATCTCTGCTTCTTGGCACCCGAAATCAAAAAAAAATCCTCCAGCTCGTCTGCTCTTCCCAATCCCGTTTCTCTGCCTCAAGTTCTACTCCTGTCCTTTATTGTGTTGTTTGCGAGCCGAGCCAAATCTCCACTTCCACCTAAATTATGCTTTGCTCCCTCCCGTCAACCCCATAACTGCATAGGAGTCCTTGTCCGCCTCCTGCAGTTGGTCATGATCAAAGTTCTCTAAACTGCCTGTAGCCAAGTCTCCTATATTTCTATTTATTCAAAACTCCCCAGCAGCAAGCAAACGAACGTCTGACTCTCCCTCGAGCGCTGTCCGATGCTGACTACAGCAGATCCTCCCGCCTCTTCCTCCCATGGCCTCCAACCAAATCGCAAGCCACTCAAACATCTGTTCCGTGCTCTCCTGCTGCTGCAGCCCGGTGCCAACTCCTCACACATAACAACCTCTTCCACCTGTTGGATTTGCTTGCACGTGATCTGCACCCAGTGGAGTAGCTGAAGCCGAACCACACACAACTCTCCATTCCACCTAAAGTTTCTGTACTCCAATGCCACCTCCCGCATACAGTAATTACTAAACTTCTTGATAATGATGTTCATGAGATAAGCAACGGTGCAATGCTTGGCAAGGTAGATAAAATGATCAATCTAAGAGATAATGGGTCTACATTGCTTGTTCAAGATGACGGAGGGGGGATGGATCCATAAGGCATACACCATTGCATGAGCTTGGGATTCTCAAAGAAGAGTTCAAAGACCACAATAGTCGTGACTGCCAAGAAACTCAAAGCTCAGCCTTCTGTCATATACATTCTTGAGAAGAACAATGAAGGATGACATCATTGTGTCAATGCTTGATTCTCGAAGTTATGAAAATGAAATGCAACCATTAGTTTATAGTTCACAGGAGGATTGGGATGATTAGGAGCAATTCTTGATTGGTCACCATTTTCTTCAAAAGTGTAATTCCTGTAATCTAGTCATGGGAGATGTGTTGTTGTAATCATTGAAGAAAAATTTCTTGAGCCAGCTCATGAAAAACAGGATTTTGAAAGAACACCCTTATTTATTAGATTGGAGACAGCTTAGACAAGTGAGCATTGACTATTGAAAAGGTCATTTTCACTTGATCAGTTTCCCTTCCTGCTCCTAATGGTTCTCCAACATCTTTTGTTCAAGATCCTACTCGTGGTTCTTTAATGGAGTATGCTTCCAATTTTGGACAGGGATTATTTGTATCCAAGTTTTGTTGTAAGCTTTATTTGTGTTGGCTTGTGAAGGGGGGATATGAAATTTCTCCTCAAAAAGAAGAAAAAAAAGAAAGAAAGAAAAGAAACAAAAAAAATATATATTAGTATGCATTTCACGTGCCCTCCGCTGGTCGCCAAGGTATAACCTCCCAAACATGAAAAAATCCGTTTCGGCAAATAAATGATATTGGACTTAAACTTTAATTAAAACCTAATTTTTAAAATGAAACTCATGAATTATATAGTGACTCAATCAAAGACAAATAAATAAGGAGACTCATGTATGAGTTAGTTATAAATTTTGGCATGAAATTTTTGAATGATTAGCTTGTAATGATCATCTCAATTGGGATGCAAATGAATAAATATATCAAAATTGTCATTCCAAGATAAAGATTTTACAAATATATTTTGTTTCAAGAAACAAAAAATATGGGAGATGTGGCTCGATCACAAAGCCATGATATGGGGCTTTTGAATCATGATGAATGACATGTAGCTTTGCAAAGTAACAACATTAATCATACAAGCAAATACATGTGATATTTACAATAATAGATTTGTGATCGATATAATCATACAAGCAAGCGGATGAAAACAAATTCTCAATATATGCAAATGAACAAGTAACAATTCAAAGCTCTCTTCAACAAGCATCATTGTAGAGTGATGATATGAAACTCCGGCTAGGAAGGCGTCCACGAGCATCCG
>NW_021319309.1:8246233-8256665 GCF_001605985.2 Dendrobium catenatum | reverse complement strand
GCTATGCCTCCCCTCTCACCACCTCCGCCTTCGCCTCCTTGTTGACCTCAATTTTCGTTCGAGTGCCCTCGAGGGCCTTTGATCGATTTAATCAAGCCCCGTCAAGTCTAATTCAAGCTCAAATCAGCTTGTATTCAGTCGAATTAGACTCGACCATGTTCAATTAAGCCCGATTAGCCCACCTTAGCTATGTCAAGTTTGTTATGATTTGAGTCGTCATTTTATTTAAATTTAATTGGGAGCAAATCAAATTGAATCCTAAATTGACCCGAATCGAATCTAATTTTGGGCTTTATTTTAATTCAATGTGTTTAATTTTATTCCACCTGAAGTTTTATTGGTCTTTTCAAGTAATTTGAATCACTTCTATATCAAGAGATTTGCATTTATGGCCATGATTGAGCAAGCATATATGGCATGATTTCAAAAGTCGAAGAGAGGCACGAGTGGTGGGTTTTGTTCTCAGCATTAACAAGCATTTAACTCGTACCTTTCTTTGCATGAATGAGGATTTTTACTCTTAGCATTGGCGATGGTCTTGAGGCAAGCCTCCAGGTTTTTGAGACCTGCTCTCTTGTTCGCAAGTCCGAGGCGAAACCGAAGCTACCCCCGACTACAACTGCTCCCGTCTCTATGATTCGTAAAAGCTAGAGGTCAGAACCTCCTTTCCCTATTCCTCCTCTCATTCGCAAAGCCCGGGAGCCAGCCGAGCCCCTCCTCTCTCCCTCGGTCTCTGCCTTTCGCGCATACCAGGAGGCGAAAGCCTTAACTAGCCCGAAGTCAGCCTCCTCCATCCCATCTGACTACCCTTGCCTTAGCCGAACTCCTTCCTTTGCAAGGTGAGCTTCTTTCTTCCCTTCCCGTTTCTTTTCTTTTTCTTCTTCTTCTTCTTCTCTTCTTCTTCTTCTTCTTCTTTTTCTTCTTCATCTTTTTCTCAACTTTTATCTTCCTCATCTTGTTCTTTTTCTTCATTTCATTTCTTCCTCCTTCCTTTGTCCATGAGAGTTCTGATGGCCAAAATGAATGGGGAAGCTGGTTTGCATTGTTTTGTAGAGGTTATATTTTTCTCACTGTTCATGCTAGAATGATTGAAATCATGATTTTATGACTATTTATGCTAGGATGATGGGGTTCTGAATTGTTCCATAAAGATTCGAGCACTTTTTCATGCATATACTTTGTATCAAAACTTTTTTATTTTTATTTTTGTTGGAGTTTTATTTATGACTATTTTTTGGACGAATAGATCAAAATAATAATAATAATAATAATAATAAGCACATTCACCCCCTGATTTCCTCACTGCTTTGTTTATATGGTAAATTTCCTAAATATTTTGTTTGAATGAGCACTTCCCATCTTACAAGTACTTTGTTTATGAGATCAAGCTACCCAATTTTTTGGATTATGAAGGTCCATTTATAAATTGTTTAGAAGGTTTCAATCAAGTAGGTGTATAAATCATGCTTTCATGATGGCTTGGTTTGTGCGATCTTGCGAGCATTGCATATCAAGTGTTATGACCAATAGAACTTAGGTTTGTATATGGAATTTCCTAACCAAATGTTTTGTGAGTTTTTTTTTATGTTAAATACTTTGCATTGTCTCCCCTCTTTTCCTTGAATCAAAATGTGAGAGTGGGAATGAGCTCCTTGCATATCAAAGGTGGATGGTTAAGTCGGAAGAAACATGGTATTTCTTTTGGGAGAAAATAAATATGTATTAGTCTTCTTCACTCCATGGTATCGAGTTCAAATGATAAGTGTGTGTGTTGGGAGATAAAGCATGTTGGAAGATGAGCTTGTTTGGGCGATGCTGGGTAGCGAGGTTTTAGAAAGAAAAGTAATGGTTCTCACTTTCCTTTCCAACCCCTCTCTTTCCTTCTTTTACTGCTTCTTTCACTACTTGTGCTTTGAGATGAGATTAAGTAGAGTGCTTGCAAAATTTAAAATTTCAAAAGGCAAACGGCTCAACCGGTATTCAAGCCCGAATAAAGGTACATTCTTATTTAATTGCATTTCATTTTAGTTATTTGCCTATTAAATATTAATGTGTGCTAATACAACCCTTTTTCCTTTTCACTATTCTTTGTGAGGTGCTTCTGAGAGAGCAAAGAAGAATGATATTTTGGAACACTAGACGAAGGAGCACGGACAATCAGACCCGAGCATTAGTCTCCCCTATTCATTCTGGTGGGGGCGCTACAGGCAGAACCACCGGGTCGTAGCCCCCATGGTGCTATAAGTCTCTTAAAACTTAGAAGCCCTTAGGAACCTCTTGTGTGTGCTCTTCCCTACCCTTATGACCTCGTAGAAACTTTAATTCTTAGGTTATTTCCTTCTCTTATTTTATTATAGATCCCTAAACCTATTTACACACGCGTATATGTCCAAAGGGTTAGAAACACCTTTTTTTTCTTCCTTTCAACACTAGTGACACCTAAGGACAAAAATTAAGGATTGAGTATTAGAAAATCTAGACTTAGGATGCATTCTCCCTTTAGGATAGAAACATAAAACATAAAAAACTTAGTGACATATTTTCCTAGGATTAGCGTGCCATAAGTTATTAATTATTATTCAACAAACCTATAACAATCCAAGTCAAAATGCATAGAAAACACTTAACTTTCAATCAAACTATAACTAACACACACAACTACTAAAAATATAAAATGGGATTGTGAACTTAAACTAAACTGATCAATCGATTAATCATCTTCTTTCCCTTTGAGTAGAACTTCCTAGTCTCCCTTTTGTGCAATCCCTTTTCGGAAAGAATAATGTTGGATCCTTAATCAATAGTATTCTCGAGCTCCGGCATGAGATGTAATTATCCATAGGGGCTTGCGCTCGTGGGAAACAAAATTCTATAATAGATAAACCCTACTTGAGCTGTTGTATCAGGTGGGGGAAACCTCGTGACACTGATCAGGTCGTGCATATTATTACCCATCGAGGTACGCTGGTGAGAGCTGCTATCCCCAATGGTTGATCGTATGCATGATCTAATCTAACCTCCCATTGGCCCGCTTGTGATGTGCGTGGAGGCTCGCGATCGTCTTTATCCCTCTGGGTGGTGCGGTTGTATATCCTCTACACTTTATACCTTAGTGGTGTCCTTTCGGAGGTCCATATATGTTTGGTGACCATAGTGGGAGACGTTTCTCTATCCATCGTTAGATCTCATATTATTCTTTCTTGTGTGTACTCTATGATTGGTACTCCTTAGATTATATTCATCCTACTCTTAGTTAGAATCCTTTTCTTAATTAGGTTTCCCTCTTAGTTAGAATCCTTTCCTTCCAGCCTTCTAGGCCATTTTATATCTTATCAATTCTATTCTTCCCATCGTATTTCTATGTTTGCTCGGCTCTCTCACCCTGAGATCACCGAGCAGACCTCATCGCCTTCTTACCTTTTGTAGGTACTTGATACCTGAGGGTGGATTAGTTATTGATAGTGGCTTAGACGAGGAAGGAGACTTCCAACGTCAGACTACTAGCAAGCAACCTATTCCCCATCAGATGTGTGAAATGAGAGTAAAGGATTTCCATCAAAGACCTTCTGACATTCCTTCCACTAGTGCTGGTTATTCACTACAAACTAGCGAGCCTCCCTGGCCCTTATAAAATATCCCTTTGTATTTGTACCCCCTGAAGGGATCCTTCTCACTTTTCAACAGTCTGTGTGGCCACAATGATTTGTCCTCTAACACATAATATTCATTATGAAGATTATAGGGCTATCCTTAAAGGTGATATGCTGATAGATCATAAGGATATTTATGCTTATATTTATGCACACCAATCATATTAGTGTTAGCGCATAAAATCTTGATTTGTCCTTCCCTTGTGTGGAGTTTTTTTGCCCAGTTTCACTTATCACCCCAAGCGTAGTCTCGAATATCAAAACTAATAATTCAAATCCATTTTCTAAAGGTGATACTGGGTCCATGCCCACTTGCGTTAGGCATGTGTGGTGATGTTGATCCAATGTCCCTATATGAATTCCTTTCTTCTAACAGTTATGACATGATAGTTATTCTTACCCAATTTTTCGTGTCACCCCAAGTGTGGTTTAGGATATAAAAACAAATAATTCAAATCCATTTTCTTGAGTTGATACCATGCCCATATGTATTAGTCAGGTATGGTGATGTTGATCCAATGTACCTAAGTGAAATTCCTTCTTTTATCGGTCACGATATGATAGTTGTTCATATCCCAGTTTCAAGAAACTTGTGGGTTATTTTCCTAAATTTCCTCTTATCCCTCTATATGTGTAGCCCTTGATAGAATTCTTCTTACTTTTCGACAGTCTGTGTGGCCACAACGATTTATTTTCTACCATACGATGTTTGATATGAAGAGTATAAGGCTGCCCTTAGGGGCAATACACTAATACGTCGGAGGGGTATTTGTATTTACATCTGTGCACACCAATCACATTGGTGTTATCACATTTGACCCTTAGTTTATCCCCTCCTTGTGAGGATGTGTTCTCCCCAGTTTCATTCACGTGGTGAATGTGGCTTGGGTTATCAAAGTCAATATTACACTCTTTTATAAGATCCTCTATTATTTCTCTTTTCACAGTTTTGCTTGACACCTCAAGCATGGTCTGGGATATCAAAACTAATAATTCAAATATTTCTTATTAAGAGGTGATACTGGGTCCATACCCACCTAGTTTAATCAGGTGTGGTGATGTTGATCCAACATCCTTAATTCAAATATAATTTCTAGAGGTGATATTGGGTCCATGCCCACCTAGGTTAATCAGGTGTAGCGATGTTGATCCAATGTCCCTATTTAAAGTTCTTTCTTCTATCAATCATGATACTATAGTTGATCTTACCTAGTTTTGCTTGCCACCCCCAAGCATGGTCTGAGATATCAAAACCAATAATTCAAACCCAGTTTTGAGATCAGATACTAGGTCCATGTCACCTATGTTAGTCAGGTGTGGTGATGTTGATCCACCATCATTAGGAGAATTTCTTTCTCATATCAAAATTTGTTGTGATTATGCTATCCAGTTCCACTTATTCCCCCTTCTATGTTATTTTAATGTGATGTCATTATTGCCTAAGAAATTCCACTGCATTTGGATACCCGTGGCCATGACGATTTGTCATCTACCATGTGATAACTTAAAAATTGGCTTGTGAAGTCTTAAATACTTTTTCCTTGAAATTCTTTAAATTAACCTTACTTTTTCCCTTACACCCCTACATAAATCTATGTCAGGTTGCTGTCAAGGTGAATTTCATCTTCTATACTGCTATGTCGATACAATCAGGCGGGTAGTTGGTTACTTACTTACTTAGTGGGATGCCCAATAGGATCCCTGGGAGGTATACCCCAGCACTTAAATTCCCTTTACTTTTTCCCTCACATCCCTACACAGAGCTGTGTTAGGTTGGTGTTGAGATGACACTTTCCTCTTCATATCATTGCAGGTATATACGTCGAGTGATTGTGTTGAGTGATTCGTCTTTATCCTATTGCAGACATATACGCCATGTGGGGACTCTGCTGCATGCATATGTGCCAGGTGAGGACTCTGTTGCAGGCATATACACCGGACATATGTGACTCTTTCCTCTTCACATCACTATAGGCATATATACCGGTGATTATGTTGAATTCTTCGTCTTTATCCTACTGCAGGCATATGCGCCGGGTAGAGACTCTACTGCAGGCACATATAATGGGTAGATGTGACTTTTTCCTTTTGTCCTGTTATAGACATATGCGCCATGTGGACATCCGATTTCATGGTTGAGAGAGCTTGACAGAGTCCCTAGGAGGCATTCCTCACCATTATTTCCTCTTCACATCATTGCAGGCATATTCTTCAGGTAATTGTGTTGAGTGTACTTTTTTTGTCCTACTTTGCACCATGTAAGGACTCTGTTGCAAGCACATACATTGGGCATAGGTGACTCTTTCCTCTTTACATCATTACAGGTGTATACGTCGGGTGATTGTGTTGAGTGTTATATTTTTATTTTACTGCAGGCATATGCGCCAGGTAGGGATTCTGCTATAGGCACATACATCGGGCAGAGGTGACTCTTTCCTTTTCACATCATCACAGGCATATACGCCGGGTGGTCGTGTTGAGTGTTCTTTCTTTTTCCTACTTTCTACATATGAGCCGAGTAGGTACTTTGTTGCAGACACATACACCAGCCAAAGGTGTCTTTTTTCTTTTATCTTATTACAGGCATATGCATCGGGTGGACATCGGGTTTCCTAGATAGTTGTGTCTGATAGAGTCCCTGGGAGGCATACCCCACTACCCCTTGACTCCTGACTCACTATTTCAGTATAATCAAATGAGTATTGATCCCCTCTTCATTTTCTAGGCTAAAATGGTCAGGCAAATGTAGAAAATTACCTGTTTGAGAGAGCCCAACAGAGCCACTGGGAGGCATTCCTCACCACCCCTTTCACATTCTTTCCTATTGTTTCAATACGGTTAGGTAGATAGTTGGTTTTCTTTTCTACTTTACTCTTTGTCCTCTCCTAGGCTCTGCCCTTGTTATAAGGTAAGTCCAAGAGAGGATCCCACTACTTTTTTCATATTTTGGTGATCTTTAATGTTACTCTTTGCTCTCTCCTCGGCTCTACCCTTACTATAAGGTAAGGCAAGGAGAGGAGCCCCCCCTATTTATTCACCATTCGGTGATCTTTTACTTTACAACTTTGCTCTTTGTTCTCCCCTAGGCTCTGCCCTTGCTATAGAGTAAGGTTAGGGGAGGATCCCAATGCTTGTTCACATTACTCTACTTCTTTTGTCACATTCGATCAATGCCAATACGTGTGGTTAACTAGTTTGTTTGTCGCAGCTATTGGGGGTTTGTTTGTTGACCTCAATTTTCGTTTGAGTGCCTTCGAGGGCCTTTGATCGATTTAATCAAGCCCCATCAAGTCCAATTAAAGCTTGAATCAGCTCGTATTGAGTCAAATTAGACTCAACCGTGTTCGACTAAGCCTAATTAGTCCACCTTAGCTGCGTTGAGTTTGTTATGATTTGAGTCGTCATTTTATTTAAATTTAATTGAGTTAATTTGAGCAAATCAAATTGAATCCCAAATTGACCTGAATCGTATCTAATTTTAAGCTTACTTTTAATTCAATGTGTTTAATTTCATTCCAATTGAAGTTTAATTGGCTTTTTCAAGTAATTTGAATCATTCTATACGAAGAGATTTGCATTTAATGCCATGATTGAGCAAGCATATATGGCATGATTTCAAAAGCCGGAGAGAGGCCACGAGTGTCGGGTTTTGTTTTTAGGATTAACAAGCATTTAACTCATACTTTTCTTGGTATGAATGAGGATTTTTACTCTAAGCATTGGCAATGATCTTGAGGGCGGCCTCCAGGTTTTTGAGACTTGCTCTCTTGTTTGCAAGATCCAGGTGAAATCGAAGCTACCTCCGACTACAGCTGCTCCCGTCTCTGTGATTCGCAAAAACTAGCGGTCGGAACCTCCTTTCCCTATTATGCCTCTCATTCGCAAAGCCTGCGAGGCATCCCAGACCCTCTTATCTCTCTCGGTCTATGCCTTTCATGCATACCAAGAGGCGGAAGCCTCAACTAGCCCGAAGTCAGCCTCCTCCATCCCATCCGACTACCCTTGCCTTAGCCGAACTCTTTCCTTTGCAAGGTGAGCTTCTTTCTTCCCTTCCCCTTCTTCTTCTTCTTCTTCTTCTTCTCAACCTTTCTCTTCCTCATCTTGTTCTTTTCTTCATCCTTTTTTTGTCCATGAGAGTTCTGATGGCCAAAATGAATGGGGAAGCTGGTTTGCATTGTTTGGTAGAGGTTATATTCTTCTCACTATTCTTGTAAGAATGATTGATTCGCAAAGCCTGCGAGGCAGCCCAGACCCTCTTATCTCTCTCGGTCTATGCCTTTCATGCATACCAAGAGGCGGAAGCCTCAACTAGCCCGAAGTCAGCCTCCTCCATCCCATCCGACTACCCTTGCCTTAGCCGAACTCTTTCCTTTGCAAGGTGAGCTTCTTTCTTCCCTTCCCCTTCTTCTTCTTCTTTTTCTTCTTCTTCTTCTTCTTCTTCTTCTCAACCTTTCTCTTCCCCATCTTGTTCTTTTCTTCATCCTTTCTTTTTCAATGAGAGTTCTGATGGCCAAAATGAATGGGGAAGCTGGTTTGCATTGTTTGGTAGAGGTTATATTCTTCTCACTATTCTTGCAAGAATGATTGAAATCATGATTTTATGATTATTTGTGCTAAGATGATTGGGTTCTGAATTGTTCCATGAAGATTCGTCCACTTTTTCATGCATATGCTTTGTATAAAAAAAAAATTATTTTTATTTATGCTGGAGTTTTATTCTATGATTGTGTTTTGGCCGAATAGATCAAAATAATAATAATAATAATAATAATAATAATAATAATAATAATAATAAGCACTTTCGCCCCATGATTTCCTCACGGCTTTGTTTCTATGGCAGATTTCCTAAATTTTGTTTGAATGAGCACTTCCCATCTTTCAACTGCTTTGTTTATGAGAGCAAGCTACCCAGTTTTTTGGATTATGAAGGTCCTTTTATAAATTGTTTAGACGGTTTCAATCAAGTAGGTGTATAAATCATGTTTTCATGATGGTTTGCTTTGTGCGATGTTGCGAACATTGCATATCAAGTGTTTGACGAAATGCCGTTGAGAAAATGTTATGTTATTTGGTTGGTTATGACCAATAGAACTTAGGTTTGTATATGGAATTTCCTAACCAAATGTTTTGTGAGTTTTTTTTTTATGTAAAATACTTCGCATCGTCTCCCCTCTTTGCCTTGCTTGAGAATGTGAGAGTGGGAATGAGCTCCTTGCATATAAATTTTGCACTTGCTTGGGTTGTTCTTCTATATTTATGCATGTCTTCTTGCCGAAGTGATTATTACAAGGATCAAGAGAATTCTTTTGTGGATTATTCAAAGAGTTTTAATTGAATAGGTGCTTATATCATGATTTTTGTAATGATTTTCTTTTTTATGATCTTGTAAGCATTGTACGCAAAATGTTTGTGATAATTCCTCAAAGGAAAGCCATAGTTGATTTGCTTGCATTGAAACTCTATGCAATGACCTCTTTCAGATGAAGGTTTTCCTTGAATTATATAAAGCTTGCTTAATGTTAGATAGAGATTTTGATATAATTTCTTTTCTTAAAAATTCAATGAATTACTTTTCATTAGGGATATTTGTGGAAATTTATGCTCTCGTCTTCCAATAAATATGATATGTATATTTTCAAGGGAGATTCCCAAGAGTTAATGGTTTGGATGGTAACTTCTTGTGACAAGTCGTGTAGTGCTGAAACATGCTCGAGATGGCTTTGTCGGTGAAATTGGTGTGTTACTCTGTTCGTAGATTTGAGTAATTGAAATGATATTTCTTCATGATGAGATGATGGTCTTTCTTGTGTTTTGATAAACCATGTGTCAAATGCATATATATATATATATATATATATATATATATACCTTGTCAATATGCAAGATGATCAAGTGGCTACTTTGGAGGGATTTGAATTCTTGACTAGTGTATCCAGTTGAAATTATGAGTGGGAAGATATAGAATAACTACTTTTTTTTATTGTTATTGGGTGCAAGAAAGTTGTGGCCAAAGTGCTAAAGTCAGCTTGGGATGAATTACATTGTGTTGGAATACCTTTGCAAAGGGTTACATGTTTTTTTTTGTTGTACATGTCATGCCATCATGGTTTAGTTGGATCATTTGTGGAACAATGTAAGAGCAATTTAAATTGGTTCCTATGTTCAAAATTTTCGTTGTAGCATATTTTTTGGATTAAATATTGATCACATTTTATTTCCTTTTAAGAGACAGAGGCTTCATTCTTTATTTGATCAAATGATTGTATTCCTCCAAATCCTTTATATTGGTGTCAATCTGAAAGAGATATATATGTGACTGAAATAATAGATGTAAATTTAAACTGAAATTTGTTCTATTCATTCATATGATGGGAGTTTGCACTTACATATAACCAGGAATTGCATGTGATGTTTGAGGGAAATAAATTACATTGTGTCTGAATAGCTCCGTAACTTTCATGCCATAAGATTATTTCTTTCTGTGTAGTGTAAAATAAAATGTGCATGTTGGCAAGTTTATGTGCGTATATATGTTCCAATGTTATCTTTGTGATGGATATCAAAGGTGGATGGTTATGTCGGAAGAAACATGGTATTTCTTTTGGGATAAAATAAATATGTATTAGTCTTCTTCACTCCATGGTATCGAGTTCAAATGATAAGTGTGTGTGTGTTGGGAGATAAAGCATGTTGGAAGATAATACTAGAAACACCTTTTTTATTATTCCTTATAATACTAGTGACACCTAAGGACAAAAATTAAGGACTGAGTCTTAGAAAAT
>NW_021319309.1:8239697-8246133 GCF_001605985.2 Dendrobium catenatum | reverse complement strand
TAATATATATATATATATATATATATATATATATATATATATATATATCGATAGCATTTCTCTGAGCTTTTGGTCTGCTACCTCTGCAATTTTCATAACAAATTTCTAATTATAGTTTGGTGACTTTGCAAAATAATATTTTCTTAAACTAGATTTGTTTGCTAGTTGGAATTAATAGAAGATTAAGGCTTCGTTTGGGACAACTTTTTTACTGCTACTTGAAGCAGTAAAAAAGCTGTCCCAAACGAAGCCTAAGATTTCATTTGGGACGATTTTCTTACTGATTTACAAAACAGCTTTTTCCAATAAATATTTTTAATTAAAAAACTTTTCTACTAAAAAGCACAAATGAAAAGATTGTATATGGACGAGAGCTCCAAGAAATTCAATAAAGTGCTAAAGTAGTAAATTAAAAGTATGCAGATAGGACTTGCTCTGTACAACACATCTCACCTTGGCTTGTTGGTTGAGAGCTTATGCTTCCAACTAAGAGGTCTTGGGTTCGAGTCTTTGTGTATGCGTTGTGTGTGTGAGTTTGCCTTAAATGGCCTAAATGTCCCAAAAAAAAAAAAACTTGCTAAGTCAGATTAAGCCATTATGCCCAGCCAAACAACCCATTTTGGCATTCCCTATACCAAACGCATTTTACTGTCGGTTGCAATGCTTGAAAGTTGAAACTGTGCTGAAACAGTTACAATGCTTGAAACTGTGCTGTGGAAAGGATTTTGTTTTCCATATTTTTCCCTATTTTTCCACAACTTTCTCACATTTTTGAGAAATCATTTTAATTTAGCAGTCTTTTACTCCATTAATTTGATTGAGCACTACAGTTTTTATCCATCCAGGATCCTTTGTCCTGGATGGTTTTTTCTCCATCTACAAAATGGGTAGTAAACCGTGGGAGAATTAAGAATAGCAACACAGGATAGAATTATGCAAACAAACATGCATATGCATGGCTTATGATTTTATTTATTTATTAAACAAAGCGACATAAATGAACTGGTAACTAACAATAACATGCGATAAAAGAAGCAACAATTACATAACTCAATTGGTAACTAAGAAACAAACTATGAATTGACTCCACAAGCTTTAACTTTTGAAATGACTCCATTAAATTTGACCATTTTGATTAGAACTCATAATTGCATGATCTGGAGAAAGATGCACATAACAAGAACCTAGAAAGCTTAGAGCTGAGAAGGAATCGAGATTTCCCTGTTCAGAATATAAAAAAGAACAATATATTAGAATATGGTAAACTTAAAATGTTTTGAAATCTAAAACTGAGTTCAAATTAGGCAATAAAACTTCATAATCAAGATTAAGATCATTTCAAGACAAAAAAAAAGTTACCTCAACAATTAAAAGTACCTTCAAGAGCCCTTGCAGTTTCAATACCTCTTAGTATTGAAACTGAAATGTTTAACAGTTAGAAAAAATGTCAAAATATGTATACAAATTTCACATACTTTACAAGAAAAATTATTTACCTGACAAAGTGCTACATAAAGTTTATCTGTGTCATCCATATTGTCAAACTCAGATAGGATTGCCAAATTCGAAGCGTTGCTTCCCCCATGATCTTCCAAACTATAACTTTGAACATCAATTGAATCCGTGCTGATTTGTGCACTTGAGTTGGATCTATTTTGCGATTGTTTTTGTTCAACTAGATGAATTCAATGTCATAAACAATTGCTTATCACAAAAAAAAAAAATCAATAATATGAAGTAAACTTTAAATCTTTAAATACTTGCGTGCTAATAAAGTTGCAAGCTCATCAAAATTATTATCATTATGATTATTGTTTAAAGACATGTCAGTGGCATCATGTTCAATAGTACTTTCAAGTTGGGGAATTGCATTAAACTCATTATATCCATTACTTGTATATGAATTCTCATAAATTTGTACTTGACAATAAAGTTGATTTATTAATAGACTAAAAGCCTGAAAATTGAGTTGACATGTTCATCATATAGGATTCTGTAGTACTTCTTACGTGTTATACATAAGTAAAAGTTTTCTTACAATGAATATTAAAGAATGCAATGTCAATTTGTATAAAAATAAATCAATGCCCTCTGCATATGCTGTAGGTCAATAATCTATGATAGTCATGCTCTAATTCCTCAAACTTGATTCTCTCCTCATATGACATATCAAAATAATTTTTGCCAACAATCTATAATGAATTCGCTTGAAAATCAATTTGAATCTCAACAATTCGTTTTAAATAATGATCTTAATGATAACAATAATTTTGATGAGCTTGCAACATTATTAACACGTAAGTATTTGAAGATTTAAAATTTTGACTTGATTTTCAAGTTAATCCATCATAGATTGTTGGCAAAAATTATTTTGATATGTCATATGAGGAGAGAAGCAAGTTTGAGGAATTAGAGCATGACTATCATAAGATTATTGACCCATAGCATATGCAGAGGGCATTGACTTATTTCTATATAAATTGGCATTGCATTCTTAAATATACATTGCAAAAAAACTTTAACTTCTGTATAACACGTAAGAAGTACAACATAATCATATATGATGAACATGCCAACTCAATTTTCAGACAATCAGTCTATTAATTAAAACTTAAATCAACTTCATTATCAAGCATAAAGTTATAAGAATTCATAGACAAGTAATAGACATAATGAGCTTAATCAAATTCCCCAACTTGAAATTACTATTGAACACGATGTCACTAATATGTCTTTAAACAATGATCATAATGATAATAATAACTTTGATGAGCTTGCAACTTTATTAACACAAGTATTTAAAGAAAGGTACCTCAACAAATAGAAGTACCTTCAGGAGCCCTTGCAGCAATCTTAGTATTGAAACTGAAAAGTTTAACAGTTAAAAAAATGTCAAAATACGCATACATATTTCACCTTCCTACTTCATAAGAAAAATTATTTACCGAGCTTAGTGCTACATAAAGCTCATCTGTGTCATCCATATTCTCAAACTCAGATAGGATTGCCAAATTTGAAGCATTGCTTCCCCAATGATCTTCCAAACTAAAACTTGGAACATCAACTGAATCCGTGTTGATTTGTGCACCTGAGTCAGAGTTATTTTGCGGTTGTTTTTGTTCAATTGCATGAATTCATTGTCATAAACAATTGATTATAACTATATCACAAATTTAAAAAAAAAATCAATAATAAGAAGTAAACATTAAATCTTAAAATACTTACATGCTAATAATGTTGCAAGCTCATCAAACTTATTGTTATCATTAAGATCATTGTTTAAAGCGAATTGTTGATATTCGAATTGATTTTCACTTTCTCTTCTTATTTTAGCATTATCAAAAATTTCTTGATTAAGCTCAATTGTATTTCTTTTCAAGCCTTTTCTGTACTTCTGTATCACACAAAAGAAAATAATTTTATTTATTTATATCAGATTATGAATGAGTAAATAATCTTTACAAAAAAGTTCATTAATGATAACCAAATAATTTGAAATAAAAATCATTCAACAATAAAAAAAAAATGAAAACATATACTTCAAAAATATTAAGGCTAGTTTAATGAGCAAACTTGTAAATGGCTGGCGACATTTTATCTATTCAGTCCTGGTATGTCCATGATATCAAGTATTTTTATTGGAACTGCCTATGAAAAATATTCTTATTTTAAGATTAAGAAAATAAAAAGTGAAAACTATAAAAAAAGAGTTATTAAGTAAAGACACTTACTATTTATGCCTAACTGATTAACATCATTGATAAATTTTGCATGGAGCTCTGGGGTCCAAGAAACTCTAGCTCTTTTTTGTGAAGCCAAATTATCTTTTAAAGCAATATCGTCATATCCATCTCTTTTCCTCACAAGATCTTTAGATTTTTTTTTGTTAGATGTGAAATGTTAACATCCATTGATCTTGATTCATTAATGTTCTTCATTTCATTAAGATATTTTTTTACAACATGCTTCCAAATAAGTTTCAATTCTTCAAGACGCACGGGTTTGACAAGATAGTCAATTGCATCATATTTTATTCCTTTCATGACAATTTTAAATTTAGAATCAGCTGACAACACTGTATATAAATTTAACCATGTTAAAAAAAGTAATTGATAAATAAAATAATTTAATATTTTTTGTATAAAACTTTAACATACCAATTACAGGCAAACTTATTTTACTGCTGACATTCTCTACTAATTCAAATCCATCCATGCATGTCAAATTAACATCAATGAGCACTATGTCGTAATTTCCTATATTTGCTCTCAATAGCTCCAAGGCTTGAAATGGACAATCAGTTATAGTGACGGTAAAATAATAAAAAATAAAATAATTCATATGAAAAATATAATAATTAAGCAATAAATAATAAATTTTCATAAATATTTACCAATATGCAGTACAAACTAAACCTTTACATTATGATTCCTTTCCTTCTCAATTTACTCAAAAGAAAAAAAAAAAACAAAAACAAGTAATAACAATCTTAAATAAATTGTTAAGATTAACTCTCTTAAAAAGATAATAATAACTGCAGAGCAAATAAAACAATATAATTTATATCTGGTTCAAAAACCGCCCTTTAAATTTCAAAAAAATTAGTTAGGTTGCCATTTATTATTCTACAATCCATGCATCTTGAAAAGTTACATCAGAAGAAAAAAACTACAGAACTAAATAGAAGCAGAAAAACTAATTATAGATATTTCATTTGTTTTTCATCTTAATTAGTCAATTCAATTCATTTTGAATGACTAAAATTGAATTAAAATTTTATTATTTTGTAAATCATAAACAGCTAAACAAACAACTGAAAGAAAAAAAAACAAATTTTTTTTCTTCAGTTTACCATAACAATATATACTCATTAAAGATGTCAACAGCTTCCATCCGTATTCCTTAATAAAATTCTATAAGAAATTCCATTAAATAATTTTGAATTGAAATCAAAAAATTTCAAATAATACCAATCAAAACAACATTGCTGAGAAGAAACAGAGCCTGAAAAGAACAAAGGAAAAGGCATTGTCAAAACCCTAAAAATTTTCATGAAAAAAAAAACCCTAGAATCCTACAAACGCACTGAAAAATCTCCAGAACTGATTAAGAAAAACACACCTTTATAGCCACACTGGAGAAGCATTTTCTCAAGCATTCTAAGAGCGACGGAGTCCTCGTCGACCACGAAAACTCACAATCCGGCGGGGAACCCGTCCGGTAACATAGCTTCAAATTCGGCCAATGTGTGAGAGTAAAGGATAGCATCTTATTTATCAAGAAAAACCTTGTAAGACTTCCATTCTGTCAGATAAGAGCGAGAACGGTGAGAAGAGAAGCGAAGAGAAGAAGAAGAAGCAGGACTGACAGAAATAGCCAGAATGATGCCTTATTTAAAGGCGGGCAGCTTGTGCTAAATCCCTTTCACCTAATGGACGGCTGTGATTAACTCAGCTATGATTAAATTAGTTTTTGACTTTACAGGCTATATCTCTATTTTACTCTCTATTAAAAAATTTCAAATTTCATCTAAATTGATAAGATATCAGTGTCCTTTAAAAAATTAAAATATTTTATATATAATAGTAATCTCAATTTGTATTTAATAATTTCCAAGCTCATTTTAATATAAATTTGTATTAATATTTCTAGCAATATTTTTTCTAATTATTTCATTTAGTTCAAATTAAAAAAATGAATAAATTTGAAAAAAAATTATAGTTATAAATAAGATGTATTTAATTTTCATTAAAATATAAATCTATTCATATATATCGGGTCTGGTTTGGGTTGACCCGGTAACTCGAAATCAACCTAAATTGACCCACTAGGAAGTCCTGACCTATTCGCCTCGTGTTGGGAGTCCGGAGCATGCTAGAGTGCTAGGTTGGCACACCGCACTAGCTCTGTAGGTCGGCAGTCGGTTGTTGACACGTCAGCACATGCACATCGCGCTAGGTTCGTAGGGCGGTAGGTCTGCAGCTGTCACAACGACATAGTCTGACTGCGTGTCAGCGTGCTAGGTTCACGGGTCTGGTCCAATGCCTGCTCGGCCAAAATACTCGTCACCGGCCGCACAACCACCATGCTTGTCGCTCGGCACCGACCCACAGGCGCACTGCCCACTCGCCTCGCATCCTCAGTTCAATCCCGCACCACACTACCACACACAAGTCAGTGAGTCGGGTTCGGGTTAACATTCTTGACCCTTTTGCAAAACCGAATCGAGTTAGGGTGAACTCGTTTATACCCGTGTCAATTTGGGTTGAACTTGAAACTTACCTGTTGACCTATTTTGACACCCCTAAAATTTATTGTTTGATGTATAATTCACTAATTTTTATTGAATATCAAATTATACCTAAACTTATAATAGATTATATGCAACTAAGGTTTCGTTTGGGTTTTTGTTGCTTTAATACAATGTTGAGATGTC
>NW_021319309.1:8195967-8239597 GCF_001605985.2 Dendrobium catenatum | reverse complement strand
GCAGTTAAAAAAGAACTCTCCCCCTGTGTGTGTGCATGGTTTCTCTTACTCTTACGCATTTTGTGGCCAGACTCAATAAAGTAAAAATACAATAAATGGAAAATAAAATGTTTGACTCATACTCCTAATCTACCCGATCTTGAGTCTTCCTTTCTTCCTGAGTCACTTGTGATCTTCCTGAAATGTTAGTGCTCAAGAAAAATAGCAAATAAAATAATATTCAATGAAAAGCTGTTCCAAAACACTCATTATTTGGCATCATCAAAATCTCAAACTCAGGGTCATGGGTTGCAACAAGTTCATATATTCAAATCATTATCATGAAAAATCACATAGATGATCAATCTAAATGGAATTGTAATGGTGCTGGTTGTACATTATTGGGTTTCACATATCTAACCTAATTGAGATGCATAAACAAACTATTATCCAAGTATCTTCAACTCTCTTTTGAACATCTTCCAATTTGAATGAGATTCTAGACAGGGTCCTGATACTGGATGTTCTACAGTGATATTTATAGATATAAAATCACTTTCTTTAGATTCAAAATTTTGAAACTAAACTAAGGAACATCCCTTAATTGATTCTGAGATGATTGTCTAAAATTCTCATTCATTGTTGAGTAGATATCATGTTCAAATTTAAATCTATCATTGACTGAACTAGGATGTTAGAACATGAGGGGTTCTATCCTTAGTGATGGTAATGATATTTTTATTTGAATCTTTTCCAAATGTCAAATCAAAATCAAACTATAATTTGACCTAGTCCATTATTGACTAATCTTGGATGTTAGAATTGGAGGGATTCTATTCCCGATAAAGTCTATGATAGCTTCGTCAAATAGATATAAAATTCAATTCAAGGTATATCTTCAGCTTATTATAAACTAGAATCGGATGTTAGAGTCTAAACAACTCTATTATCGTTAACATTGAAATTCAAAATATTTTGAAACTATAATTTTCTTTAAAGAAAGTTGTTAAGTTTTGATTATTTGATTAAAATTTATTTTGGTTATATTCAAATTATTTAATTTAGGAGAGTCAACCTATTTTTTGTTGAGTTTTTGAATCTTTTCCCATGTCTTTTTCATTGGGATAAGATGACTAAAACTTAAGTGATCACTTTTAAATATTATAAGAAAATTATCAAATGAAAAATAAAGTTTTCACTCTTTGATGAAAATCAAACTTTTCTCAATTATTGCGAGTATTTGGTATTCCTTAGTGTTTTCACTATAAAGGATGCTCAAATATACTCTTTGTTCTATAACAACTCATGCAAAAGTTAAAATTTTATAAGAAAATTTTTATCATGTTGCATTTAGTTCTCTTAGAACATGTAAATGAAGACTCTAAAAAATTCATATTATTTTCTTCGAGTTAATCGAAACAAATTCAATCATATAATCAATCTTTAAAATCTTGCATTTCTCCTTTAGTGGTCGAGATGCTTTGTTAAGTCTTTACTTATCAAAGATGATCAAACTACTCCCCTTATTGTTTTCCTCACATATGATGATCTGATATAAAAATATATTCCCTAGTGGATTATTTGTAAGTTATAAAAATCATTTATAATGAAGGATAAAACAAAATTTTAATCAAAAGATTTTCAAATCTATCAATCGTTAAAATGTTTTTCTTTCCCTTCTAGAAAGTGACATATATAAAAGCTTATGATCTATAGTATAATATTTGCAAGTTGTCAATGTCATTTGTGGTTGAGGGAAAAGATTCAAAGCTTTAAAGAAATAAACTTTACTTTAAAGATTTACCATCATCTTTAAATCCGTCTTTAGGTCTAAGTCCGCTTTTACGGCATCCTACTGACTTTCTGGCTTATGTCCGCTCTTACGGCAGCAATTCAGTTTAAATCTGTCTTTAGGTCTAAGTCCGCTTTTACGGCATCCTACTGACTTTCTGGCTTAAGTCCGCTCTTATGGCAGCCATCCAGTTTAAATCCGTCTTTAGGTCTAAGTCCGCTTTTATAGTATCCTATTGACTTCTGGCTTAAGCTCTTACGGTATCAAATCCTGTTTAAATCAGTCTTTAGGTCTAAGTCTGCTTTTACGGCATCCTATTGGCTTTCTAGCTTAAGTTCGCTCTTACGGCAGCCAATCCTGTTTAAATAAGTTTTTAGGTCTAAGTCCGCTTTTACGGCATCTTATTGGCTTTCTGTCTTAAGTCCGCTCTTACGGCAGCCAATCCTGTTTAAATCAGTCTTTAGGTCAAAGTCCGCTTTTACGGCATCCTACTGACTTTCTGGCTTAAGTCCGCTTTTATGGTAGCCAATCCTGTTTAAATCAAACTTTAGGTATAAGTCCTCCTACGACATCCTTTTGACATCTTTGAAGTTAGGAGTAAGCATCCCTAGTGGCATCCTAATCTCATCTCGAGGAGAAGCTTAAGCATCCCCAGCGGAATCTTCTTTTCATTAAATTTTAAATCTTAAATCCGTCTCTAGGAATAAGTCCTCCTACGGCATCCTATTGACATCTTTGAAGTTAGGAGTAAGCATCCCTAGTGGCATCCTAATCTTCATTCCGAGGAGAAGTATAAGCATCCCTAGCGGCATCTTCTCTTCATCTAAATTTTAAATCTTAAATCCGTCTTTAGGTATAAGCCCTCCTATGACATCCTATTGACATCTTTGAAGTTAGGAATAAGCATCCCTAGTGGCATCCTAATCTTCGTCTTGAGGAGAAGTATAAGCATCTCCAGCGGCATCTTCTCTTCATTAAATTCTAAATCTTAAATTCGTCTTTAGGTATAAGTCCTCCTACGGCATCCTATTGACATCTTTGGAGTTAGGAGTAAGCATCCCTAGTGGCATCCTAATCTTCATCCCGAGGAGAAGTATAAGCATCCCCAGCGGCATCTTCTCTTCATTAAATTCTAAATCTTAAATCCGTCTTTAGGTATAAGTCCTCCTACGGCATCCTATTGACATCTTTGGAGTTAGAAGTAAGCATCCCTATTGGCATCCTAATCTTTGTCCTGAGGAGAAGTATAAGCATCCCTAGCGGCATCTTCTCTTCATTAAATTCTAAATCTTAAATCTGTCTTTAGGTATAAGTCCTCCTACGGCATCCTATTGACATCTTTGAAGTTAGGAGTAAGCATCCCTAGTGGCATCCTAATCTTCATTCCGAGGAGAAGTATAAGCATCCCTAGCGGCATCTTCTCTTCATTAAATGTTAAATCTTAAATCCGTCTTTAGGTATAAGTCCTCCTACGGCATCCTATTGACATCTTTGGAGTTAGGAGTAAGCATCCCTAGTGGCATCCTAATCTTCGTCCCGAGGAGAAGTATAAGCGCGGCATCTTTTCTTCATTAAGTTCTAAATCTTAAATCCGTCTTTAGGTATAAGTCCTCCAACGGCATCCTATTGTCATCTTTGAAATTAGGAATAAGCATCCCTAGTGGCATCCTAATCTTCGTCCCGAGGAGAAGTATAAGCATCCCCAGCGGCATCTTCTCTTCATTAAATTCTAAATCTTAAATCCGTCTTTAGATATAAGTCTTCCTACGGCATCCTATTGACATCTTTGAAGTTAGGAATAAGCATCCCTAGTGGCATCCTAATTTTCATCCCGAGGAAAAGTATAAGCATCCCTAGCGGCATCTTTTCTTCATCCTATTTACACTCTTGAAGTTAGTCTTGATTTATAAAAAAGGTTTCAATCATATCAAAATCAAATTCAAAATTCCTATTCGTGCCAAACCTCATTCAACTTTTCAATATCTTGGCTTTATTAAATAATACTAATTTCATTAGTTATTATTATTTGCTAAAGCCATCAATGCCAACATCAACTTCAAAATCACTGAATCAACTCAAATTTTTGTAAACTTTTATTTTGATTTTCTATCAAAATAACAAAATCTTTTCAAATTGTATACTCAAATCTTCAACTTCAATTCTGGATCTAGTTGATCGTTTCGGTCAACACCAATACGCATGATAAACTTTGGCAAGTTTATCATGCCTATTGGGGGTCCATTTGTTGACCTCATTATTCGAGGTCAATTTCCCTGGAATCGACTCTAATACCTAGGTCTTCGTAGCCTAGTGTATACGTCACCTGCAGGATTTCCCTTACGTGGATACCTAATGACATAGCACGGACTCGACCTTTTATTCCAATCAAAACAAAATCAAATCAAATTAACTCAAATTAAATTTGATTTCAATGGCTCCGATTAACCCATTTTGACTCGTTACAAGTATATATATAATAATAATTGATACGTCATAAAAAATTATCTTAATCGGGCACGAATCTCGATGCAAAATCAAATATGGAAACTTCAAAAATTAATTCAGAGACCATCCAAACTTCGATTTCAGGAAACTTACAGTCGAACTGAGCGTCTCAGGAATACAAACCCAATGACACCAAGATCAACCCAATCCGAGCCCAAATGAATCCGAATCAAGGGCTCAAAGCGCTGTTGGAAGGTTCAAACCGTAATTTGAGTTACCAAATAGTCTCCGATTTTGACGAGCATATACTCAAATCGAATGGCTCGACGAGACAAATCCAATGAGCCCAAGGACACTAAATTCTGAAATCATTAAGGCCTTCAAATGTCCAATGAATGGTCCACGGTCAAAGGGTTCAGCAACAACCCATAACCACCCACTCTCCCTCTCCCTCAACCCATAACTACCCTCTCTCCCTCTCCCTCAACCCAAAAAAAACTGCCCCTCCTCTCATACATGACACATCCAAGCCTCCCTCCTCTCATACATGACACATCCAAGCCTCCCTACTCTCTCGTGACGAACCTAAGCCGAAGCCACTACCTCCTCTCGACGAGCAGCAGTAGTCGCACGTCGTCGCCTCTTCTTCCTTAGCCAACGCATAAAAGACATCCTAATCTTGGGTAATTTCTTCTACATCCTTTCCATCTTCTTCTTCTCTCATTCTTGTTTGATGTCTTATTGTTGCAACTTTGAAATTTGGATTGTATGAAAGTTCTTTTAATTGTTTCTTTTTATACAAGGATGAGGAATATATCAAAAGAATTTCTTGAAATCATGGTTTTCTTTTCTATTTTGATGTTTTCATGGGTTATTTAGATTATTTCAATAATCTAAAAAAAAAGAAAAACTCAACAATTAACTGTAAAGAAACTCTAAAATCAGCGGCATTTTTCTTCTTCTTCTTTTTGAAATTAAAAAATCAGTTGTAGTTTTATTTGCTCTATTGTTTGTTTTATGTTTCTATCTTTAGCATTTATGGATTCAATGAAAGATTGTATGATTTATATCGAAAGGCTTCTTGACTTGTTGGAAAGAAATTGAGTTGTTATCGTTTTCCTTTCTTATCTCAAATTTCATTTGGTATAATTATTGATTCGTAATCAATGAGTAAGTTGGGAGCTTATAGTTGCATGTTCGATTCAATTTGAAGCCTAGTGTTTCTTTCTTTGCATTTGCATCAAGAGTGATTTCTTGTCTTGATTCAGTAAAGATGAAAATGTTGGATAGAATAATTGTGCTTTGTGATTCAAATTATAAATGTATGATCTTTGAATGGAGAAAAAGTGTGGTTTTGGAAAGGTAAAGTGTTTTGATAAGTGTGTGTGTGTTGAAAAATGAATAAAATGTGTGATATTGGAAAAGAAAAAGTGTATATCTAGAAACAGGAAGTGTGTGAGTTTTGAAAAGGTAAAAGTTGAATTTGTGTGATTTGGAAAGGTGGAAGGTTTATGTTTTGAAAGGTGAAATTTGTGTGTGTTGAAAGGTGTTTTTGAATATTGAAATATATGAAAATGTTTTGAAAAGGAAGACTGTAGAGTATGATATTGGGAATGGTGAAATGTGCAAATATAAGAGGTAAAATGTTTGCTTTATGAAAATTGTGTAAGTTTGGAAAAATGTAAGTGAATGTTAGAAAGAAATAAAGTATGCTTTCAAAAGTAAAGGTTCCAAAAGTGCAATCAACAAAGCCAGTGTTCAAGCCCGAAGAAAGGTACGTCATTATTTTTAGTAAATTTCAATTATTTTATTATTAATTATTAAATGTGTTTTCTAATTCCCTATTTTCTTTTCTTTATTGACATGAAATACGATGAATGGTACCGATCGAGTGGATAAAAGTACAAGGAACTAATGACGTCAGTCGCCTCTATCCAACCGGGTAGAGGTGCTACGGGAGAAACCACCGGGTCGTAACCCCCGATGACTGTGAGTATTCTAAAACTTAGAAAACCATTAGGGGCCCCCTTGATGTGGTTTGTGCGAACCCTTCCTCTAGGCTCTTGTAGCAACTTCAATTTTATTAGGATTACTTTTATTTTTATTTTAGATCCCCAAACTCCTTATACACATGCGCAAAGTTCTAAGGGTTAGTAATAAAAAAATTTTCACCCATATAACATTAATGACATTTAAGGACAATAATTAAGGACTGAGTCTTAGAAAACTTAGACTTAGGATGCATGCACACTTTAGAGCTGCTTAGCCCCCAAATGAAAAAGAGTGGCCAAATGTGACTGGTGAATTTAATTCCAAATGCAAATATATAACTGCGTGGGATGATTTTTATTATAAACTGATTAGGATAACCTTGCAGGTGGTCTAGATTTTTTTTTTCTTTCTGTGAAATGTAATGTAATGTAAATGTATTTGAAAAATGTGAAAGTGATTTTAAAAGTGGGATATCACATCCAATTTAGAATCCAATGAAAAGAATATATACCTTAAAGGATTATTCTCTTTTATTTGGAAAGCCAGATTAGGATGATTTTAATATCTAAATAGAAAAGAAAATACCCCTTTTAGGGATGAGTTTCTTTTCATTTAGATATCCAGAACCCGGTGGACACGAGAAGCTCGTAGAGGAAGAAAAGATAGAACGAGAAGATTGAAGAAAGAAGATGAAGAAAATAAGATTCAAGGAACAGTATATCCCAGTTCAAAAATCACTTGCGTCATTCTTAGGATTAGAATTCGGGTTTGTTGTCAGTGGTGCCCGACCACTTTACTTTTTTGCAAATTCTGGGTGTAACATGGACATTGGACATTATATTTTAGATTATTTAATTTGATTGTTTATATTATTTGTGCAATAAAATTTTTTTAGGACTTTTGCATGCCGTGTTTTGTTTTAATCTGGATACGAATCGGAGTGCTTTTTTTTTCGTATGGGTACGCTTAAAATTCTTCTAAGTGTAATTTTAATAAAAAAAATTTAGGCTCACATAGTAACTTTTTCGTTAGTAATTCTAAGAAGTAAGCTTGGGACCGCCAAGAGTCAGCATAAGCAAATTATTACTTTCTCTTCCTTGTTAGGCACCTCTACGCCTGCGGGTCTGGCAGACCAGTTGACCTATGAGGGTGCAGTTCTGTCAAGGGAAAGTTGTGCAATCCCTAGAGAAAAACATATTTTCTAAGCGTAATTTTAAAATTGCTTCATATTCATTTTATGTATTTGAGTCAATTAACATGCATTGCATTAGATACAAATTAAAAAAAGTCTAAAATATTAATTGCATTTCTAGACATTTATCACCCTACATAAGTTGAGGGGCTAATTAGGAATTGTCTTAGATGTCGGCCCCCAATTCCTTAAAACTTAAACAACATCCCTACCCATCTTTCATAAGAGACTGGATACATGGTTTTAAAGTGCCTAGGCCCAATCCAGGCCGGGATAAGTCCAGATTTGCACTTCATTAGTTAGGTTCGGGTCACTACTTTGTAGTACTCAAATTAGACTTAGGTTATGAGGCAGATTCTTTTTAAATCTTAAGTCCTCACCCTCCGGGAATATAAATCTTAAATTTCTAATAAAATGTCAACTTAATCATAAAATTTTCTCCAAAAATATAAAGCCCAATATAGGGTAGACTGAGGTTGCCTCTGAGCCTCTCAGAATCCGGCACCTCCTACTTTTCTTTCTTTGACCCGCTAATAAATGTTCAACATTGAGCTTTCTCCATGGAAAAATCTCTATTTCTATTTCCTTGTCTTCTACTTTGTAGTCAAAAGGGTATGAATTCACTACTTTAATCAAGAGTTTTCTTAGGAGCTTTCCTCCTAGGATGTAATTAACTATAGGAGCACAATCCTATAGGGATTTGAGAACCCCAGACTAAAATAAACCTTATTTTATTCATATAAAATAAGGGAAGAATATTTGGGAACATAGATATTTTTAAAACCTCATTTTTAATTTTGAATAGACTTGTAGAATATTATTATTATCTTTTCAGATAACATAATATTATACTTGTTATATTCAACTTTAGAAATGATGAATTTTATAAAACTCATTCTCGTTTTTGAATATCTTGAAGAATCTCATGTTCGTCTTTTAAGATGATATAATATTCTTCTTGTCATATTTAAATAAAAGAATGAATAAACTTTTTCAAAAAAACGTATTTCTATCTTTAAACATATTCTATAGAATTTCATGTTCATCTTTTAAGATGATATATTATTCTTTGAACTATGTTTGATTATAGAAATATTAATTTTCAAAATCCTATTTAGATATTGAATCCATTATAGAATATTGTGTCAGTCTCTCGAGATTGTACTTTATTCTCAATGCAGTATTCGATTATAAAATAGGAGAAAATCAAATCTGCCTGGTGAGACACAATTTTTCACACCAGATAGCATATCAGGCAGATTTTTTCAAAGAGTTGAATATGAAAAAATTTCTTTCTTTTGTTTCCATTGCGGGAGGATTGGCCATGAGGAAGATGATTGTAATAAGGAAATTACTATTACTTTGAAGAAGAAGGAGGATAACATTGCAGATGGATTGGGAGTTGGAGTTGGAAAGGAGAAAGTGGTGTTGGAGTCTGCTACTACTTACTGTCCTTGGGTAATGGTTAATCGTAAAAAAGGAAGAGGGTTTAACCAAAGGAGAATTTTTGTTAACAATCCTAATAGGAATGTTGTAAAGAATAAGAGATATCTTGAGAAGACTGTATAGCCGGTTCAGAAATTGGTCATCCCAGAGAGAGGAGGTGTAATCCTAAGGAAGGAAGAAATCCAGAAATCTAACGGTGATATAAGTTTGGCTGCTAATAACATGAAGGAGGATTCTGTAAACGTGACTAACAATAATAATGGGCTGGAAGTGAATAAAAATACAAATCATGAAATGTCTTTGTTGGAGCCTGATGGTAATAAAAAGTGATTTATTTTGGATGTAATTCTATAGAAGCTGATAGTAAAGCAGATGGTCTTCATTTTTCAGCAAATAAATGTGCTGAGGTGGGTTTCCTGCGAACTCAAGCAGATCCTGATGGATTGCTTGCAAAGTCAGGTATTCCCTATTCTATTTCTGATAGGTTACAGATTATGAATGGTGATGTTGTCGAGAAAGACATTTTGGGAATCAAGGCCATATGGGAGGAAGAAAATGTTGAGGAAGTGGAAATAGTGGTCAAGGAGTTGGGTAACATTGGTCACTTTGATATTCCTGGACGTGATGAGCCAGTGATTAACCAAGAATCGAAAAAGGTTCCTTCAACGGACTCATCTGGTAAAAAAAAGATAAAGCTATTGAAAGAACTCAAATCACTCGGGTCTTCAAACATTATTATTTCAAATAGGAAGTTGGAAGGAGGAAAATCTAAGAAGATTTGGGGTGCCACCCTCACTCTTACACAATGACTTCCTTGGCTTTCTGGAATTATAGAGGGGCCAAGAAAGTGGAGGCCGCTGTATATGTCAAGGAGTTGGTGAAAGATAACAATGTTTTTTTTGTGGGCTTGCTGGAAACAAAGTTGAGTTCGGTGGATAAATCTCACATTTAAAAGTAGTTGGGAAGCAATTGGGATTCCTTTATAGTTCCTTCTGAAGGTCTCTCTGTTGGATTAATAGAGCTATGGAGAAAGGATCTAGTAGCTTTCTTAGTGATTGAACACTCTTCTCAAGTGATTATTGGAAACTTAACAATCCTTAATAAGGGTTGGTGGAAGGTGGCGTCGGTTTATGCAAATCCAAAAGCTGTAATTATGAAAAGCTTATGGGAATGTTTGGAAAAACATTGCTCTGTTGATTATCCTATGGTGGTTGGTGGTGACTTTAACTGTTTGCTTTCTCAGGAGGAAAAAAGAGGCAGGAAAGAATTCATATCTTCTCAAGGTTCTATAGATATGAAGAATTTCATGATTCATAATGATCTCCATGAAGTTAAACCTATGGGCCCCAAGTACACTTGGTGCAATAATAAATCTAAAGGGGCACAAATTTTAGAGAAATTAGACAAATGTCTAATTAATTCCAATGCTTTGAATTCTAATCCTCTTGCTCAGGTGAAACACATTTCAAGAATAGCCGCGGACCATTGTCCTATTCTTCTAGAATTATTTAAACCTATGGAAACATTTAGTAAAGGGATTCACTCTGAAGATGTGTGGTCTTCTTACCATGGGGCTGGTGTTATTGTGAAGAAAATATGGAATAAAGATAGTGGGAAGGAACAGGTCATTTCTCTCAACTTAAAATTTAAAAGAACTCTTAGAGCTCTTTTCTTATGGAGTAAAGCCGAAAAAATCTGATCTTAGTAAGAGATAAGTTGAAGGAGGAGATTTCGAAAATCTAATTGGAGGAAGCCGAAGGAGGTTTATCTGAAGAAAAATTGTAGCTTCTTAGATTTAAAATCAATGAACTCAATGTTACATTGGCTAGACTCAATTCTTGGTGGAGGCAACGAGCAAAAGCTAAGTGGATGGAACAAGGTGACACCAACTCTTCATTTTTTCATGCGTTTGCTAACTCTAGTAGAAACCAGAATTGGATTAATCATATCAAAACTCATGAAGGATCGGTTACTGAAGACTTGGCTGAAATCCAGAAAATTTTTTCAGAGTTTTTTACTCAAAAATGGAAGTACAGGGAAATGGAAGTACAGAGAAATGGAAGTACAGGGAATGCTTAATGGATGGCTGGCCTACTCCTTATAATATCATTGGGGAAGATCATCGTAAAAAGCTGGATAGAGAATTTACAATGGATGAATTGCAGGAGGTGGTGGACAAAGCCGGTTCAAACATTTCACCAGGATTGGATGGGGTCACCTTCTCATTTGTCAAAGACTTTTGGAAATTTGTTAAGGATGATGTTTGGCATGCAGTTAGTCATTTTCTCTCTTATGGGATCATGCACCATTCGTGGAAAGAAACAATGATTGTCTTAATTCCTAAAATAAAAAATCCAAAGGTGACTTCTAATTTTAGGCCAATTAGCCTTTGTATGACTATTTATAAAGTCGTTGCAAAGATGCTACTGAATAGAATGGAGAGTGCTATTAACAAGATCATTTCGGCAGAACAAGCTGCTTTTATAAGAGGTAGTTCTTTATCTGAACATGTTCTTCTGGCTCAAGAAATCTTCAACATATTTCGGTATTTTAAATCTAAGAAAGGACTCTTGGCTATCAAGTTGGACATGGAGCAAGCTTATGACAGCATGGGGTGGCAAACTCTAAGGCAAGTGCTTACTCTTTTTAACTTTCCTAACAAAATTAGGGATCTTTTAATGCAATGCATTTGTGATCCTAGATATTTCATTTTGATTAATTGGAAAAAATCAGATTGGATCATTGGCAAATGTGGGTTTAGACAAGGTTGTCCCTTGTTTCCATATTTGTTTATACTTTGTTCTCAAATTTTGTCGGATGCTTTAAAGCAGGAGAAGGATTATTTTGGTATCTCTATTACTCCTAATGCCCCCAAGATACCACACTTTCTTTATGCCGATGATGTTTTACTTTTCTCGGAGGCCAATGTTAGGAAGATTAAGGATTTGAAAAGTATTATTTCCCAATATTGCAAATGGTCGGGGCAAAGAATCAATCACTCCAAATCTATGATAATGTTTGGTAAGCATACAAGATCAGGCATAAACAAAAAGATAGAAAAAAATTCTCAAATACAAAGTTGTTAATGAGATAACTTATCTTGGTGTGAAACTTACTTTAAGAAGATTGGTTGCTTCGGACTTTCAAAACCTGCTGGAATCTGCTGCTAACAAACTGAACACTTGGGGAAAGCATTGTATTTTATTGGAAGGAAAGCTTATTCTGGTTAAATCTACTTTTCTTTCTCTTCCGATGTTCTTATCCTCTCTTACCTTGGTTCCTTCAATTATTCTTAAAGAATTTGACAAGATGTGTAGAGGTTTCTTGTGGAATAAAAATAATAATATTGCTGGGATGCATTATGCCTCTTGGGAGTTGCTTTGAACCCAAAAGATGAAGGGGGATGTGAACTTTTTTCTGCGGTATCCAAGGTTGGACCCCTTCGAGCAAAATTTGCTTGGGACTTCCTCAAGAAGACTGATTCTCTGCTCTATAATGTTATTAGAAACAAATATGGAAATGATATTTGGAATGATCCGGTGAAGAGTTATTGCTCTCCTACTTGGAAGATTATTACTATAGGGGCTTTCTTTCTTAGGAACATTGTGAGGTGGAATATCTCTAATGGGAAATCTATTAACTGGATGCTTGACTGTTGGGTCCTTGACAGAAGTTTCTCTAAATGGCCTACATTTGTAAATAGTATTGAATCTTCCAATTACAATTTATGTAATTTTATTTCAGATGGAGTGTAGAATATAAATCAACTGCAGGCATTCTTTGGAGAACAGCTGGTGGAACTTATCGGTCAAATTCCAATTACAGTGAATAGCAGATGTGATCAATTGGAATTGAAAATGAAGAATTCAGAGAAATCTATAGCAGCTTTGTCTTTTAAGGCCCCGATGGAATGTAACACAGAGCTTAACCATTGGTCATGGATGAAGAAATTAAAATTTAGACCAAGAGTTGAACTCTTTTGGTGGAGGCTTTATAATGAATCAGTTCCTTTGTATGCATTTCTGATGAAAAGAAAATTATGTGGAACAGCTGCTTGTCCGAGAGGATGTCACGGAGAAGAAGACTGCTGGTATATAGAAGGAAATTGTGTTAAAATTCAGATTGTTATAAAACTACTGAACGGATGGGGCTTTAATATTCCAGTATTTAAATATTTCAAAGATTTCAAACACTAATTGGATGAGCTTAAGAGGTATGCTGGTTACAAATCCTTTATTGCAAATATTTACTGCACAACAATTTTTCTTATTTGGAAAAGTAGATGTAAGCTGATTCATGAAGGAGTGGAAGACTCAGATTACCATAGAAGCTAATTCGATTTCTCTGACTACGGTGAGAAACTTTATCAATCTTTCCTCGGATAACTTGGATGACAACCAGCGCAAGTTATCTAATTCTTAGCATCCTCCTCCACCCGGGTGGATAAAGATTAATGTAGATGATGCACTGAAATGTAACAACATGGCTGGAATTGGAGGCATAGTTAGAGATGAAAAAGGTGGTTTTTGTTAGCATTTGGAGCTCAATACGTGCATTGGGATATAGCCCAAGTGGAATTAATGGCTTTGTATTTCTTGAAGAATTTTATGTAAGATTGGATGTATGAAGTTCAAGGTGTGATGATAGAAGGTGATATCTTCAATATCATTAAAGTTCCTCAAGTGAATTTGAAGGATTAGAAGAATAAAGTTAAAATAGATGATAACTTGGCTTTCTTACAAAATTTCAAACAAGTTTTGTTTTCCTTTCATCCTTTCACACCCTCCAAGTGTAGGCAGAGAACCTTTGTCCTTTCACACCCTCCAAGTGTAGGTAGAGTACCTTCATCCTTTCACATCCTCCAACTGTCGACAGAGAACCAAATCTTCTTTAAAGATCTTCATACGAGCAATCTAGAAACACAAGAAGAAGAGTGATAACCATATTTTTAAAGAGATCCTTACCTTTGAGTAACCTTGTGCACCCTTTACACTACACTTGCAAGAAATCTATTTCAAACACTCTCTCACACTCTCTCCTCCAATTTCCCTAGAAAAATCATGAAGACAAGACTTTTTTCACGTTAGTTTTTAATGGACCTTTTATGCAAAAGACATGAAAAATCATCAAGAAAACTAATTTTTTCAATTTTGAGTGTACCCAATCATACAGTACATTTGGATTTCATACATACATACAATTTAAATATTGTTGCCTATGAACGTGTTGTGAATTAGTAAGAAATCATTTCATACAGAATCATCATCTGATATGAACCAAGTTCATCCGGGATGAATAGTTAGAAAATTTTTCATCTTCGTTGGGGCGAAGAACCTTGAAATTTTGTACTATGGATGGCATACATATGATGACATCATCATCTAGTACGATCAGTTATAAAAATTATCAAATTCATCTGAACGAAATGTCCGGATGAAATGGGACCTCACAATTTCGTACTTTGGAAGGCATATACAATCTAGGTTCGTATAGTATGCTCCATACTTAAAAAATTATTTTTGAGCAAGAAGGGACCTATCAATTTCGTACTCTGGAAGGCATGTATGAACTGGGTTCATACAGTTTGATTCATACTTAGAAAAATAATTTTTGTGAGAGAAGGGACCCGTCTATTTCGTACTCGGAAAGGTTTGTACGAACTAGGTTTGTACAGTACGATCCATACTTAGAAAACTTTTCATTTCTATTCATTCGTATGCTCGTTGGGAAAAATAACTGACCATATCATCCTGTACGTGTGGATATCATACATGATCAATTTAAAAAATGAAAATTTTAAACTCTCCCTTGGTGTGTTTTCGCTTAGTTACTCAATTATAATCAAACTCTCTCAGACTCAATAAAATAAAAAAAATACATACTTCAATTATATTAAGCTCTAAGCTAATCTTTATTTGAAATCTTCAACAATTTGGAGTTTGATTTCCCTAAAATGTTAGTACACACAAGAGCAAAATAATTCTTTCAAAATATGTTAAGAGAAATAATAATCAAAACAATAATATTTAAGAATCCTAGTCAAACAGGCAAGAACTAAGTAGTTACTATCTAAACATCCACCACAAGCATGTCTAATCCTATGAAAAGGAAGAATCCTAACTTAATGAAAAAGAAAACGGGATTAAATTAGAACGGCGGCATAAAGGGAGTTATCCACCGGGTTAGACCCAAACCTGCTCGGTTCGAGTCGAATTGAGCTTGATCCAGGTCAGGTCAGACCCTGGGTTTGGTATGGGAGATAGGTCTAGGTCTGGTGCACCCAATGCAAATGGCAATTTGATCCAATTTGGTCTGGGTTAAAAGATGGCTCGGGTTAATCCAAATCTGCTCGGTTTGGGTCAATTTGGGCTCAACCCAGGTCAGGCCAGACCCTGGGCTTGAGGTGGGAAGTGGGTCTGAGTCTGGTGGACCTAATGCAAGTGGAATTGGATCCAATTTGGTCTAGGTTAAAAGATGGCTCGGGTTGATCCAAATCTGCTCAATTCAAGTCGATTTTGGCTCAACCTATGTTAGGCCAGACCCTGGGCTTGAGGTGGGAAGAGGGTTTGGGTCTGGTGGACGTAATGCAAGTGGCAATTGGGTCCAATTTGATCTGAGTTGGAAGATGGCTCGGGTCCATGTGTTTTGGCTACTTTAGGTTAGCTAAAGATCTGACCCAGGTTAAGCCAAAGTATGGGCTACCTGGAGAAGGTGTGTTGGACCTAAGGCCACCTATGAGAGGTGTTGATTAAGTTCAATTGGGCTTAGGTAAAGAATTGGCTCAATCCCAAGTGATTTTGGGCACTTTGAGTTAGCCTAACTCTTGACCCAAGTTAGCCCAAGGGTTGGGCTGGTCAAGGAAGGTGCATTAGGTCAAAGGGAACCCAATGACACATTGATTTGGATTCAATTTGATTAAGGTTAAGAGATGGCTCAAGGGAGGCCTCTCTTTGGTCACTTGGGTCAAGCTATATTGCTAACCCAAGTGAGCCCAAGGCTTGGGTCTCCAAGAGAGGTCTCTTGGGTACCCAAGGGGTCATCCTTTGCATTCAAGAGGACTTGGAATGGACTTGATTCAAAGATTTGAAAGGGAAGGGGTGTATGTGTTAATGGGTCAAACTTGGTTGACTTGGTCAACCAGGTTGACCCAAGGTCTGGCCTTGTGTTCAACAAGTTGGGTTTGATATTTGAAACTTGTTGAAAGTGGTTTCAAAGAATTGGGAGTTGATTTGAGTTGAAATGGGCATTTGAAATTCCGTAGGGGTGTTTTGGTCAATTTTGACCCATTGATCAACTAGGGTAAAAAATGGGTCTAAAAAAATGCAGTTTACTGCTCAATGGGTTACAATCAAGGGTCTAGAAGTGATTGGAGGCTTTGATAAGGGCTCCAAGATCAAAATCTTCAAGGTGTTAGGTCCAATGGCATAAGCTGTAAATATTTAAAGGTTTTACAGCCTTTGGATTTTAATTCAGATTCTGGAGTTAGAGACCTCAGAATGGGCTCAAAATTTGAGGGTAACCTCTAGAGACATGTCTTATCACTTTGTAAGTGATAGATCCCTGAATCAGAAGTCACTTGACTGGGTTTTGTAATGTTTGAAAAGTCTTTGAAAATGGTCTTTAGGACAAGGCCTTAAAGACTTTGGATTTGAGTCTGGATTTCTGAATTTGGAATGGATTTCAAGTTTGAATGATTAATATTGAAGTATCCAAATCATTTACAATCATGTTGTGATTGTTAATGGATGGATAAGGTCAAAGCTAGATTAAAGGTGGCATCAATGTCTAGGTTGAAGTTTGGATTATCAAATTGATTGGATCAAAGTTTGGTTATGTTTGAAGCATGAATTAATTTGGATTTGAATTGAATGAAGTTTGAGATTTGAATTGATCAAGGGTAGGGATTAACTTGAAGTTGGAGTTGATCAAAGGTAGGGATTGATTTGAGTCTAGATTGGTCCTAAGATCTAGAGGGGTTCTAAGATCTAGGATCTAGAGGGGCTCTAGAATTTGGGAAATAAAAGAATCCTAAGCTGTAGAGTAGGCCCTAAAGTCTGGCTCTAAGAAAGAATCTTAAAGTCTAGAGTGGATCCTAGGATCTAGGATTGATCTGGAGTTTGGAAGGGCCTTAGTGACCACATACAAAAATGAGGTCAACAGTACTGTACGATATCACTTCATATGGGGTGATCCGGTCACTTATTTTTCCTGATGAGCAGCTGAAAAAACATAAATGAAAATGTTTTTCTTATGTATGGATCAAACGGGGTGATCCCAGTTTCGTACAAAGATGAATGCCTCGGGTCTTTTTTTTTGAAAAGAAGCCGAAGCTAATGAATTAAAAAAGGAAAAGAAACTAAAAGCATGATTCCTCCTTCAAAATTTTAAAGAATGAAGGAGGAATCTTATTCTGTAAGCAATCTATCCACTCAAAGCTACTACAAAGAGCATAGTTAGCACAACAATTTGCTAACTTATTGCAATCTCTACTTATTCCATTAAAAAAGACAATATATTACAATATAAGCTCACCATTAATCCTTTCTTCGTAATGTTGGATTCAATCCAGTTAATACACTGATTCTTTACCTCTAATGCTGGAATGTAGAAACCCCAATTATTTAAAATTTGGATTATTTCCCTCAATTTGCTGCAGCCACAGATTATGTGTTCTACATCTTCTCTAGCATCACATCCCCTTGGACAATTAGAATTCTTGAATAATCCTCTGTAACAAAGAAATTGGAGAGATGGAATGGCATTTTTGTTTAACCTCCACCAAAAAAACTCCACCCTATTGTTCAGATTAGCTTTTTTGATCCATCTCCATTTTAAATCATCTTCTAAATGTTCAACTTCGGCTTTACAGATTAATCCTGGAATTGTCAATCCAGAATTCTGTTTTATCAATTCCAGATTGTCTTCTAAGCTTTCATATTTGATATCAATTTGTTTTATCAAATTGATTAGATCATTGCCAAAGTATTTGCTTAATTCTAGATCATTCCACAGGTTATTCAGAATGAGGTCTTTGACCAGAACCGAGCTTCCATCATGTGGAGTAACAAATGTTGGCTATTTGTTTATAGATTTGTCCATAATCCATGTGTCTTCAAAAGCATCTAATGATTCTCCATTAGCTATCTTCCATCTTACAATAGGTTTTAGCATTTTAAGCCCTTCTTTCAGTAGTTTAAAAGTTGTGGATATACAACAACTTGAATATCCTCTTTCCAGTTTTTCACCATATTTTGAAGCCATGATCATACGTAACAAGGAATACTTATTATTTATGAATCTCCATGCAATTATAGCTCTCAAAGCCGGATTTTTAGAAATGTTAGAGTGTAAACAACACGTCCTCCAATTTCTACTGGTTTACACAAATCTGGCCAGCTTATGTAATGCAATCCTTTTCTTCCATTCTTCTTGTTCCAGATGAAATTCTTACAAATTCTATCAAGTTCTTCCAGCAACATTTTTGGCATTAAAGAATGAGTAGCATGATACGAATGAAGAGCTAATAAAACTTATTTTACCAAAGTAATCTTCCCAGGAATAGATAAGTTTTTATTCCCCCATTTATTGAGTTTCCTCATGGATTTGTCAATGATGAATTGGAAATCATCCCTTCTAAGTCTTCTTAGTGCCAACTTTATCCCAAGATAATTGAACTCCTTCACTTGTTTAAAACCCATGATATTTGATATTCTTTTTTTATTTCTTCTCTTTACATGCTTCCCAAATAAACACATTGATTTTTCATAATTAATTCTTTGTCCTGTCCATTCACAGAACTTGTAAAGAATTTGCTTTACTTCCACCACTTCTTTTCTATTAGCTTTAGAAAACATGACCACATCATCAGCATATAATAAATGGGAAATTCTAGGACCATTTGAATTTACCTTGATACCACATGAGCTTTGATGAAATGCATTTGATAGGAGTTGAGAGCATAGAATAAAAAGGATTGGGGATAATGGACATCCTTGTCGAAAACCACTTCTAGCTAAAATCCAATTCCATTGATGATGATAGAGAATTTGGGATCTTCTACACAATCAAGGATTAGTTTAGAAAATATGAGAGGAAAGTTGAAGTACTCTAATACCTTCTTAAGAGAAGACCAGGCCATGGAATCATAAGCTTGTTCCATATCCACTTTGAATGAAACAAAACCTTTGGAAGCTTTTGAAACCCGGAGCTTATGAAAAACTTCTTGAGCCACTAAGATATGATCGGATAGAGATCTCCCTTTGATGAAAGCAGCTTGCTCCATAGAAATAAGATTTGGAATTACCAAGTTTATTCTATTCAAAATTAATCTTGCCACCACTTTGTAGACCGTATTGCATAGACTTATAAGTCTATAGTTAGAAGGAAGAATGGGGTTATCCACCTTTGGAATTAAAACAATAAGCATTTCTTTCCAATCCTTATCAAGTTCTCCATGGTTGAAAAAGAAGTTTATGGCTTTCCAGAGATCTTATTTGATTATTCCCCAATAGACTTTTAAGAATGAATGGGATATTCCATCATTGCCCGGGGAAGTATTCCCTTCTAGTTGCTGTACAACCTCTTCCACTTCATCCATAGATAAATCTAATTCAAGACCGTTCTTTTCAGAAGAATTCAAAGAAATGAAGTTTGTTGGCCATCCTTCCAGATTGCTTTTTCTAGCTTCCCATTTCTTTTGAAAGAACCGTGTAAAGACCTCCTCTATTTGGCTTTGTTCTTCAACTAACCTTCCTTCTTCATCTTTGACCTTGATAATTCTATTAGCATTCCTTCTTGCACTTGCATAAGAATGAAAAAATTTTGAATTTCCATTCCCTTCGGATAACCATTTGACTTTGGCCCTTTGCTTCCACCACATATTAAGCCTAGCCATAGTAGCATTAAGTTCCAAAACTTTGGCTTTGAGGTTCCATTGATCTTGCTCCGATAGACTCCCTAAAGAAATCTCTTTTCCTTGCATTACCGTGATTTCCTGGATGAGTGCATCTTTCAAATAATTCAACTCTTTGTGTTTAGCTTTGCTCCAAAAGAATAATGATTTTAAGGACCTTTTAAATTTTTTGGTGAGAACTTGAGATAAGCTACCTTGATAATTCTTGTTCCATTCCTTCCTTACTATTCCATAGGAAGCTTGGTATGAAGCCCAACAATTTTCAAATTTGATCAACTTGTTAGGAATAGTGTTGAAGTTCTTGACTTTTAAAAGAATTGGACAATGATCTGATGCTATTCTTGCCAAGTGTCTTTCTATCAATTGAATTGGAGAACTCAATGCAATGGTGTTAACAAAACACCTATCCAATCTTTCAAGGATTCTAGCCATTCCAATTTTGTTATTGCACCAAGTGAATTTAGGGCCTATAAACCCAATTTCATGTAAATCATTATTGATTAAGCATTCCTCCATTTCCCTTGATCCTTGGGAATAAATGAATCTTCTTCCTCCCAATTTATCTTCCTTTCTCAATAAGCAATTAAAATCTCCACCAATGATCATTGGTTGATCACTCTTGGAATACATATCTAGCATATTCCACAATTCCCTCCTTTTTAGCACATCGTACTCCCATAGATTGTAGCTACCTTCCACTTCTCATTATTAATAACATTAAGATCTCTGATCACCATCTATGAGGTTGAATCTTCCACCATAAACAAAGTTGTATCAGTGTTCCATAGAAGTATAATTCCTCCTGAAAGCCCAGTGGACGAGACATAAAAATAGTCCCAATTGCTTCCAATCATTTCATCAACAATACTTCTATCAATTTCAGAAAGTTTAGTTTAAACTAAACCAATAAAACAAAAACCATTGTTTTTTACAAACTCTTTCAAATAGAGGGAAGCATTCTTCTTCCTTGCTCCCCTACAATTCCAAAATGCAATTGTATACATTTAAAAAAGATTGAGAGGATTGCTCCCCATAGTACCTTTCCCTTCCATCTCCAATCTCCGACTTCTAGTTGAAGAATTGATCGGTCCCAATTCCTTTAGCTGCTTGAATTTTTTCTTCTTGTTGTTAACTGCATATTCCACATTCACAATGATTCCATTACCGTCTTTATCTGTTGATTCAGCATTAATCTCTTCTGGTTCATGGATAATAACTTTCTTCTCAGGTACTTTACTAATTTCTATAGCAGTTCTACCACCGTTCATGTCCACTTCTGAAATAGCTTGGTTTATTTCTCCTTCCTCCATGTCTGCTAATGCTTGAAACTTATTTTGTTCAACCAACGTTCCAGAGTTAACTATAGAATCTCCTTCTTTAGCAATTGTTTCAGCAACTTCTTGATTTTCCTTGTTCTGTTTAGTACTAGTGTTAACTTCTGGAGCTATATTCCCAATGGCAACATATTGTTTTGATGGATTTATAGAACTTCTCTTTTCAAAATGATTTGCATATTTGTAATTCCAGTTTTTTTTAACAAATTTTCTCCCATGGTTCACTATCATCCAAGGACCATATTCTTCCTTCTCCACAGATATTTCTCCAGACTCCTCATTCTTATCTGTGTTGTAATTAAAAGTATCTTTCATTGGTTGATTTGATGTCTTCATGTGGAAGTTGTTTGGACAGATCTCTTTTAAATGGCCAATCTTTCCACAATCAAAGTATAGATTGGGAAGTCTTTCATACTCAATTTTCTAAAAAAATCTGTTTTCTTCTCCTTCAACCCAAACTCCTGTCGGAAGTTTGGCATCTAGATCAATTCAGACATAAACACGTCTGAATTCCTTTCTTGACCATTGGAACATATTACCATCTATTAGGTAAGGTTTACCCACCGTTGAAGCTATGCGACATATATTCACTTCGTCCCAACAAAATAGAGGTAAATTCGGTAATCTGGTCCATATAGGAGCTGAGAGTCCTTTTAGAGAATTAGGATCAAACCTTTGAGACCATCTATCCATTCCAACTATATTGCCATTCACGAACCAAGGTCCATTGGTGAGAACTGCTTCCATATGTTCTTCTTCAAAAAAAGAACATAAGATCCATCCTTTTCCCAAAACAGTGATATGAAATTTTCCATATTGTTCCCATTGTATCCTCAATTCATAGCTAATTGAAGAGAGAGGGGCATCTCCTCCGAAAAATTTTTACTACCAGTGATTTGTTCAACTTTTTGGAATTTTCAGTAGCTTTCTCCACATGAATTTTCACAGTTTTGCCATCTTCAGCTATGCAATTACCAAAGTCCAAATCTGAGACTTTTATGTTTTTACTTTTAGACAAAACATTCAAATAAGAACCTGAGTTAGTTCTTTTGTGCAATTCTTCATACATCTCATGATAGTTTGCAAGATCTCAGTCAGAACATACACGAACTTCATCCAGATCTGATTTATTCTTATTTACAAGCTCTGTTTCACCTTCCTTCATATCAGACAGAACCTTATTTTTTACTTCCATAGCTTCCTTCAATAGATTGATGAAATTACCTCTATCTTCATTATGCAGCACTTCTTCCATGATATTATTATCTGATACAACTCTAGTCACCATAGAGTTATTCTTCTCGTTAAAAACCTTTGATGGCCATACTGTCTTCTCCAGAGTTTCTTCCATGATTTTTCCTTTCCCCTTGCGAGGGATTTCAATAACTTGTTTCTTCATCAATTGACCTCCTTCATTAATGATTAATGGCTTGTTCACCATCGAAGCTGTTTTCAATCCCGTGAACACCAATGATCTTTCGTCTCCAAACGCCAGTGGTGACGATGAAACATCACGCGATCCTCCATAACTTGCTCGTCCAGTTGAACGTCGATCCTCTATGTCGGCGATGGCCGATGAAGGCCGGCGACCATTCGTCGTCATTGAGCTGACGACGAAGCCGCAAAAATAGCACTTTCAAAATAACAGAATTTTGAAAACTCAGACTCTCTCTCTCTCTCTATGTTCTCTAACAAGGACTTGTATAACCACTGCCTGCCCAAAAGAACACCCTCGGTTTTATTCTTACATGAAGATCATAAGGGATGATTCCAGGTTTGTAAAAAGAAGAACGTCTTAGGTCTATTCTCGCACAAATTATTTTTTCTAATTATAGATCGTACAAGAATGAATATCACGGGTCTGTTCTCACTCATTTTGTCCCAACATTTCGTGCAAAAAAAATTTTAAATTTTCTAACTATTTATCATTGACGAAATTTATTCATACCAGATGATGATCGTGTACAAAATGATTTCAAATCAATTCATAATCGGTTCGTACGCAACTATATTTAAACTATTCATACGTACAAACATACGATCATACTATACGATCGTGTATGCTCAAAATTAAAAAATTTAGTTTTCTAGATGGTTTTTTATATCTTTTATATAAAAAGTCAATTAAGGACTGTTAAAAATCTTTGCTTCATGATTTTTCAAGGGTAATTGCTGGAGAGAGTGTTCGAGAGTATTTAAGAGAGATTTCTTCCTAGTGGAGTGTAAAGGGTTCGCAAGGTTACTCAAAGGTAAGGATCTATGTGTGTGATTTATATTTTCACTCTTCCTCTTAACTTTCTAGATTTCTCATGAAAAGATCTTTGAAGAAGATCAAATTCTCTGCCGACATTTGGAGAGTGTGAACAGCCAAAGGTACTCTACCTACACTTGGAGAGTGTGAAAAGATGAAGGTACTCTGCCTACACTAGGAGGGTGTGAAAGGATGAAGGTACTCCACCTAAATTTGAAGGGTGTGAAAGGATGAAGGTTCTCTGACTATACTTGGAGAGTATGAAAGGACAAAGGTCCTCTTCCTACACTTAGAGGGTATAAAAGTACGAAGGATCTCTGCCTACACTTAGGGGTGTTAAAGGATGATGGTTCTCTATCATACTGGAGATTGGTGGAAGAGAGTTTTATAAAGGCTTCTTCACCTTGCTGTGGGGGCAAAGTAGAATCACTTTGGTAATAGTGTAATACCTGAATAGGGAGTCTTTAAGGAGTGGATGTATGTCATGTTTGACCGAACTACTATAAATCTTTGTATCATTTTTATTTTCACTGCTTACATACTGCAAGTTATATTTTTTCCTTGGTTTAAAATTTTTATTTTTGAAACTTTAATTAACTTGCCTTTTTAATCAATCAATTTCAAATTTTAAAATCCAAGAGAATTTTTAAAATTATCAATTCACCCCCCCCCAACTCTTGATTAGCCTTGGGACATATGCTTATGTTTAACAACTTATTCAAGATTCAACAAGAATCAACAAGTGGTATCAGAGCTTTATTTCAAAATAATAAGGTTAGACTACTTTTTGATAAATGAGTATAACTACTTTTGGAATTTGGAACACACCTGAAGGGTATTCAATCACTAGACATCCTTTATTTGATAATATTCATTTTTATATTTTTGAAAAACATGCATGTCTATATTTTTGCAGTCATTAGATTATTGTATGGGGGTCTTAGAACAAGAAGGGTATACAAAACCAACTAGATTAGTTGATGGCATTAGAGTTGAAACACCCTTTGCAAATTGTACTGTAGAAGAATGTGACTTAACACAACTAAATGCAAAATGTTTAAACAGTTTCTTTTGTGCACTTAAGTCAGAAGACTATATGTGGGGTTCCACTTGCAAAAGTGGAAAGAACATATGGGATAGACTTTATATTATTTATGAAGGGACTAATGAAGTAAAATAATCTAGATTAAACATCTTGTTACATGACTATGAATTTTTTCATATGAAACTCAATGAATATATTTTTGACATGTACACAAGATTCACTCATATAGTTACTTCTTTGCTTGCATTGGGCAGGGAACTAACTAATGCTAAAATAATAAATAAAATTCTTTATTGTTTGCCTACTGCTTCTGATGCAAAAATAACTCCTATTATAGAGTCTAAGGACTTAAATGCTTACTCTATTGACAATCTTCTTGGATCACTAAATGCTTTCAAGCAAGGAGTGAGTCAAAGAAAGATTGATGTAGGAGAATAACGAAAGGAGAATAACATTGCACTAAAATTAGAGGAGTTGGAGAGTGATGTATCATAACATGAGGATGAGGATGACATTACTTTAATGACTAGACAATTTAAAAGTTTTCTAAAGAGAAAGTAGAGGAGATGCCAATAATGGATTAGAGGAAAATTTAATAAGAATGTTAAGGTTTCAAATGACGTGATTTACTATGAATATAGGAAACCTGGACATATAAAATCAAATTGCCCTAACCTGAAAGCCACTCATAGCAAGGAGAAGGTAGAGGAGAAACCAAATGTGAAGAATGATAAGAAGAGATTCCAAACAGCTTTCTGGGTAAAATTAGCTTTGGATTCATCAGAAACAGAAAAAGATGAGGAAGTTACCAATTTGTGATTAATGGCCAATAATCTTGATCAGTTAGATAAAAAAAATTATGTAACTTAATTTATGGTAAACTATTAGAAGTTTCTAAAAGAATTCATGATGCATATAGAAAACTTAAGAAAATGCATACTAGTTTGAATTTAGAATTTCATGAATTGCAAAGAGTACATGAATTCCTTACAAAAGATGATGCATTTATAAATAGAACCACATGAGCTTACTTAATGAATTGATAACTTTAATAAGAAGAATGCTATTTTAAAATCATCCTATGTTCAATTGGAAATAGATTTTAAAAACTTTAAGGATGAATCAGATCACAAAGAGCACTATTTGAATTTTGATAAGAATATTCTAAAAGATTTGAACACATTTTTGAAATTGAAAGTGCAAGCTCTCGAAGAAAATAGAAAACCACCAACACTTAAAGATTTTACTAATCCTATTTTGTATCCAAAATGTTTAGAACCTAGAAAGAGATAAAGTAATTATAGAAGATTAAGAAATCCATTTATTGGAGTTAAATATTTTTCTTGTGGGATTATTGGACACATAACAAACATTTGTACCTTACATAGAAAAACTCATTTAGTGTGTAAACCTAAGATGCATAAACTTAGACATGTCATATATGCATTTAGTTTTATTTTTCCAAAAGGAAAACCCAAACTTGTTTGGGTTCCTAGGTCTAATATTTGATAATTTTGAAGGAATGCTCTCATACGAGGCCTCATGAGAGCATTTGGTACCTGTGCAGCATTTGTTAATAGAATACGACTTGAGACACTAAGCAATTCATATCGCTTGAAGTTAGAAATAGAGGCAGGGTTACACTTGGTGATAATACCACTAGAAAAGTGGTTGGATCAAGTATAATTGGAAACTTGCAAGATTTTTTTATTGAAAATGTGCTACTTGTAGAAAGATTATAACATAATCTATTGAGTATTAGCCAGCTATGTGATAAAGGATATAGTGTAAAATTTTTCTTTACTAGCTGCATATTAAGTCTAAATGATAATGATGTTTTGCATGGATTAAGGGTAAATAATATTTATATACAAGATTTAAATTATATTAAAATCCTAATGCTTTTTGTTTGAAAACTATTTCTAATGAATCATGGTTATAACATTATAGACTTTGTCACTCTAGCATAAAAAACCTTAAAAAAATTACCCAAAAAGAATTGGTTTGAGGTATAGTAAAACTAAACTTTATAAGGATCACCTTTACACTGCATGTCAATTAGGAAAACATGTGAAGTTCTCTTTTCAGTCTAATAAGGATCTTTGAACTAGTGAAGATTTTACATATGGATATTTTTGGAACAGTTAAAATTGTAAGTATAGGAGGAGGAAAGATATATGTATTTGCGATTTTAAATGATTTTTCTAGATTCACTTGGGTTAAATTCTTATATCATAAGAGTGAATCATTTGAGTAGTTTAGAGATTTTTTGACTTGGATTCAGAGGAAACTAGGATGTGAGATTTTTATAATTTTAAGTGATCACAACGGTGAATTTGAAAATGAAAGATTTGAAGATTTTTGAAAAAAAAAGGAATTGATCTCAATTTTTCTGCACCTAGAATCCCTCAGCAGAATGGGGTAGTTGAAAGAAAAATTAGAACATTAGTTGAAGCCGCTAGAGCAATATTGGTAGAATATTCACTACTTAAATATTTTTGGGCTGAAGCGATTAGCACTGCATGTTATATTTTGAATAGGGTGAACATTAGATCTAAATTAAATAAAACACCTTATGAGCTTCTTAAGAGAAGAACACCTAATTTGTTACATTTGCATGTTTTTGGATGTAAGGTGTTCATACATAATAATGAAAAATCTACCCTAGGAAAATTTGATCCTAAATTAGATGAAGGAATTTTTCTTGGATACTTTAGTATTGGAAAATCTTATAGAGTATTTAACAAAAGAACTTTGGTAATTAAGGAGATCACAGATTTTATATTTGATGAATCTAGAATTTTAGAATAGCCAAATATGGAAGAGGATGAAATAGAAATTAACTTCCAAAGGATTGAAAAAGTTAATTTGAAAGAAAATTTTGAGTTAGAAAACCCTATGCTTAGAGAATTGAGATTTTCTAAAAACCATCCAAAGAAATTAATTTTTGTTGAACCTAGTGAGGGTGTTAGGACTAGGCGTGGACTAAGTAAAGAAGTCAATCATTCTGCCTTTACTTTGATGATCAAATCCATAAATATAAATCAAGCACTTTCAGATGAATTTTAGATTTTTACTATGCAAGAAGAATTAAATTAATTTATAAGGAATGTTGTTTGGGAATTAATTGCAAGGCTAAAGGATCAAAGTGTAGTTGGAACTGAGCAGATACTCAAAAATAAAATGAATGACTCAGGAGTTTTCATTAGAAATATGGATAGGTTAGTGGTTAAGGGGTATAATTAGATTGAAGGGATTTATTTTGATGAGACTTTTGCCCCTATAGTAAGACCTGAAGCAATTACAATTTTCGTTAGCCTTTGCCTATTTTAGAGGATTCAAATTATTTCAAATAGTTGTTAAAAGTGTCTTTTTAAATGAGATAATTCAAAAAAATGTTTATGTTAAACAACCTCCATGTTTTGAAAATTTCAAATACCAAAATCACATTCTTAAATTGAAAAAAGCATTATATGGACTGAAACAGATACCTAGGGCTTGGTATGAGAGGTTAAGCACTTTCCTAATTTAGAGATCTTTTAAAAAAAGAAGTGTGGACACTACTCTCTTTTTGAAAATATTAGGAGAGGATATACTCATTATACAAAATTTATGTTCATGATATCATCTTTGGATCTACAAATAAAAATCATTGTAATGATTTTTTTAAAATAATGAGTAGTGAATTTAAGATGAGTCTAATGGGAGATTTACTTTCTAGGTTTTAGCATTAAGAAAATTGAGGAATGAACATTTTTTAGTCAATTGAAGTATATTAATGACATCCTTAAAAAGTATGAAATGGATAATGCTAAACCTGTTAGTACACCTATGAGTTCCTTAGTTCAGTTGGATATGCACCCAAAGGGAAAATATATTAATCAAAGGAAATTTAGGGGAATAATTAGATCATTTCTTTACTTGACTACTAGCAGACCTTATATTATGTTCAATTTTTTTTTGTGTGCTATATTTCAATCAGATCCAAAAAAATCATGTTTGATAGGAGTAAAATGGATTTTGAGACATCTCTTGGGAACTTGGATCTTAGGGATTTGGTATCCTAAGTTTAGCTCTTCATTTGAAATAATTAGATATTTAGATTCAGACTTTGTAGGTTATAGAGATGATAGAAAGTGTACTTTTGGAACTTATCAATTTATAGGAATTCTTTAGTCTCTCGGTCTAATAGAAAATAGAATTATGTAGCCCTATTTACTGTTGAAGCTGAATACATTACCTTAGAAAGTTATGTGGCATATGTTCTTTGGTTAAAACAACAGTTGATTGACATAGAATTTATAATAAGCATTGTTCCAATTTATTGTGATAACACTAGTGCCATTTGCATTTCAAAAAGTCCTATTCTGCATTCTTGAACCAAACATATAGACATAAGGCATCATTTCATAAGGGGTCATGTATCTAAAGGAGAAATTGATTTGAACCATGTTTCAACTGAAATCAACTTACAGATATTTTTGCAAACCTGCTAGCCTTTGATACTTTTAGCACATTAAGAACAATGCTTGGTGTGATTGACCTCAATGCTTAATTATTTTTTTTGGCAAACTTGATATGTCTCTTTGTATGTTTTCTATTTTTACATTTAATGTACTTATTTGTGTTTATGATTTATTATTTTTATTTTTATGTTTTGTGTGATTTTAAAATACTTTCACATCGAATTTCCTGTTTCTGATTGATGGTGCAAATTTTTCTAAGTGTTTTATTCGTATTATACGAAATTATTTTCATTCAGTACGAATTATATAGCATTTTGAACTTATTGTGTAATGTTTTCAAATTCCAATACATATCATATTGTATGATATCTATATCATCCCGGACGATGTGTATTCATTCATATGTACACACCTAGATGATTATCCGGGAAGAATCAATTATTAATTCATTCATACGTACGAACCCTTAATTTGTATGTACGAACCACTTGTCATTCAATGTGGTAGACGAATCTAACTGTCAATAAAATGATCTTAAATAACCGATCGTCCCGAATGAATACTTGTTCATCTGCACGATCATATGGTCAAAAAGCATGTACGAAAGGATGCCTCATAGCTTGTGTGATTACGAAAAGTAGTTTCATTTCTTACATATTTGTTCGTACATACCAAATTTATTTCATCATGTACGAACCATCAATTGTATAGTACGAACCTCTTTTTGAACGTATGAATAATCATTTTTTTTTAATATGAGGGCTTTGAAATTCAATTTCATTCACTTCAATAGCCTTTTCCAATCCTTCAAATCTTAGCAATGGCCAGTTCTAGCAAGAGGGGTAGACTCATTAAGGGTTCATCTTCCAGGGTTGGAGACAACAACTTTCTATCTAAGGCTAACGATGAATCTTTTATTAGGTTTGTTTCTACAAAAATTATACCCTCTAGAATCCTACTTCAATAGGATATTCACTTTCAAGTGACGCCTCTCTTCACCACAACTCAATTTGCATTTATCCTAACTATGATTCATGCCTACAACAATGAGGCCTTCCACTATTTTCTAGCAAACATGTCTTTTAGTAAGGATGAGAGTACGATTAGATCTCTTGTACTGAAGAAAAGGGTAGAAATAATTAAGGAAGATTTGTGAACTTTTTTGCACTTAAAGACTCAAGGAGTTAGAGCCCACACTTTGACTTCTACACCTGATTTTGATTGGACTGAAATAAACAAAGTTGTTAGAGGGATTTAATAAGTATGTCATTTGCTTAAACCAAAATATAAGGGTCATTCAGCATGTCCTTAGAATCTCTATTATTCATAAATCTGGTGATCGTATTAATATTACTCTTCTTCTGTCCATTATTACTTACCATATCATGATTGGTCAGCCTATAGATGAAGCCTAACTTATTATTGACTATATTCATGAACTTTCAAAAATTGGACTTGTCTTTCACAAGAGGAAAAAATATATTTCCTTAGGACACCTAGTGATATATATCCTTGAGAAGTATAATCTTCTTCATCCTGATCCACTACATGAATCACCTATCTACTTCAATGATGCTTTATTTCGAGCATTTTTTTGGGAGAGATGATAATACAAGTAAGGATTCTGATGGAGATTGGATAGCATCTGCACCTGCACTTGTGCCTGCTCGTGGACCTGACTTTCAGGAGATTGTCCAGTTCTTCGACCGATTAGAGAGTCATTTTTATTAACACTTTGATTAAATTGAGACTCACCTACACTATCAGGATGCACAATATCAGTAGGACATGGGTTAGATTTGAGGTTAGTTTGACTCGATGAATACTAACATGGTTATGATGAATAGCTATTTTTTTTATCTTCAACTAGCCACCCCCTCCATACTAGGGTCCCTTAGATTTATAGATGTACTTCTTATGCGTTATCTTTGCATATCCTTAAGGATGTGATGTGATGATTTATATATTATTTTTGTTTAGTATTTTCTATACTTGTCTTGTGTCAGATCATTGATGTTGTTTTATTTTTCATGATTTGAGATAGATGTTTTGATATCAAATGTGCTTCATTGTATCAAATCTTCATTTTGATATCAATAAAAAATGTCTTGTTTTGTTTAGTTGATTTTATTCCTTGTTTGAAATGTTAGTTTGCCTATATGATAATCTTGACTTAATTGATCTAAAAAGTGTTATAATATGAATACCAATATAAATCTCCCTAAAAATTAATATCATTACAAAAACTAATTTTTCAAAAATATAAGTAAATTTATAACTCGATCAATTTAAGACTATCAGTTTCATGTTCTTTTTAAGCATAAATAATTCTCATATTATTATTACAATTTTAATGTCTTATTATTTTTTATTTCTCTTTTCAATATAATTATCTTTGTACTTAGAAAAGTTTGAGTTTTTAGATTATTATTTTTGGAAAGATCAATTAAAAAAAATGGAGAAATATACAAGTTACAAAAATTTAAAGAATGTGCAATTGTTCACAAATTGAAAAGAGGCACAAAATTAGCCCAAATACAAAAAGATGCACAAAGTGTGCACAAAGTGTGCCATAAATATTTGAAAAGATACGCAATGTTGCCAAACAAGTGTATTGAAAATGTTCTTTCCTCTATCTTTTAATCTTCAAATTCAAATCAAGCTAATATTCAATTATATTTTTTTATTGAAAATTGATTTTAATTAATCTTCATTTCGTCACTTTTTTAAGAATTCTACTTATATAAATGTCTAGATTATTTCATGACCTTGACATGTTTATCTTGTCGATGTTATATTTTAATTTTAATGTTATGAATCTTAATTTTTTTTAGTGAACATTAATCTTTTTATTTCAATTATAATTCAATCTCTTTCAAGATTAATTATCAATGGTTTCTCATATGACTTCTTACATTTCTTTAGTTTTTCTTCTTCCTTCTTTTTGTTGTTGTCAAAAAGGGGGAGACATATTATTTATTTATTTGTTTGCATTTGATTTAGAGTTGTTTTAAATTTTTGTTTTTCAATTTGAAGGGTTTTTTTTGTGACTGTTTTGGAGTGTTTTGTGGTTTTACAAAAAAATTTAAAAAAACTTGACTTGTTTTTAATAGAAATTCCCTTATATTCACATGCTTATTCATTTGGTGGGGGGGCAAGGCTAAGGGGTAATTTAGGATTTTCAATTTTATTCAGATAATAATTATTTTTCCATCATAAAAAAGGCAAAGATTGCTGAGAAAGTTGGTACTTAGTTTTGCATGTTTGATATTATTATAAATTGTATATTTTTTATGATTTCAAATATTATTGATTTGATTATTATTTCTCCTAACATATTTTGGAAGAATTATTTTGCTCTTGTGTGTACTAACATTTCAGAGAAATCATACATCATATTATTGAAGACTTCAAATTAAGATCAGTTTAGAGTTTATTGTAATTGAAGTCGGTATTTTTCATTTTATTGAGTCTGAGAGAGTGTGATTGTAATTGAGCACACGCATAATGGGTAGAGTTTAAAATTCAAATTTTTAAACTGATCGTATTGTACAATATCACTTCTTATAGGACGATCTAGTTAGTTATTTTTCTTGACGAGCAGTTGGACAAACATAAATGAATTTTTTTTCTACATATGGATTGTACGGGATAATCCAAGTTTCGTGTAAAGATGAAGGCCTCAGGTCTGTTCTGGCACAAAGATCGTATGGGATGATTCCAGATTAATACAAGGATGAATGCCTCGGGTCTGTTCTCACATGAAAAAAGTTTTTTTGAGTATAAATTGTACGAGATGATTCCAGTTTTGTACAAGGACAAATATCTCGGGTCCGTTCTCAGTCATTTCAGCTTTATGATTTGTACAGATGAATTTTAATTTTTTTAACTGTTCGTCTTAGACAAAATTTATTCATACTAGATGATGATCACGTACAAAATGATTTCATACCCATTCACAATAGGTTCATACTCAACAGTATTTCAATTATTCTTACTTACGAACATATGATTGTACTGTATGATCGTGTATGCTCGAAATTGAAAATTTTAATTTTCAGGATTGTTTTTTGTGTCTTTTGTATAAAAAGTTTACTAATGACTAATGTTAAAAATCTTTGCTTCGTGAGTTTTCAAGGGATATTAAAGGAGAGAGTGTGAGAGAGTGATTGAGAGAGATTTCTTCCTCGTGGAGTGTGAAAGGTTCACAAGGTTACTCAAAGGTAAGGATTTTTGTGTGTGATTTATGTTTTTCACTCTTCCTGTTTTCTTTCTAGATTATTCGTGAGAAGATCTTAGAGGAAGATTTGGTTTTATGCCTATACTTGGAGAGTGTGAACAGTTAAAGGTACTCTACCTACACTTGGAGAGTTTGAAAGGATAAAGGTACTCAACCTATACACTTGGAGGGTATGAAAAGATGAAGGTACTCTACCTACACATAGAGGGTGTGAAAGGATGAATGTTCTTTGCCTATACTAAGAGAGTGTGAAAAACAAAATGTACTCTGCCTGCACTTGGAGGGTGTGAAAGGATAAAGGTTCTTTGCCTATACTTGGAGGGTGTGAAAGGATGACGGTTCTCTACCGTATCGGGGATTGGTGGAAGAGAGTTTTGTAAAGTCTTCTCTGCCTTACTATGGGGGCAAAAGGCGAGTCACTTTGGTAATAGTGCAATACCTGAAGAGAGAATCATCAAGGAGTGGATGTAGGTCGTGCTTGATCGAACCACTTTAAATCTTTATGTCATTTTTATTTTTGCTTCTTACTAAAAGTTATTTTATTTTTGTAGTTGAAAAGTTTTATTTTTGAAACTTTAATTAACTTATGTTTTTAATCAATCGGTTTAAAATTTTAAAATACAAGAGAATTTTTTAAAATTAATAATTCACCCCCTCTTGGTTAGCCTTAGGACATAAGCTTAGTTTAACAACATATTCAAGATTGAATAAGAAATTAACATTGGATGATGGACATCATCCCGGATGATCAGAATAAATAAGGATTTAAATCTTCTAGCCCTCCCAGATCATCCTTGCTAAAAGGGCTGAAAAATACACTGATCATACAGGATGATCTGTGATGGTAAGTTGCAAATTAGGGAAAATTTTAAGCCCTTCTTTTTAAGAACTCTTATTTATTCAAGAGGACATCTTTTGCTGCTGTCCTGACCTAAGAGAACCTAGAGGATGGGGGAGAGCTTGGGGGAGAGAGAGAGAGGATCTTGCGAGGCAAAATTTATGAGGGGTTCACAAAGGTGGATCCAAGTAAGGATCCAAGTCGTCTTCTCCAGTTATTATCCCTGGTTCCTTGGAGGCTTTAGGGAGGTCTTCTTTTCAATTGATTTAGGTTCCTTGCCTACTTCAATAGGAAATAAAAGGATTTTTTGTTCTTTATTTGCTTCGAGAGGAAGCAAAAGGAGTTGGGTTCTTTGTCTCATCGGGGTCAGTGGAAATGAGTTTGTAAAGGCTTCGCCATCTTATTCTGGGAGAAAATGAAGTGCCATTGAGTTTTAGTGCAATACCTGGTGGAGAGGCTCTGGTGAGTAGACGTAGGTCAAGTTAACCTAACCACTATAAAATATGTTATGCTCTTTCTTGTTACATTTTCGCATTTTAATTTTTGCACTTTATTTTTTTGTGAGTGATCATAGGATTTAATGTTTTAAAATATCTCAAAAAGATTATTCTTTTTATTTATGCTTTTTTAAAAAACTACTAATTCAACCTCCCTCTTAGTTAGCCTTGGGCTAGTTCATAATGGCTTAACAACCCTAACAAACTTTCAAGTGGTATCAAAGCGGGATTCATAAAATCTTGTTTTTGAAAAATTCTAAATTTTGATCCATGGTTAGCTTTGGTAATCAAAATACTGTGGAAGGGCATTCCATTACCCAACCATCATTATTTGATAATATACCTTTTGATTTCTTAAAAAACTTATATGTCCACATTCTTACACCATCATGTGAAGTTAATAGCATCAAAATTGAACTTCTGTTTACTGAATGGACTCTTGATGATAGGGATTTAGCACAACTTAATGCAAAATTTTTAAACTATTTTTTTTGCACACTGAAATATGAAGATTACATGCATGTCATAACTTGTGCTACTGGCAAATAAATATGGGATAGATTTTGTATTACTTATGAAGGAAAAAGTTAAATTAAGCAATCTAGGTTAAATATTTTACTGCATAACTACATACTCTTTTGCATGAAATCTAGTGAGTCAATATCTGAAATGTATAATATGTTTAGATAAATTATCACATCCCTGTATGACCTAGGAAGGGAACTCACTAACAACGAGAAAATTAATAAAATTTTGAGATGTTTACCTTTTTTCCTTTGATGCTAAGATAACTTCTATCACTTAATCTAAGGATTTCAATACTTATTCTATTGATAACTTACTTGGGTCACTCATTACTTATGAGCTGGGAATGAACAAAGGATAACTTGATGTAGGTGAAAAAACAAAGAGAAAATTGTTGCTCTAAAGGCTAATGATACACATACTGATTCTTCCGGGTCTAAAAGTAATGATGTTTCCTTAATCACTAGAAAATTTAAAATCTTTCTAAGGAAGAAATAAATCACTACCAGAAATGGAATAAATGAAAGAGAAGCAAAAATTCTAAAGGCTCTTCTAATATGGTTTGCTTTGAATACAGGAAGCTAGGACATGTAAGAGCTGATTATCCCAAACTTAAGGCTTACCCAAGCAAGGAGGAGGGTGAGGAGAACACCAAGTTTAGGAAGGATAAGAAGAAATTTATAAAGGTGTTCTGTGTAGATTTTGCATCTGACTCCTCTGAGACTGAAGCAGAGGAGGAGATAATAAACTTATACGTAATGGCGGATGATCATCTTGGTCAGACTGACCAAGAAGAGGTATATGAACTAACCTGAGATTAATAACTTAAAGTTTTTTAGAAAATTCATTCATCATATAGTAAACATAAGAAATTGCATGCTTGCATGAAATTGGAATTTTTAAACTTATAAAAAGAGCATAAAGTTTTGCTTAAAGATCACTCTACATTTGATATCAATTATGTAAAACTATTGGATGATTTTGATGAATTAAATAAATAGCTTGAATTATTGAAAGCATTCCAGATTGTGCTTGAAAATGATTTTAAAATATATATTGATGAATCTAAGAGTAGGGAGCACTATTTGAAAGTTTATAATGCTATTTTAGAAAGTGTTAACTCTTTTTTTAAAGCTAAATTAAAACCACTCGAGGAAAATAGGATTCCACCTATAGCTAAACAACTTTTTAATCCAGATCCAAAGACAAAAGTTTTGAAACCTAGGAGGAGGCACTATAACCCGAATAGATTAGTAAACACTTTCTTGGTGTCAGATGTTTTTTATGTGGCATACTAGGACACATCTCCCACAGTTGAACTGTTCACCATAGTATACTTTGGGTGTAAAGACCCAAATTGTGTGATTCAAAACATAACACACATGCATTGCATTATTCTTTCCATAAGAAGAGACCAAAACTTTTTTGGGTTCCTAATTCTGACATTTGATGATTTTTTAGGTGTGCTCTCACACAAGAACTCATGAGAGCATGTGGTACCTAGACAACAAATGCTCATGACACATGACTGGAGATGTCAATCAATTTATTTTGTTGGAGGTCAGGACTAGAGGTAAGATCACTCTTGGAGAAAACACCACCAAGAAAGTGACGGGCACAGGTATAATCAGAAACTCCAATAACCTTTTCATCAAAAACGTTTTACTTGTTGATGGTTTGAAACACAACTTGCTCATCATCAGTCAACTTTGTGATAAGAGCTTTACCATAATTTTTTTGTCAAATACATGCATCATTCGTTTGAATAAAAATATTATATTACAGGGAAACAAGATTAATAACATTTACATGCTTGATTTCAATAACATTAAATATGCTGCTTCATTTTGTTTTAAAAACTTTTGTTGATGAGTCTAAGTTATGTCATAAGAGGTTATGTCATACTAGCATGAAAACTCTTAGGAGTGTAACCCAAAAGGACCTAATTAGAGGTGTCTCCAAGCATAGGTTCACTAAAGACAACCTATGTGATACCTATCAACTAGGAAAACAAGTCCAATCCTCTTTTCATTCCATTAAAGACATTAGCACCTTTAAACCTTTATAAGTCTTTCCCATTGATTTGTATGAACCTAATAACACTGCTAGCTTAGGGGAAAAATTCTATGGATTTGTGATTATCAATGACTTCTCGAGGTTCACTTGGATTAGATTTCTGTCAAATAAAAGTGAGTCTTTTGATGAATTTAAATCCTTCTCCACTTGGATTCAGAAAAAGCAAGGTTGTAATATCTTGATGATTCATAGTGACCTTGGTGGAGACTTTGAAAATATGAGATTTGGATCTTTTTATGAGGATCGATGGATTATTCATAACTTCTCTACTCCTAGGACCCCTCAGCATAACAGGGTAGCTGAAAGGAAGAACAAGATCTTAGTTGAAGCGAATAGAGCCATGCTTGCTAACCACTTCCAAAATACTTTTGAGTTGAAGCAATAAACATAACTTGTTTGTGTTGAATAGGATAAATGTTAGATTAAAATTGAATAAGATACCATATGAGATCATTAAGGGTATGACACCTAACCTTTCACACCTCCATTCCTTTAGCTGTATGATTTTCATTCTTAATAATGGGAAATCACTCTTAGGAAATTTCACCCAAAATCTAATGGAGTGTTCTTAGGATATTCAAGTGAGGGGAAATCCTTTATAATGTTTAAGAAGAGGACATTGGTGGTGGAGGAGACTACTCATGTAGTGTTTCATGAATCTGATCCTAAGAAGTCTAGAGTTGAGGAAAAAGAAGAAGTTGGAGAGATTACCAAAGGAGTAGAAACTACAAATTTAGAGAAAGGGGTGGAGCCTCAAAACACTGATGGAGTAGGAGAGATTACCCAATGAGTAAAAACTACACATCTGGAGGAAACAAAAGGAGTTTGAGTTCTTTACCTACTTCAGGAGGAAACAAAAGGAGTTGGGTTCTCTACCTCATCGGGATTGGTGGAAACGAGTTTGTAAAGGCTCCTCCACCTTACTATGGGAGCAAAAGGAGAGTCAGTGAGTTTTCATAAAATACTTAGAGGAGAGGCTCCGGGAAGTGGATGTAGGTAAAGTTGATCAAACCACTATAAAATTTGGTGTACTCTTTCTTATTGTGTTTCCACATTTTAATTTTTGCACTTTATTTTATTGTGGTTGATCATGTGATTTAATGTTTTAAAGTATCTAAAAAAGATTGTGCTTTTTGTTTAAGGTTCTTTAGAAAACTACCAATTCATCCCCCCTCTTGTTTAGCCTCGTGATAGTTCTTAATGGCTTAACAACCCTAGCAAACTTTCATATACTGTATGTTATGTGTATCGTACTATACAAATAGATGATGGATCTCTTAAAATTTAAGGTTTTTTTAACCCCGCTATTTAATAATTTATAATACTCATATGAGAAATCTATTTTACTATTGGGTTGACCTGAGAGAGAGCTTAGAGAAGGAAGATAAGAGAGCTTTGAGAGAGAGAGAGAGAGAGAGAGAGCGAGCGAGAGAGATTCTTGTGATGGGGAGTTACTAGGAACTCAAAAAGTTTTCTCTGTGTAATGTATCCATCATCTTTATCATTCTTCTTCCCTAGTTCCTTACTAATTCTTGGGAGATCTTCATCAATAACGGATCAAAGGTTCTCTGCCTACTCCAAAAGGGAGTTAAAGGCTTCTAAGGTGCTTTGCCTACTTTATAAAGGAGTAAAAGGACTTTTAGGTTCTCTATCTACTCCAAGAGAGTGTAAAAAGATTTCCAGCTTCTCTACCTACTCCAAGGAGTAAAAGGATTCAATGTACTCTGCCTCATTGGGTCATGTTGGTGGAATTTTGAAAACAGGTTTTGAAAATATTAGTTTTCTTTGGGAATTTTAAAATTGGGATTGAATTCTAATTCTAGAGGTCGAATCAACTCATTCGGAAAATATATCACCCCGAAGGACGAAAATAAAATTCCATAACGGTGTTCAGACTTAGAATTATGAAATTCATCTTGAATATCATGGCTAGATTCTAAAGAGAACTTCCCATGGCCCCGAGGGAATGAGGTAAAGTTCAGCTAAATATCCAGTTATGATATTCGAGGAGTATGATTGTCGAATTCATATCCAAAGCCTTATCAAAGAAGGATGTATCTCCCCAAAGGGAGATAATCACCTTTCAATGATAATTCTTCTAATATGACAACGACAATCATTCTTTAACTTTTCCCAAAGAAATCTAAGAAGATTTTTTTAAAAAAAGATTAATTTTGAAATCAGGTGCGTGTGGTTCCAAATCTCCTACGAGTGCAAGCCCTCGTAGTCAATTACATCGAGGGGAGACAGAGTCCCCTACAAAAACTCTCGATTAAAATAAGAATGAAATTTTGTTAGATTTTCTAGGAGTGATATAAAAAAAATGAATAGGATCTTTTGGAAAATCAAAAGGGAATGGATCAAGATTGAACATTTATTAATGGAATCGAGGGAAGAGAGGTAGGGACACCTTGAGATTTCAAAACCATCCTGAAGTGTCCCAACTTAATCTAAGTGTTGGGCTTTATATTTTTGAATTGAAAGGAAACTTTAATTGAAGTTGAGCATCTTATTAGAAATTTGGGATTATATTCCCGAAATTTGAGGTCTTATAATCAAAGATCTGCCCCGGATCCTAAATCTAATTTGGACGCTGGACCACAGTCGTCTGAACCTAACTAATGCAGTGCAATGCCTGAACTTACCCCGGCCTGGATTAGGGAGCCAGCTAACAACCTATCGATTTAAAAGAGATGAGTCCGATCTTTTATGAAAGAGTGGTAGGAACGTTATACTTAAAGTTTTGGAGAGTTGGGGCTGACATCTAGAAATTTTCCTAATTGGCCCCTTCGACTTATGTTGGGTGCTAAAATGCTAAAACTGATGCAATTAAAATTTTGACTCTTTTAATTTGTATCTAATGCAATGCATGCTGGTCGACAACTTCCAAATCAAATATGCTTGAAATTTTAAAAACAGGCTTATAAAATAATTTTTTATAAGATTGGAGTTCCCTAGGTCCGGCACCTCATCCTCATAGGTCAGACTATCCGGACTCTACCCGCAGGCGGGGAAGGGTATAAAATAAGGAGAGAATAATGCAGAAATATGCATGCGACCCCGGGGTCGATCCCCGGCTAATTATCTAGATTCGTTATCTTTCTATGTTATTTAGACTCACTAAAATTTTAGACATTTAAGATTTTGAGTAAAAAACTTTCACACCGTCACGAGTCTCACGTATGCAGGCGAAAACAAAAGCGGCACACAATCGTCAAAAATCTAAGAGAAACAGGCAGCCCTGAAGGCAATCAATTCATCACATCGAATATAAATTAACTAATTAATAAATGTCCATAGGCAAAGTTGTCTTACTTATTACAAACCAGAATTTTGTAGAAAGTAAAGTGGACGGGCACCACTGACAACAACCCAGATTCTAAGCCTAATAATGACGCAAGTAGTTTTTAGTGGGATACTCTCAATCTTTAAGTCTTCAATCTTGTTCTTCGACTTCTTTTCTTCAAACTCCTTAGATTCTTCGTGGTAAACTACCCAAATGGATAATAGGGCACTTCCTTTTAAGGGGAAGGCCACTCTTTCCTCTTTGGGTATAGAAAAAGTGTGATCCAAATTTGGATTTCCAAATAGAAAAGGGAACACTTCCCAAAAGGGCATCCTTTCCTCTTTGGAATCCAAGCTTTGGACTTATGTATCCCAACTCAAAATTAACTTTCACAACACTTGATAATTACACGAATTATATTTTTTGAAAATAAAATCTAGACTCACTTGCAGGGTTATCCTAAACAATTAATTAATCAAAGAAGACATATTCCCAAGCAGTTATATATGTGCAGAAAATAAAGTAAAACACACTGACCACGCTCTTTCTATTTGGGGGCTTTAGTAGCTGAAGCACATGTGCAAGCATTTATGATAATTAATATTTTTTTATTGATTTAGCCCCCTTTTACTACCCTGGATGAATGAGGCCACCTGCAAAAAACTATGTGAACATCCAGATCGTACCTAACCTAAGGTTAATCTAGTCGCCAAATAAATCAATCCATCCACAGAGTGCAGAAAAGTAAGCAGACACAACAAAGCAATTTCATCCACAACATGCAGTGAAAATTATGAAAACTTCAGCACACAGCAGTAAGTTAAACACCGGCCTAACCTAGATCTAGAGTTGGTTGTCCTAGCACATCATCTAAAGTGTGTGTAAAAGGTCGTGTGGCTGGGATAAATCCTAAGTTGGGTGATTAATCAAAGTTGTCTAAGATTCTGGGTTTGTTAATGCTTAAAAGGGGGATTTAAGTTAAACTTTAAGTATTTATGAATTAGGAATTTTAATTAAATGTATTTTAAAAGTTTATTTCACCTTCCTTGGGGCTAAGCTAATAGCCTCGTAGGCCTGGGTTACCTAGTAGCAATCAGGGTTAATTAAGTTATTTTAAATTGGTTGAAATTAAATGAGTGAGTTAATATTAAGGGGAGTTGGTTACTGATTTTAATGGGTTGGTTGAGAATTTTATAATCCTATTAAGAAAATTCTAGAATTTGGAGGAGTTAACAGATTTTGAAAGATTATCCAGATATGCTAACTAAAGGGTCAAAATTTGATTTTCAAAACTAGAGTTAATCTTAAGGGTTTCAAATTTTTAATAAATACTAGACCTAATTATGAGTTGTTAGATAGGTGGTACACTCAATTTGGAGTTTACTACAAAAAGTTTTGATTTTTAGAAGTTATACATATTCGTAGGGATTACCAAATTATTACAACTAAGGGGCTGCTTAAGGATTTGAACCCAAATGAGTCTTAAACTCCTTGGTATCAATTCCAAAGGTCATAAATGACCTAAGGACAGATCAACAGGTGTTTAAAGCCCTTTTGGGATTTTTAATGTTTTTGGGATTAATAAAGTTGGTTAACCTTTGATTTTACCTAAGGACTAAACTAAGACAAATCTAAAAATCAATTCAAGAGAGTTTCAATTCTTATTGATTAGAGGATTTATTAGGAACAATTATAAACATTTTAATGGATTTTATAAGTTAAGGACAGTTCATTATTAATTGATTAGGGTTAAAAGGCCATTTCTAAGAAGGATTTTTGAGGCTCCTACTTGGGGAACCAAATGAACTCCAAATTTGATGAAATTTGGACCATAGGATCACCTGACCCTAAGGACTAAACTCACCAAATTTGAACTCAAATGGAGTACACTAAGGTGGTTAACGAAACCACCCAAGGTGAGCTCTAAGTCACCTTCAGATCACTATAGGGGTCTATCCTAAGCTTGGATTGGGACAAAATCAGTGGTTCTACACTCCTTATCCTACACATCATCAGCACACAAAGAATCACACCCTAAATCCTATTGGATAGGTCTATACCTCATTTTGAATTTAAGGGTCAAACCATGACCTTTAAACATAAAATTTGTGAAAAATGCCCTTGAACATCTTAAAATGGGGAGATAAAATTTGGACATGTAAAAAATATGTTCAATTTCAATCTCCCAAAATTCCAGGCCTGGTGGACTTGTATTTAAAGAGTAATTAAAGAAATTAATAAAATGCTCAAATTGAAATTAAGCCTAACACTGACCTAACTTGGGCCTGGGACTATAGAGCTTTTGTAGATCTCCCTGAGACCATTGCAATGAGCCTAAGAACACCTAATTTGGATAAGTGTGGAGGGAGTTATGAATTTTTGAAGTCCCCCTGAATTTCTAGAATTATTAATTTGGCCATTACACAGTCAGCGCTCGCTTTACACGCGCCACGCGCTGATTGGCTGAGCAATCATTGGCGCTAACCGTTAACGTTCGGATTAACCATAGCCGTCAGATGGCGGATCAGACGGCTGGGATCAAACGCGCTCTGATACCGCAGGATCTAATCCGAGCCGCTGATCGGAATCAACGGCTGAGATTTTGTCTTCAACCTCCCGCACGTATCCGAGACCACAAAGCTTCTCCGGTGTGATCCGGGCGATTCCGCTGGCCAACTCCGATGAAATTTCATGGGGAGGATCAGGACAGTGGAAACCTTCAATCCAATGGAGGAGATCCGTTGGGGTGAAGGTTTCCTTTACACTTGACCGGACTACCTAGCTAGGGAGCTCGAGATGAAGGGATTACCGCAGAGAAGGTCTCAACAAATGAGCTTCTCTATCAAGAAGCTTCAGGGGACGATGGCGAGCTGATCTCCTTTAGAAGTCGGGACCGGAGGATGGCCTAAGGTGTGACTTCGAGCGGGATGCCGAAAGCTTTCACGGGTTCTTGCTCGAACGGATGAAGGGATCGATCTAGGAGGTCGAAGGGAGAGTCTGGGAGGTCGAAGGAGCTCTGGGAAATGATTTCGAGCAAATGAGGATGCTTCTTGCAGTCTGGGGAGCTCAAGCCTATTTAGCCACCTTTTACGAGATTGGAAGGCGGAGATTGAGCTGGAGGGGGCTCGGATTGCTGCCAGGTGGAAGATGGCGATGTCTTAAGGAGGTCGTGGGGATCAAACCGGTGGGCAGCAGCTTTGAACCAGGAGTTATCTGGGGGGACCACCGTAACTCATTTTCCATTGGTTCCGATCGCCGCCGGCCATGGTTTGTGTCTGGTTGACTGGGGGAGGCCGATGTGGACATGCTAGAGT